>NC_053494.1:113579071-113920321 GCF_905171775.1 Rana temporaria
GGTATGTCTGTGTAAACAAGGCATCTCCCTGTTCTGCCTAGTGACAGGACACTGATCTTCTGCTCCCTGTCATCGGGAGCAGCGATCGGTGTCGTGTCACATGTAGCCCAGCCCCCACACGGTTAGAATCGCTCCCTAGGACACACTTAACTCCTTCCTTGCCCCCTAGTGGTTAACCCCTTCCCTGCCAGTGTCACTTACACAGTAATCAGTGCATTTTTATAGCACTGATCGCTGTATAAATGACAATGGTCCCAAAATAGCATCAAAAGTGTCCGATGTGTCCACCATAATGTCGCAGTAACGATAAAAATCGCAGATCGCCGACATTTCTAATTAAAAAAAATAAAACTCTCCCCTATTTTGTAGATGCTATACCTTTTGCGCAAACCATCCAACCACTATCTATATATGCTTATTTTTTTTCTCCAAAAATATGTAGAAGAATACATATCGGCCTAAACTGAGGGAAAAAACATTTTTATATATTTTTTGGGGATATTTATTACAGCAAAAAGTAAAAAACATTGCTTTTTTTTCAAAATTTTCGATCTTTTTTTGTTTATAGCGCAAAAAATAAAAACCGCAGAGGTGATAAAATACCACCAAAAGAAAGCTCTATTTGTGGGAAAAAAAGATTGTCAATTTTGTTTGGGAGCCACGTCGCATAACCGCGCAATTGTCAGTTAAAGCAGTGACGAATCGCAAAAAATGGCCTGGTCATTGGGCAGCCAAATCCTCTGGGGCTGAAGTAGTTAACTACTTCAGCTCCGGAAAGGTTTTACCCACTTCCTGACCAGTCCATTTTTGCGAAACGGCACTGCGTCAGTTGTTTAACTGACAATTGCGTGGTTGTACGACGCTATACCCAAATAAAATTTATGTCCTTTTTTTTCCACAAATAGAGCTTTTTTTTGGTGGTATTTGATCGCCTCTGCGCTTTTTATTTTTTGGAGACTGACAATTTTAAAGAAAAAACAATATTTCTTACTTTCTGCTATAAAACATTCCCAATAAAATAAAATAAATCCAATTTCTTCATAAATTAAGGCCAATATGTATTCTGCTACATATTTTTGGGAAACAATCCCAATAAGCATATATTATTTGGTTTGTGCAAAAGATATATAGCTTGATTCAGGTAGGGGCACGCATCTTTGCGGCGGCGTATTTACACTACGCTGCCGTAAGTCAGAGAGGCAAGTACTGTATTCACAAAGTACTTGCCTCCTAAGTTACGGCGGGGTAGCGTAAATAGGCCGGCGTAAGCGCGTCTAATTCAAATGAGGATGTGGGGGGCGTGTTTTATGTATATTAACTGTGACCCGACGTGATTGACGGTTTTTACGAACGGCGCATTCGCCGTCCGTGTATATGTCCCAGTGTGCATTGCTCCAAAGTATGCCGCAAGGACGTATTGGTTTCGACGTGGACGTAAATTATGTCCAGCCCTATTCACGGACGACTTACGCAAACAACGTAAATCTTTAAAATTTCGACGCGGGAACGACGGCCATACTTAACATTGACTAGTCCAGCTATTTGATGGAATAACTTTACGCCTGAAAATGCCTTACGTAAACGGCGTATCTTTACTGCGACAGGCGCACGTACATTCGTGAATAGGCGTATCTAGTGATTTACATATTCTACGCCGAACTCAATGGAAGCGCCACCTAGCGGCCAGCCTAAATATTGCACCCTAAGATACGACGGCGCAGGCTGTCGTATCTTAGCTAGATTTAAGTGTATCTCTGTTTGAGAATACACTTAAACTTAGGACGGCGCAGATTCCGAGTTAGGTCGGCGTATCTACTGATACGCCGGTCTAACTCTTTCTGAATCTATCTAATAGTGTCTACAAAATAGGGGATAGATTTAGGGACTATTTGTTTATTTGTATTGTTTTTACTAATAATGGCCGCGATCTGCGAATTTTAGCGGGACATTGCAGTGGACAAATCTGGCAATAAGTGACACTTTTTGAGGACCAGTGACACCAATACAGTGATCAATGCTATAAAAATGCACTGATTACTGTATAAATGACACTGGCAGGGAAGGGGTTAACACCAGGGGCGATCAAAGGGTTAAATGTTCCCTAGGGCAGTGCTTATTAACTGCGTGGGGCAGTGTCACACTGAAGGAAAAGAGAGATCCGTGATTCAGCTTAGCTAAATCTCAAGTTCTCTCATTCCCTTCCTAAAAGATCTGCTATTTGCTTTGTTTACACAGGCTGTGATCTGTCTCTCCTCTAAACGATCAGCGGGTCACGGCGGCAATTGCACCTGCCAGACTCGCTGATTGGCTCCCACTGTGTCCAATAACAGCCGGAGCAGCGCACAGGTGCCCAAAAGCACATGCGCAAAATCACGTACCTGTACGTGATTTTGTGCAACCGGGTTGCCCTGCCGCAGTATATATGCAGTAGACGGTCTGAAATTGGTCTAATTTAGACAAGAATTTGTGCCAGTGTCGGTAACATAACCTCCATGTTTGGAAAAGTCAGTAGTTCTTACTACCACCACTTTAAGAATCTGTTGCTACGGTAGCGTCAATTTTTTTAAGAATTACCACCAGTTTTCTGTTTAGAAAACTGGTGGTAATTAAGACCATCTCAGATTTGGCTTACAGGAGGTATGCCAGTGTTCAGAGTGGTTGTGCCTGTGCTGTAGAGCTGTCTTATATGTGACAGCGCTGTACCCCCAGACTCACTTAGCTGTTGGGCAATAGGGCCAGAGTTTCAGCTGAAGTCCTTACCCAAATATTTCGAAAATGACTTGCTTTTGGGTGGGCAAGCCTAATAGGGACCTGATGGAGAACTAGTTTTTCATCTCCTCATCAGGTTCTGCCCACCCTTATTAAAAAAATCATCGATCATACATCTGTCAGTACAGGGCCAATCCACCCTATAGGCTCACTATGCAAGCCGCAAAGCTGCGGAGGGCCCCCCAAATTACTAGAGGCCCCACCTGGTGAGAAATTATTTTCAGCCCCTCACCCCCCTTCTCAACTCGCTGGCTGCATGGGAGAAGAGGTAAGAAGTCAGCCCCCCCCCCCCCCTGCTTCTCACTTTAATGTAAGATTTAATTTCCGACAGCAGAACACCCCCTCCCCCCGCTTCTCAACTTTAATCTTTAATGCGACATGTCATTTTTCGGCAGCCCCCCCCCCCCCCATCCGCTTCTCAACTTCAATGTGACATGTCATTTTGCTTAGGGCCCCAGGGTGGTCAGGATATCGGCACTGTGTCAGTATGATAGGAGCAGTGACCAGGGAGGGAGGGTGGAAGGTCACCCACCTGATCCTAGATCCTAGAAAAATGTGTGATACATGTTTTTGTTGTACGTTAGATCGTATGAATTTGCAGTAAATTTTGGCGCACGTACAGTACTAAAATATAAATATAAATGTTCACAATGCCATAAAAATAATTTGCAGACATGTTTTGCTGTTTTTAGGATTCCATAAAACACAATTCCTTCTTTGAACCACTTAGAAAATTAGAGTATGGGAACACAGATGAAGCTTTTGGTAGTGTGCATTATATTCTAGAAGGTAAATATCCATAGACATTCATACAATATCGGTATGTGGCATGTTAATTAAATACTTGTAATCCAAAAATACATGCTTGCATTTTTTTTTTTTTTTTTTTGCTGCTGAGGTATTGTATGAGGAATAGCTAAACAAATATATTTAGATGGGAACACTAGGGTGTGTTTCAGAAAGACAGAAATAATTTGATTGTGCTATATTTTGGCATAAGAATCTCATTTTTAGAAACACATAGAAACCTATTATTATGGAGCGTCCTGGTAGATACTATATTGAAAAATAAATTGTAGAAATACCTTAACTTGGTTGCATCGTTTTTAGTAGACGTTGACATGTCAGTGCAGGACATGTGTAGTTGGTCCAGTGGGCCAGCTCCACTGCTTTATTCACACTTTGTGATTTGGAATTGAGGCAGAATCATGGTGATGCTGGAAAAAGATTCCAAATTGCATGGCAATCACTGCACAACACGTGACACGCATTTGGGTGCCATTATCCTTTAATAGTACCCCAAGCATGATGTGATTCTGCTGTAATTGTCGCATGACAGGTTCACGCTGCAGGAGCTTCTTTTCGAGTTACACGTGCACATAGGGCTGCCCATTCAAGTGAATGGGCTGGCCCTATGTGACACACAAAACTGCGTGGGAATTGCTCAACCAAAATCACGAGAAGGACCACTTGTTCCCTCTACGCGAAAAGTGTGAATGCTGCCTAAGTGATGAAGGTGAAGAGACATGAGATCCCGAGGAATAGATATTACTAAGAGTTTTTGGAAACCAGTATGTACACATCAGGGGTCAGCAACCTTTCTCCACTTAAGGGCTGAATTCAATGTATGTGAATACATGTTGGGCCACATTCACCTGCTAATAAATGAAGATGATAATCTGGACCCCTTTACATTACGCAGCCCCGTTCTTCTGGACCCCTTTACATTACACAGCCCCCGTACCTCTGGACCCCTTTAGTTTACACAGCCCCCGTACCTCTGGACCCCTTTACATTACACAGCTCCTGTACCTCTGGACCCCTTTACATTACACAGCCCCTGTGTTATGCTTTACAATTGCTTGTGGAATGGCGACAAACTATGGTACTTAAAAATCTTCATAGTCTACACTTTAAAAATTTCTACAGTTTACCAGTTTATAGTTACAGATGAGTTCTTGTGCTAGAATTATTGCTCTCACTCTATCGATTGCAGCGATAACTCACATGTGTGGTTTGAACACTGCTTAAATTTGCGGTCGAGACTTATGTATGCATTCGCTTCTGTGCACGAGGACGGAGGAATGGGACGCTTTAAAACGTTTTTATTTTTTTCTTTATTTTATAAAATGTTATTTTTTATTTTTTACACTCCCTTTTAAAAAGAAAAAAATCTGATCACTTTTATTGCTGTCAGAAGGAATAAACATCTCTTGTGACAGTAATAGGCAGTGGCAGGTATTCTTTATGGAGGGATCTGGGGTCTAAAAGACACCAAATCCCTCTTTTGCACTTAAAAGCATTCAAAACCCCAAGTTTGGCTGTTTTGAATGCTGTAATTTTTTTTTTTTGGCGCCTTCTGTAAACCGGAAGTGATGTTATGACATCCCTTTACAGGTTACTAGATCCAAGACCCGGTTGAAGCCAATTCCGGCTTTGTTCGGGTTACCGGTCAACCAACGGATGTGCCGGCTGTTTGCTCTGGTCTCCCGATTGTACGGGAGAGCCCGGGCGAGCCGCGGAAGGTGGCGAGAGGGGGATGTTCCCTCCCGCTCCTTGGGATAACAGCCACATTAGTTGTTATCCCAAGAAAGCCGACCGGGGTTAAAATGTCCACGGGTCGGGAGCATGGGAATTTATCACGTGCACTGACGGGCCAGACCTTTAGCAGGCCGTAAGTTGGAGACCCCTGAGTGTGAACTTGCCATGACCACCAATATGAATCGTTAAACATAGAACTGTAGCAGTCCTTTTTTATATGCTTGATATTTATTCATGTTGTAGTATACACATCCCACAGCCTTCTTCAAGAGCATTTGATTCAAATGTATCTAAACTCAGGAACAAAAATAGGCTATATTTCAGCTTACCAGTCTTAGGGCTGGCCCTATGTGACACACAAAACTGCGTGGGAATTGCTCAACCAAAATCACGAGCAGGACCACTTGTTCCCTCTACGCAAAAAGTGTGAATGCAGCCTAAGTGATGAAGGTGAAGAGGCATGAGATCCCGAGGAATAGATATTACTAATGCCTAGTACACACGAGAGGATCGATCCGCGGAAACGGTCTGGAGGTCCGCTTCCGCGGATAAATCCTCTGGCGGATTTTGATCTCATGGTTGTACTAACCATGAGATCAAAATCCCCGCGGAATTCCCTCCGCGGTGACGTGTCGCATCGTCGCCGCGATGATGACGCGGCGACGTGCGCGACGCTGTGATATAAGGACTTCCACGCATGCGTCGAATCATTACGACACATGCGAGGGATGGATTCGGACGGATTGATCCGGTGAGTCTGAGACCAGCGGATCAATCAGTTGGACTGGATTCCAGCGGATCGATTTCTTAGCATGTTAAGAAATTTTGATCCGCTGGAAATCCATCCCCGGGGAAAAAAATCAGCGGAAAAATATCCGCTGGATCGTACACACCAGGGGATCTATCCGCTGAAACCGGTCCGCGGATCAATTCCAGCGGATCGATCCTCTCGTGTGTACGGGGCCTAAGAGTTTTTGGAAACCAGTATGTACACATCAGGGGTCAGCAACCTTTTTCCACTTAAGGGCTGAATTGAATGTATGCGAATACATGTTGGGCCACATTCACCTGCTAATAAATGAAGATGATAATCTGGACCCCTTTACATTACGCAGCCCCGTACCTCTGGACCCCTTTACATACATTTTCTCTTTCTGATTCATCTGTAGGAGTTGATTATTGCTAAACACTGTGAGACAGCTGATTGGAGGAAAGGCACACACCCCCTCCCCACACATGCAGAGGTTGCCTATGAATAGTTGAGCTGTATGCTAGCCTATTAGCATCTTTACAAGTTATTTGTAATCCACTTTAAAATGATTGTAAAGCTTCAATTTTTTTTAATAAAATAACAAACGTATAAGGGGGGATTAGGGGGGACCCTTTCACACTGAAGCGTTTTAGCGTTAAAAATAGCACTATTAAAACACTCATAAAACGCTCTCCATGCATCTCAATGGACCCTTTCACACTGAGTCCTGCAAGCAGCATTTTGGAGCAGCTTTTGTGCGCTGAAAAAAACGCTCCAAAAACTCCCCTTTCCATTGAAATGAATTGAAAGCGCTGTAAAAACGCCTTACCCTTTCACACTGAGGCACTGCAAAAATGCCCTAAAATGTTAGGGTCTTAGCGGTGTTTTACCAGCGTTTTTCGGGCGCTGGCAGTGTGAAAGGGCTCTGAAAGCACTCAGTCTTTCACATTGGGATTGCAGATGAGGCTTTGCTCGAACAACGCTCGAAAACCGCCCCGGTGTGAAAGGGGCCTAATACATAAAGATAAAAAAAACATAGGCTTCAGAACCACTTTTTTGGAACTTCTAAAACAGATCCAGCAAAATGCTTTTAATGGCACATTTTTTGACCAGTTAAAGGAAGTTTATTGTATGGGTTTATATACATGTAGCACCTTCCTCTAGTTAGGCTGCTAAGTATATTTGTTTTTTGGTTCCACTGTAGTGAATGGCGCAGTGATTGATTGTTTTGATTTGCTCAGTGTTTCCTGAGCAGGTTGTTTTATTCCTCCCACCTGCCTCTGAAAGAAGTTTCCAGAGCATAGGACAGGGAGATTCAAATGATCAGTTAAATATTTATCATGCCCCAGCCAATCCCTGGAAGGAGCTTCCAGAAGGTGGATGGGGAGGTGATAAATGTGAAGGAGACCTGAACAGATTATATTTTCCTCTTCAGGGAAGGTTTCAGTCTCCTGGGGAGCTGTTGGCCCTGGGAGAGAGTTACTAAAGACAAGAAGCTGCGGTCTGGGTCTCAGCAACTGCAACTGAGGACCTAGGGAAGATTGTCTAAGCATTACATGTGCTGGAAGACACTGCGATGAAGTCCTGGTTCTGAAGAAGGATCTTGTTCTCTCCCTCACTAAAGATCTACCTGCAGATGCTGGGTGGTACACAGCTCCTGGGACATTTTGAGTAAAGACCTTGTTGGGGACTGATAGGTGTGCAAGTCCCAAAAGGGAACTATGAGCCAGAGTTTGCTTTATGGACTGCTGCGTTGGGGTCCTAGACATATTGGCCATTCCCCGCTACCTCCAGAAAAGCTGCTTTTGGAAGACTAAAGAGAATTGTGTCCTCCTACTGTTACTGATCATTTTGGAGTATCCTTGGACTTTAAACCACTCTCCTGTTTAGGTTATTCAGCAATAAATACTAAAAAGACATCCCCTAGACTGAGCCTCAAAGTGGATGTAAACCGGAAAGTATACCCAGTGAAGGGAACAACCTCAGATGATACACAGGGATGAAACAAATATCCTTACATACGTTTGACATGTATATCTGCTGTCTTCACCTTCATACTGTTTAGAAAGTGCATGTACTGTTTTCTCTTCCTGATGTAGGAGTTGATTATTGCTAAACACTGTGAGACAGCTGATTGGAGGAAAGGCACACACCCCCTCCCCACACATGCAGAGGTTGCCTATGAATAGTTGAGCTGTATGCTAATCTATTTAAAGCAACCTCCCCCGACTAAGGGGGAGGTTCTTTAGGCTCCCATCTCGGAAAGCTTGTCAGAACTTGAAGTTATCAGGCTGATAACAGAAGAACAGAGCAGGACAAAGCTACGAAACTTGGTGCTTTGAAGAGAGATAAAAGAACACTGCAGATAGATGTGCCCAGCTCAAATTTTCATGAATCGGGTTTACTTCCACTTTAATTGAGCGGGGGACTGAGCTTGTGTGACTGGAAACTTGTGTACTACATTGGGACATCAAAGTATATTCTCAGTGGCTCTTCTGGGGAAAAGTACCACATATACTTCAAGTCTGTGGAATGTGACCTAAAGCTTGCTTATACTGAAACATGAATACATAGTAGGCAATAAAAAAGGAGCACTGTGCTTGTAACAATTAATTAGATAATGCAGATTCTAGGAACATTTTGCATAGTATGCACCCACTTGTGGAAAATAGTGGTAAGAGGAACAGTGCTGAATTCACTTATTTAACTGATATGAGTTTGTATTCATCATATTCACTTCTGCTTAGAGGGCCTACGATTTATGCCAGCCATAAGAACATAAGCCTTGATGTTGAATGCTATATAATGAATACATGTCTGGAGTTCTGCCTTTGTTTTTTATTTTCAAAGAACAGGTGAGGATTATATAGAAGGACAGAATAATCTTCAGCATTCCCAGACTGTGCGGGTCATACCTAGAATAGAAGAAAATGAAATAGAGGTGTTTATATCAACTCAGGATCCAGCATCAATACAGGTACAGTGTCCTTTATGTTGTGCAGAGTATTGCAATTAAGCACTGGAAGCTTCTTGGATATAGCAAATGGCTTTACTTTTATAGAGAAATATACTACATGCCTTTTATCATAGAACAGGAAAAGTACACAAACAAGTGGTATATAAGACAAGAAGTATGGTACTTCCTCTGATTACCTTACAATGGATACACACTACAGTGCCACCTGCTGGATAGATAGGTATAATGCATGCAGTATTTAGTTCACATTACTTTATATTACATGCTGCTGCTCTTCCAACACCCCTTCTCAACAGCATGTGCTTTGTCAAATTACATTCAGCTTCTTCTGGATATAACTATGAAGTTTCTTCAATAAAGGCTTGATGAGTGCATCAGCAGTCATCTCCTCTGATGGGCAGTATTGAATGTCAATAACACCTTGCTCTTGATTGTCCCTCAGTAGGTGATACTTGATGTTGATGTGTTTGGTCCTGTATTGATTATTACTGATTGCGTAAGCTTTATACATCCCTGGTTGTCTTAAAAAAAAAAAAAGAATTGGTTTTGATATGTTTATCCCAATGTCCACAAAAAGTTGACAAATCCATATCGCTTCTTGACACACGTGTGCTGCTGCATTGTCTTCTGCTTCAGTTGAAGATAGAGAGACATTTGTTTGCTTTCGACTAGACCAACTTATGTTTCCTTCGTCATACTGGAAGATCAATACACTTGTGTTTTTGCGGTCTGTGCAAACCCCGGCACAATCAGCATCCACATACCCGACCAGTTTTGGATGTGATGTTGCTGGTAACTGTAACTTAATTTGAATTGTTCCTTTGAGGTATTGTATCACTCTTTTTACTGTGTATCAGTCATTATGACTGGGAGCTGAAACTTTCCTGCATAGTATGCCCACTGCTTCGGCTATGTCTGGTCGTATCACAGTGGCAACATATAGCAGCTTGCCGACTGCTCTGCGATACATGTCATTGTTGGGTAGCAAGTTTTCTGCTCCATTGCTCTTTTGATAGCCTGGTTCCATAGGAGTTTTCACTTCCTTTGCATCTTGCATATGGAATTGTTCGAAGATTTCTGAGATTGGTTGAGAAGATAACTTTCACCTTCTTCTCTCTCTATTTGGATTCCCAGATAGTAGCTAATGTTCCCTAGCTCTTTGATTTCAACATTTTATTTCAGCTTGTGAACTATCTGATTGTAATCCCCTTGTTGTTCATAACAAGTTATAATGTAATCGACATAGATAAGAATGTACATCCATCTGTCTTGATTCTTGGAGTAGAGACAGGGTTCTGCTTTACTTCTTGAGAATCCCTCTCTAGTAAGCACATTGTTCACTTTCTCATTCCGCATTCCTTGCAGATTGCTTAAGACCATAGATGCTCTTCTGAAGTTTACACAAAAGATTGTCTCCTTGCTCAAACCCTGGTGGTTGCTTCATGTAAAGATCTTCCTTAATGTCTCCATATAGGAAATAAGTTTTAACGTCTAGGTGTTTCACTTGCATGCTCTTCCTGGCTGTAACACTAAGAATGGTGTAGTGTTTTATGACAGGAGCAAATGTTTAATCATAATCTTTACCAAATTTCTGGGAGTAACCCCTGGCAACTAGTCTGGCTTTGTATTTGTGGATATTCCCTTCTCTGTCTGACTTTACTTTGAAAGTCCACTTACTTCCTATAGATTTGCGGCTAGGAGGGAGCTTTGTGAGTGTCCAGGTTTTATTTTCTTGAAGTGACTTTAATTCTTCTGCTGCTGCCTTTCTCCATTTATTGGCTTCATGTTTTGTTAGTTTTTCTATGTCTTCCCAGGATGTTGGTTCCACTAAGCTGTGTGTTTTGACAGTGTATGATAGTTTACAGGGTGGTATCCCCTTTGTATTAAGTGGATCTTCTGACTTCAGGCACTTCAGCAGGATCTGATGAGTAACTTGGTTTAGGCATCGTGAGTTCCACCTCTTGTTTTGACCACTGCACAGGTTCGCTTTGGTCAACCCTTTCTTCTGGATTTTTGGGATATTCACTTCACAGCTTTCAGGGATCAGTGTTTCTGGTGAAGGGCTCTCATCAAAATAAAAAACATGGCTTATTGTCACTTTGTCAATCTTTGGGTGTAGGATTCTGTAACCCTTAGTTTGCTCGCTGTAGCCTACTAGAATGTCCTCTATGGCTCTGTTTTTCTATTTTTCAGCTTGGATCGCTTTTCACTTGGAATATAGGCATATGCTTTACATCCAAACATTATTATGTGCCCTATGTTAAGCTTTGATCTATGCCACATCTCAAATGGAGTACTTTTAATGGCTCTTGAGGGTAGTCTGTTCTGTAGGTAGGTTGCAGTCATGACTGCTTCTCTCCAGTACTAGTAATGTAGGTTGGCATCCAACAAAATGCACCTTGCCATTTCTATAAGAGTGCGATTTTATTTTTTCCCCTTTCTGCTACACCATTTTGTTCAGGAGTGAATGGTGTGGTCGTCTGGTGTACTATTTCTTGTCTCTTCAAGTATGAGGCCACTTCTTTGCTTATGTATTCTCCCCCATTGTCAGTGCATATTATTTATTTTCGTTGGAATTTGCTGCTAGACATGACAACGAACTCTTGAAATGTTTCTAATGTTTCATTCTTGTGTTTCATCAGATAAGTAGTTGTGTACCTGGAATAATCATCAATGAAAGTCAGTAGATATCTGTTCCTGCCTGACGTGGGAGTTTTCATTGGATTGCATACATCACTGTGTATAAGCTGCTGGGGATGGGTGTTTTTTCCTTGAGATGCCTGTGGCAGGGGAGCACATGTGGCTTTTGCTTCACTTTAGAAGGCACTATTGTCAAATCTTCTGATAAGCCTCTCTTTATAATGTCCTGTTTAGCTTCTGGACTTCTGTGCCTCAGCCGCCTGTGCTATAAGTGAATACATTTGCTGTGTAGGCCTAAAGAGACTATATTGGCTTGCTGGTCTGTGGTGATGAGCCTGAATAGGTGATCATCCAGTTTTTCTTTTTCGAGGAATTGCTTATTATTTTGAAGTGTTTATTCATCACCCTGGAACTTAACTGTAAGGCCCCGTACACACGACAGAGTTTCTCGGCAGAATTCAGCGGGAAACTCGGTCAGCGCCGGATTCTGCCGAGAAACTCTGTCGTGTGTACACTTTCGGCCCGATGGAGCCGCCGAGGAACTCGTCGAGAAAATAGAGAACATGTTCTCTATTTTCTCATTGTTCTATGGGAGAACTCGGCCCGCCGAGCTCCTCGGCGGCTTCAGGGCTGAACTCGCCGAGGAACTCGATGTGTTTGGCACGTCGAGTTCCTCGGCCGTGTGTACGGGGCCTGAGACTGTTGTTTGCAAGGCTTTTCACTGATAGAAGGCTGCCGTTTAGTTCTAGAACATACAGCACTTTCTTTACAAGGATACTCTGCTTGCCTTGTGGTGTAATTCAGTTCAGGAAGCCCTGGCCTTTACCTTCCGAAGGGACACTTTACCCGTTTGCTAGGAAGGTCTCATCGCTAGTCATGTGGCTTCTCGCACCTGAGTCTATGCACCAGCCTTGTGGCTTGCCGCTCTGTGTTACTTTAAAGGTACCACTCCAGGATGTGTCTTTAGTTTTCTTTGTGGCTGCTTTGACTCTTTCTGTGGATAGCTCTAGTCCTTTTTTAAGTGACCGGTCCTTTTACAGCGAAAACAGGTTCTTCTTTCTTTGTTGCACTTTGTGCCTTTGTACATCTTAAGAGCTTTGTCATCATGGTGCATATTTTCTTTTCTTCTGCCATATTCATCAATTAATTTGCCTTTGACATGTTCCAGTGTCAGCAGTATATGTCTCTGGAAGGCTGCAGAGGAGCAAAGTATGGTTATCTTTGATGTCTTCTCGGATGGTGCGTAGCTGCTCTATGATCTTTAGCATGGCTTTTCATGTGGTCACACATATGCTGGCCTTCTTCTAGTCTCATCTTATACAGCTTTCTTAGTAGAAAGAGCTTGCTGTTTAGACTTGAACACTCATGCAGTTTTTGTAATGAAGTCCAAATACCTTTGGCCGTTTTCTCTGTTCTTATGTGGATAAGCTGGGCATCTTCCACTAGTAAGCTTATGGTTGCTTTTGCCTGTCTATCCTTCCTATACCAGTCCTCCTTCTCTCTGTCTGTGGGCCTGTCTGTATTCAGCACTTGCTCATAAGCATTTCTAGCTTAAACTTCCACAGATGGTAATTGCCATTGTTTAGCTTTGCTATTGCAAACTTCCCATCTGAACCACTTGCCATCGTTCACTAGCTTGCATACAGTACTCACATATCTGTATGCACTGAGTATCCTCTCCAATGCCTGGGTGCCAGGGACCCACAATCTGTTGTGCAGAGTATTGCAATTAAGCACTGGAAGCTTCTTGGATATAGTAAACGGCTTTACTTTTACAGAGAAATATATTACATGCCTGTTATCATAGAACAGGAAGAGAAAACAAACAAATGCATACAACATAATAAGGATGTTAATTCCACTGATTACCTTACCATAGATACACACTACAGTGCCACCTGCTGGATAGATAGGCATAATGCATACAGTATTTAGTTCACAGTACTTTACATTACATGCTGTTGATCTTCCAACACTGTACTCTAATTTTCTTGAGTGCTTCCTGTGCAACCTGTTAGAAAGTTTTATCTGGGGACCCATTATATATGTGGGGTCCCTGTGATCATTAGAATTGTTTCCTGCTGTTTTAAATTCAGGAGAGAATAAAGAGAATAAAGCTGGCTATAAGTGGCTTTGTTTTTTTTTTTTTTTTGGTTCAGCCAGATTCCTCCACCTACACAAATGAGGTGGTTGGAAGAATCCCCCCAACCAGGGCTGTCTTAATATAGTTACATAGTTGGTGAGGTTGAAAAAAGACACAAGTCCATCAAGTCCAACCTGTGTTATACAGCTGCTGCAGCTGCTAATCAAGAAATGTTTTGTCTCTTCTTTGTTCAACAGAAGTTGAACAAAGCAGGGATGGCCACACACTGATCAATATTCAGTCGGTCCCCGCTGAACCAGCTTTAGAGATTATTGATGTACTACTTACCAAATATATTTTGGGAACAAGGAACAATAGCAATATCACATTTGGGTCCTGGAAGAATAGAATACTATGGACCTCTTTATTAATGCATTTGATTTAAAGCAATATTAAAGGCAGATTTTATTTAAATAACAAACATGTTATACCTACCTGATCTTTGCAGTGGTTTTGAGTTTGGTTAATTGCCTAAAGTTAAAATAAACTGTTCTCGAGAGAAATATGGGGGTTGTCATCACCAATCGGGGAAAGTAAAAGAGAAAGTCTGTAATCCCTATCTGTATAATTGGTCCGAGTTTGTGACAAAATGTTTTGAAGCCTAAAGTGACACTAAAGCTAAAAATATCTTTTACTTTTAATGCATTCTTTGCATTAAGGTAAAAAACATTTTCAATTTCTCTGCCTGGCTACATCTCCCCTACCCTCTCTTCATCTTTACACAGCACTCGACCACTGGCTTCTGCTGCTGTCAATCAAATGCAGTGAGGAGAAAGTGTGGGGTGGGACTGATGCCACGTACACACGATCATTTTTCGGGTTGTAAAAAACTACGTTTTTAAAAAATGTCATTTAAAACGATCTTGTGTGGGCTTCAGAGCATTTTTCGGGTTCTAAAAAACTACAATTTTTTTTTCAAACATGCTCTATTTTTTCACAACGTTTTTAACGCTGTCGTTTTTCGGGTTGTAAAAAATGATCGTGTGTGGGCTTTAACCATGTTAAAAACCTGCGCATGCTCAGAAGCAAGTTATGAGACGGGAGCGCTTGTTCTGGTAAAACTACCGTTCATAATGGAGTAAGCACATTCATTACACTGTAACAGACAGAAAAGCGCAAATCGTCTTTTACTAACAGGAAATCAGCTAAAGCTAAGTCACCCACATGGAACTTCCCCTTTATAGTGCCGTCGTACGTGTTGTACGTCACTGCGCTTTGCTAGAGCATTTTATTTTTACTATCGTGTGTAGGCAACGTGGTTTTATTTTAATTTTTTTATTTTTTTCCACTTCAGTCTAAACCATTAGCAGAGGGAAGGTAGCGAGGCTTGCCCGCCATTCATTTATCCGCCATGTCTCCTTCCAGGTTTTGCATCATATGTGGAAGTTTTTACATATAATTTTTTTTTTTCTTTTTTTTTTTTCTTTCTTCCCCCTCTTTTTTTTTTTTCCTCAAAAGGAACAAGTATATATTTTGTTTACTTTTACCGATTTTAAAACTTTTCTACCTCATTTATTATAACCCTTCTACCCCACCCCTTCCCTCCCCCCCCACCCCTCCCCCTGGACCTCCAGTTACCTTCATAAAACTTCTGATCGTTCTTGTTTTTCTGTCTTATTACTTTATTATGTTATATCCGACCTTAAAAATATAAAAAGTCCTACACGGTCCTAAGCCCTAAGCACCCATTAGCTCCGCAAATGTCATGGAAAGTTTGAACTCTATCCACTTAGACCAGGTCTTTTCATATTCCTCTAAACCGTCTATATCCCCTAACCTTAAAAATTCTAAATTTTGGATGGAGTTTATTTTATTGCACCATTCTTTAATGGATGGGTTTTCCCTATCTTGCCAGTGACTGGCGATCAGGCTTTTAGCAGCTGTTAGCATATGGGGTAATAGACTTTTCTGATATTGTTTCATAGATAATTTAATCCTCTGATGCAAGCATCCCCAGGGATCGTCTGGAATCTCTATGTCCGTTATTTCGGTAATTAAATGTCTAATCCTTCTCCAATATATTTAAATTTTTGGGCATTGCCACCATATATGAGCCATATCACCGATCTGTCTGCATCCACACCAGCACAGTTCAGAGGCTTCTTTTTTATATTTGTGAGCCTTGTCTGGGGTAATATACCACCGCATTAAACATTTGTAGTTTAGTTCAATTATTTTACTATTTGCTGACGAGGTATGCACTCTTCTCCATATTTGTTTTAATTCTAAATTGCTCAGAGAGGATCCCAATTCTTCCTCCCACTTTTTGATATATGGTGGAATGTCCAATTGATCTACTTCTATTAAATTTTTATAGATTTTAGAGATAACTCCTTTCCCTGCTTCTCCTTGACTAATTCTCTCGAGGGGACGTAGGTTTTCCTCAGATCTGCACGGCTGTGGGAGAGCCTCAAAAAAATGTTTTAACTGGCCATACCGCCATTCATTTATCCCTATTACCTCCCCTCTGTCCTTTAATTCGTCATAGGTACTTAATCTATCTTGCGTCATGACATCCTTCAGCTGGGCATTTTTTTTTTAATCCATTTCCCAGATATCTTGTCTAACCCTGGTGAAAAATATTTTGAGTCTTTTAATGGCATAAGTGGTGAATTGAAATCCCATTTTTCCCTCTTGTGCACTTTGTCCCACATTTTGATAGCGTGTCGTGTAATGCTATGTAATTGCTTACCTAACTCCCTATATTTATCTGGGATCCAGATGATACTCCCTAATAGGGCATTACTCATCTGGTATTCCATACTTACCCACCTTTTTTGTTTAGTGTTCCTAATCCAGTCTATCACTCTTGTGAGTATTACTGCTTCATAATAGCTTGTAATGTCTGGTGCTCCCCATCCCCCTTGTGTCTTATTTTTTTTTAAAGTTGCCCAACTGATACAAGCTTTTTTACCCTGCCACACGAATTTTAATAAAATCGTTTGTAGAGTCTTAAAATACTTCTGGGGTAGAGCTATCGGTAACATCTGTATCTTATACATAATTTTAGGCAATATTACCATCTTGAAAATATTCATTCTCCCCCCCCCAGGATATCTGACCTGCAGTGAGTCTACTCAGTTCTGTTTTGATATCTTCCAGCATAGGGACGAAATTTACTTTATAAATCCTCTCTTTTGAGATTGCTATTTTTACCCCTAAATATTTTATTTCCTTTTTCCCCCACACAAATGGGAACTCCTTTTGATAAATGTTTTGATCTTTCTTAGCTATATTAATACTTAGGGTTTCGGATTTTGTTGGATTCATTTTAAAATTAGAGAGCTCTCCGTATTGTTTCATTAGTTTTAGTAAATTTGGTAACGTTGTTCTCGGACATGTTAGGTAAAACAGAATGTCATCCGCATAAGCCGCGAGTTTGTGTTCCTCCCGTCCGACTTCTATACCCTTAATATCCGGATTCTTCCTTATTTTCCTTAAAAGTGGTTCTAAGGCTAGGACAAACAATAAGGGGGAAAGGGGACATCCCTGTCTTGTGCCGTTGTAGAGTTCAAAGGCACCGGAAAGGGTCCCATTAATCTTTATTCTTGCACCAGGTTTGTTATACAATACCTTAATCCATTTTAACATGTTTGGGCCTATTCCAATTCTCTCTAATGTCTTGTATATGAAGCCCCAGTCTACTCTATCAAACGCTTTTTCCGCGTCTACTGACAAGAGTAGACCTGGGGCTCCACTATCACTAATTTTATGAATGGCTAGCAATGTTCTGATCCCGTTATCTCTCCCCTCCCGTCCTGGTACAAAGCCGACCTGGTCAGGGTGGATCAGGTCCTTCATTATTCCCTTCATCCTCTCTGCTAATATTTTGGAGAAAATCTTGGTGTCACAATTCAATAGAGAGATTGGCCTATAATTCGAGCATAGTGTGCTATCCTTCCCCTCTTTCAAAATTAAAGTAATAGTAGCTTCTATAGCTTCTTTACCCATGTCCCACTTATCGCCTAAACCATTCATATACGAACACATTTTCGGGGCCAAGATATCAATACATTTTTTATAATAAAGAACCGGTAAGCCATCCGGTCCTGGGCTTTTACCATTTGGTGCGTTTTTGACTATTTCTCTAATTTCCTCTTCTGAGATCGGGGCTTCAAGCTTCTTGAGATTATCCTCAGATATTACCTCCCACTCTATTTCCTTTAGAAATTCATAAATTTTATTTTCCTTTAATCTTAGTTCTTCCTTAGATTCCTGTTTCTTAATTGAGTAAAGTTTTTCATAATATTCTTTAAAGCTTTCCATTATTTCGCTAGTTTTATGCACTACTTCACCCCGACTTGTTTGTATTTTCTCAATGTAGTTAACACTTTTTTTCTTTTTTAATAAATTTGCTAAATGTTTCCCTGGTTTATTAACAATAGCAATATCACATTTGGGTCCTGGAAGAATAGAATACTATGGACCTCTTTATTAATGCATTTGATTTAAAGCAATATTAAAGGCAGATTTTATTTAAATAACAAACATGTTATACCTACCTGATCTTTGCAGTGGTTTTGAGTTTGGTTAATTGCCTAAAGTTAAAATAAACTAAAATAAAATATGGGGGTTGTCATCACCAATCGGGAAAGTAAAAGACAAAGTCTGTAATCCCTATCTGTATAATTGGTCCGAGTTTGTGACAAAATGTTTTGAAGCCTAAAGTGACACTAAAGCTAAAAATATTTTTTACCTTTAATGCATTCTTTGCATTAAGGTAAAAAACATTTTCAATTTCTCTGCCTGGCTACATCTCCCCTACCCTCTCTTCATCTTTACACAGCACTCGACCACTGGCTTCTGCTGCTCTCAATCAAATGCAGTGAGGAGAAAGTGTGGGGTGGGACTGATGCCGCGTACACACGATCATTTTTCGGGTTGTAAAAAACGACGTTTTAAAAAAATTTCATTTAAAACGATCGTGTGTGGGCTTCAGAGCATTTTTCGGGTTCTGAAAAACTACAATTTTTTTTCAAACATGCTCTATTTTTTCACAACGTTTTTAACGCTGTCGTTTTTCGGGTTGTAAAAAATGATCGTGTGTGGGCTTTAACGATGTGAAAAACCTGCGCATGCTCAGAAGCAAGTTATGAGACCGGAGCGTTTGTTCTGGTAAAACTACCGTTCATAATGGAGTAAGCACATTCATTATACTGTAACAGACAGAAAAGCGCAAATCGTCTTTTACTAACACAAAATCAGCTAAAGCCAAGTCACCCACATGGAACTTCCCCTTTATAGTGCCGTTGTACGTGTTGTACGTCACCGCGCTTTGCTAGAGCATTTTATTTTCACTATCGTGTGTAGGCAACGTAGTTTTAATGATGAAGTTGAAAAAAACGTTGTTTTTTCTTGAGGCTGAAAAACTTCGTTTTTTACAACCCAAAAAATTATCGTGTGTACGCGGCATAAGTCCCACTGTGTAAGTCTATGGAGTGCAGCTGTGTGTGCCTCTATAGCAAACGGCTTGCTATGGAGACACAAGAAGAAGAGCACCAGGAGCACCATCGGGGGACCTGAGAAGAGCAGGATTTGGGCTGCTCTGTGCAATACTACTGCACAGAGCATGTGAGCTTGTTATTATAATTAAAAAACATTTTTTTTTACTTTTAGTAACACAAGTGGTTGTAAACGCTTACATATACCCAGTGAAGTGATTAGCCTCAGGTGATACACAGAGATTAAACTAATCCTTTTGGATAAGTTGTACCTGTTTATCTGTATTCCTTTCTCCTCTAAAGCCAATCAAAGTGCATAGTTTGCACAGCATTTCTGAGCTTCAGGAGTCATGGGGGCAGGGATCTGATGTTACACAGTGTACCGCACAGAGAGGAGAGCTGAGTGTAGTTTGAGAGCTGAGTGGAGAGAATGGAAATACACAGTCTCAAAGGGAAATATGCACAGCTGAGGCTGTCAATCACCTTCTGTATGCATTAGGGGCGCACACTGGATATGACAGTGTTAAGAATATGGGGTGGATTAAGAAAGGGAAATGAGACAAGTCCATAAAATTCAGTTCATGTAAGGATAGCTATTATGCTGTCCTCAGGAGGCTACCAGTTCAGAAGTTTTGGAAGGAAAAAAACTCTGGAATGTCCTTTTTGTCTCCTGGGATTCCCTGGTGTCAGGATTCATGAGCAGAAGTGACTCATGCAGATAGCAGAGGGAGGAGAGAAAAACGATAAATCACACTTGATGCTTTGGGGCACGTAGACACTATAGAAAAATATGTTTTGTTTTTTAATTTTAGAGGTTTACAACCACTTTAAGGATCAAAAGAATGCAAGGTCACCAATGGTAGCCTCCATATTTCTTTCTTGAAATATCTACTTTATGTGTGCAGGAGTTTTGTGTGGTTCCCATTTTGGAAAGGTTTTTACTGTTTTTTGCAAGAATAAATAATACGCTTTTATATTTTACATGTACAAATACACATGCCATATTACCATGGTATCTGTAAGGAGCTGCATGTCTTACATTGCTGGGTTTTTCTGACAGGCTGCGGTGGCATCCGCTTTAAACATCCCCTCTGATTTCATCCTTTGTTGTGTGGAGAAAAGGCAGTACACAGACCTCTCACACACGGCCTCTCAAGCTGCTATCACTGCTGTGGCTGCTCACAAGTAAGTATATAAAAGAATGTATCATATGTTTATATTGCATATATGCTGTATACATACTGAGAATACACCTGAATTCGACAATCAAAGCAATAACTGTTCAAAAAAACACAAATGGAGAAGCTAAATTGGGCAATTCAGACTGTCTACGTACGTAGAGACTACCTTCAGTGACAAATACACGTTAAACTGAACAGAGGAACCCAAAATTATATAGGAGTTTGTGCTTCTTCTTCTTTTTTTTTTTTTTTTTAAAGCTGGGTTCAGCTTTCCAAGCCTCCCTTTTGGACAGTGAGGCCACCCATCACACTAAAGCAAACTTGTCAGTTACCCAAATAACAATGACAACAGTTCAGGCATATGCTGCACATACCCTGGGGCCTTGTACACACGGTCGGACAAAACCGATAAGAATGGTCCGACGGACCGTTTTCATTCGTTCACCGCTGAAGTGGCCTGATGGTCTGATGTGTGTACACACCATCAGTTCAAAATCCAATCGGGTCAGAACGCGGTGACGTAAAACACAACAACGTGCTGAAAAAAACGAAGTTCAAAGCTTCCAAGCATGCGTCGACTTGATTCTGAGCATGCGCGGGGTTTTGAACCGATGCTTTTCTGTACTAACCGAAGGAAAACAGACCGATGGCCTATACACATGGTCGGTTTGGTCCGATGAAACTGAACTTCGGTTCATTCTCATCGGTTTTGTCAGACCGTGTGTACGGGGCCTTAGAAGCATTCTTCTGCAGTCCCAGTACCCTAAATCCTGGGCTGGTGTAACTGGTATGTACTAGCACTAGCTTGTAGTGTCTAATTGTGGCCCACCTCTCCCACATGCTTCTATTGGCCACTAAGGTCATTTTTTATAGTGAAAGGCCAATAGTAGCATGAAGGAGTGAAGGTCAAAAGGTATTGGGTCTTGTCAAGATGTGCTCCTGCTTTTTAGTCTCAAGCTGAAGCAGACCAAATGCAATCCTTAGTTTAGACCTGTGCTGGGATTTCCACATGTCCGAGGATCACAACATCAACCTTATTTAAAAGACTCCCACATACTGTATTTTGAGATGGGGTCTGGGTGGGACCAACTAATAAAGTGTGCATGAGGGGTGATCTCCACATATTTATCGGTGGGGTCAGGGTTGCGACCAACCTGTACAGTGAGTGTGAATTGTTGAATTGGTTGTGAACCCGTAAATTAAAAAAAAAGAAAAACCTGCAAGGCAAAGGCATAATGAGCTAGTATGCATAGCATACTAGCTCATTATGTATTACTTGCCTTAGATAGAAGCCCCTGCAGTCATCCTCGACAGACATCTCTCCCGGAGCTTGCTTCCGGGTATCGCGGCTCCGGCGCTGTGATTGGCCGGAGCTGAGATGCGCGCGGGAGCCGTTGGTTACGGCACAGCTAACTGAAGCAACGGCACAACATGCCATTGCTTCAGTGTGCATGTGCCAATCACTTCGGCAAATGCAGACACAGGGGGATATCTCCTAAACCATGCGGACCATAGGTGGATGAAGTGTAGACTGTGTGCGCGGTTAACAGTGGAATCGGATACCATAATGTTGTATGTGAATGCTTAGATGGAGGGTCACTGGTGGACACATAAAAACAAATGGCGGCTTGATTGTTTCCTTTCTGGAAATATGGCAACTTCATTTGGTTACTTATAGAAAGATGTTTGGCAGTTGTAACGTGACCTACATTTTATTTGGTTTTCATGCCTGATATTAATGAATCAGCACCAGGGTAGCTTAACTTGTTTTCTATTAAGCAACACAATAATTATTATGTTCACCGCTGTAGTGAGTACAAAGATTGTACAAGACTGAACAACAAAGCAAAGTATAAATCATGCAAAACAACACATATACACACACACACACATATATATATATATATATATATATACTTTATTATGATTATGGCACCCATAATCATATTCAACCACAACAATGTATTGTGGGCTTAGCTACCTATCAGATTACGGTTGAAAAAGAGGTCATGTATGCTGCCAAGAGGCTGTGTAGGCTAATTATGCCTAATACCAACTTCATACATATAATTTTCTAGGTGATAAAATGTGCAATGTACAGTTTCCCACAATGTATTATGATTTGTCCAAAAAAATTAAACAAGACATTGGTTTCTATAATATATTGTGTCAATTAGTTATAAAATGTTTAGATTTCTCTATTACGCAGGAAAAGTATATATGTATGTATATGTATTGTGACAGGAAGTCAGGTAAATCTGTGGGTGTTGTCACAGACGGGAGATACATTTCTGCTTTGTTTAGACAATACACCAATTGTTATTAGGCGTCGGCTTCAAAAGTAGCCAGAAAAGGTTTAAGGCCTTGGAAAACTTTAGCTGTTAAGAATGAGGCAATGAAGGCCTCTATAAGTAATCCAGAGGATTACCACTGATTGCTGCATCCTGAGGCTTTGTGAGTAAGGAGAGCAGTAGCTGAAAGTCTTCTGAGGAGGTGAGGTGGTGATCGATTTTTCTGTGTGATAAAAATCAAAAAGAGACTATTGTTTTTCTGCTGTACGACCAGCAGTGTCTACCCAGCAGTGGGCTGGACTAGTGCCCCCCCTATTATCTGGAGAAGCCCAAAAGGCATATTTTGATTTGGATGCTTGCACTTGTTTCCAGCAAGATGGAAGAATAAACCAATATCTTTGTTTTCAACCGTCTTCGACTGCCTTTCTGTATAAATTCAGTGTGTAGTGAACCCATCCAGGGGGTCACACACCCCGCTACCGAGCTAACCCCTTACAGTATATATATAAATATAATCAGGAAGTGCACTGCTACTTTTCAAAGGCAATTCCAGAAATGTTTTTAATTTTCACAGTACTGTAAATCTTTACTTGATCTAGGGTCTACTTTAGTGCAGTGAGATGCAGTGGTGGCTGGTGCTCAAAATCATTGGGGGGGTGGGGGCGCAAACAAACTGAAAAATACTGAAAAAAAACCCATCAAATGCAGCCACTTGTGCCCCATCAAATGCAGCCACTCATGCCCATCAAATGTTCAGCCAATCAAATGATGGATATTATACCTGCGCTTCTTGATTGGCAGAGAGGCGGTTCAATGTTAGAAAAACAAATATTAATTTTCTTTTCTAACACATCTGGGTGGACTGCGAGCCTGTGGCTCTAACCTGGTGCTTAAAAAAAACACCCCTGCCACTGAAATTTAAGCGGAAAAAATTGTTAGATAGCGCAAGATTATCAGAGTATAGACAACAATGGGCCAAAAATGTTAGGTATATAATTAATGAGGTAATAATATAAAAATGAATTACCTTTTTTGCCGGCGTATAAGACAACTCGGCATATAAGACAAACCCCCTAATATACTGCTAATAACTGTGGTTTTGTGGTCTACTCACCGTATTAGATGACCCCCTTCTGCGGTAGTAATTATTTTAAAACGAAGAGGCCGCCGCCGCCGGGTGCTTTGTAAGGCTGTATGTAATGCCTTTTAAAAACGAAAATGCCACCGCCGGGTGCTGTATGTAGTCTGTATATGCGCCGCTCAGTCAATCCCGATGCACTGTGTTGATGACAGAGCATGCTAAGCCTGCTCGGATTGGCAGAGGTTATTACTCCAATCCAAGCAGGCTTAGCATGCTCTGTCATCAACAGAGTGCATCGGGATTGGCTGAGCGGCGCAGAATACAGAATACAGAGTTACAGAGCGCCCGGGGGGCTGATATCGAGCGAGCAGCTGCTTAACCCGGTGTATAAGACGACCCCCGGTTTTTGGCTGTGTAATTACGTTGTAAAAGGTTGTCTTATACGCCGGAAAATACGGTAATGATAATAGTCCATATTCCAGAGAAATTCAATATAGTCCAAGATAACACTAGCGGCAGCAATCCCAAAGCAGAAGCAGGCTCTGAAAATGTGTACAAAAGAAAGAAGGATGCGCCAATCTAAGTGCAGTAGAATAAGAACTTTTAATAAAATTGTGTAGACATACAGCTGTAGCGCTCACCCCCGAAGGAGCCGTTGGTTTGATTTTGGGCCTACTCTCTGATCTATCCACCCTTCTAAAAAGCTCGAACCCCTCCCTGGCACACCAGATGGATGCAAATATTTTGCAAGTCCCCTTCTTGACTGGGATCACAATAACACATGTAAAATATACAGTAATGTTATTACCTTTTCTTGAATGCAGTTCTCATGAGCAAATACACCTCACACAATTAATGTAGTAAACCAAGAGTAACTTTACTTGGCAATAAAAGGGATAAATGAATAAACAACAGATTAAACACACATAAACAGGTAAAGCTGACTCTGCAGGCGTCCCTGCGAGAGTTAATAAAACAAACCTAAAATGGTAATACAAATGAGTCTGCAAATAACTATGGATAGTCTATGCTCGCAAGCTCCCCCTAGTGGGTAGTTCTGTAAAACACAAGTGCAGTTAACCTTGACCAGGCCTGGCCTAAATAGCTTCAAAATGTTCCTCATTGGTGAAGTCTATGAGGAAAACGTTGGTGCACTTAATTTATTTGTAATCCAAGGAGAAGTTAAACTCAGTCACATGGGTATGATAAACACAGATGTTAGTGGTCCAATCCTCCAGTCAGCGTCAGTCAACTCTACCAGCATAACTTTTAGATGTTAGGCCTCTGAGCTAAATCAGGGAGCAATGCGTGGCTCCGGTATGTGGAGTGCCCTCTCACCCGAGCAGGCCTAGTCGGCCTGAGTCCCTCACGAAAGACGCGCCAATCAGTCACCGCTCCGCAACGCACAGTCTCCAGTATCCGGCTCTCCACTGCTACGATCGTCAGCTGGCGAGTTTCTCCGGTATCCTGGAAGCACGAGCTGGAGGTACTTGGTCTTGTCTCGCTCCGGATGGCTGGTCTCCAGATGGATCCCTTCTCTGGCTTCAGGCCTAACTGCTTAGCTGTAGTGCTCTCCCCTGTTCCGCAGAGGGAAGAGCGCCGATCCCAAGAGAGCGAATTCAGCTCCTCCCTGCCTTTAAGTAACCTCCCCCATAAAGCTGTGCAGGGGTGCAATGTTCTCTGGGAAGCCAATGCATTGTGGGTATCGTAGTCTATTCCTACTAATGTCAATGGAATCCGTTTCTCCTAATCCTTCAAATCCCACAATGCATTGCTTTTAGGAAAAAGTAAACACATATATACAACTTGACTGGAACCTCCCGGGGGGGTTTAAGTATACATAACTAATAAAAAGGTCCCTGATAGTATGACCCCGCTACACAGCCAAATGGCTACTCACAAAATATAGGAAGTATAAGGCATATATATAGCTGTGGTCCATTGTCACTTAGGTGTCTGGCAAGTCCTGGTCCCCAGCAGAGTCTTCAGCGAATGGGGGAGCTGATGGTAAAGCGTTCCAATATCCTGGACAACCACAGGGGAAGTGCAAGCCGCCGTACAAGACGGCGTGCGTCTCAGGGTGGACCGCAGCACGGGGTCGCCCCTACTGAGATGTGGAGTTCCCTATATATTTTTCTAATTGAAGTTCAACATAAAATGTAATTATCCAGAATCAATAACAATTTTTTTGACATGGACATGTTTCTTTTTCAGGACCGGTCAAGCAGTTACCTCTGTTGTTCAACATAGGGAAAAATCACTTATCCTAAGGCATCAACCTCCATTCTTTGGAAAGTACAAGGTGAATAACTGTGGTACTGATTATATAACTCCTGGAGACACAGTATACCACTCATGGTATCAATACACCTTATTACATTGTCTCCAGGCATGCACAATCCTTTACTGCTCCTACTCCTTATTCCTCCACCCCTGTCAGGATTTGCTTGCTGTCTATGTGTCCTGTTGAAGAGATTTTACCCATACTTCTTGATGAGGGTCCACTTAGGACAATAAGTGAGGAGAAATGAACAGACCACAATAAAAAAATTATAATTCTATAGCTGAACGCCAGGAGGAATCTATTTTTAAAACTTACACTGGTGAAGATTGGTTATATGTAATTATAGTTAGGTCACATCTGGAGGACCTCTGAGAATTCTGAAATAGTACTCCTTGCCACATGCAGTCAGGGTTGCCCCGTTTCCAGTTCCATTAATACCAGACATTCTCTGATTGGACACGGTGAAGAGGGGCAGATGACATTACATTCTACCCTTGTCCAATCAGACAATGCCTTGTATTAACCACATCCTCAATGCCACATCACCACCTGTTTTAACGCCATTTTTGCAGACAAAAGGGCCACCAGACGTTTGCGGCACTTCCCCATAGACTTGAAAGTGTAGCACATAGTGGGCTTGCCACCCTGCAATCGCTACAAGTCGAGTCCACTTTGCCATGGGCACGAATCATTGTTGCATGTTATCATCCCTGTCCACTGCCTGTTGCAGCTTAACAGAGGGTGGTTGGTGGGTAGCGCAATCAAGCATTTTTTCCACCCTCTAAATGAGGCCTTAATGAATGACATTTATAGCTAGATTCATTAAGATTTACACCGGCGTATCAGTAGATACGCCGACGTAACTCTGAATCTGCGCCGTCGTAAGTTTAAGTGTATTCTCAAACTGAGATACACTTAAACCTATCTAAGATACGACGGCTTGCGCCGTCGTATCTTAGGGTGCAATATTTAGGCTGGCCGCTAGGTGGCGCTTCCGTTGAGTTCAGCGTAGAATATGTAAATGCATAGATACGCCGATTCACGAACGTACGTGCGCCCGTCGCAGTAAAGATACGCCGTTTCCGTAAGAGATACGCGGCATAAAGATAAAGCTGCCCCCTAGGAGGCGTAGTCAATGTTAAGTATGGCCGTCGTTCCCGTGTCGAAATTTGAAAATTTGACATTCTTTGCGTAAGTTGTCCGTGAATAGGGCTGGACATAATTTACGTTCACGTCGAAACCAATACGTCCTTGCGGCGTACCTTGGCGCAATGCACACTGGGACATGTACACGGACGGCGCATGCGCCGTTCGTAAAAAAAGTCAATCACATCGGGTCACAGTTAATATACATAAAACACGCTCCCCACATCCTCATTTGAATTAGGCGCGCTTACGCCGGCCAATTTACGCTACGCCGCCGTAACTTAGGAGGCAAGTGCTTTGTGAATAGATAAATGATTGACATTTTTTAAATAAAATACTACTTTTATTTCATCTTTTGTTGCATCTCAGTATTGCATCTCCTGCAGCCTCTTTGCAACCACATACTGCC
The DNA here is from genome assembly GCF_905171775.1 of Rana temporaria. Taxonomy (NCBI): domain Eukaryota; kingdom Metazoa; phylum Chordata; class Amphibia; order Anura; family Ranidae; genus Rana; species Rana temporaria. The sequence goes on from NC_053494.1 coordinate 113,606,726, forward strand.
TACATGCCAGGATTCCAAAAACTGCTAAATGTTGTTTCTCAGGGAGGATATGCTGATAGTGTTAACAGTGGACCATGTCTATATAATGTTTGTTAAAATGGCCACTTGTTTCCTCCAATGGAAAATATTGGAAAATATAGTTACAACACAGAAGCAGAACTGAGAGACAGGGATAGAGAGTTGACAGAGAGTTGTCACCCTAAAATAAGAAGTGTCTGAACCAGAACCTTCCTGGCAGGATTATCGGGTCTTAATTAAATAAAAGCTGCAAATTTAAAAATACTTAAAATTGCTTTAAAATCAAAAAGTATAGTCCTCCTGATGTAAACAAAAGCATAAATCTAAGAAAGAAAATAAATAAAATTATAAAAAAACAAAAACTCTTTCTACAAGTGCGTGAATGAAAATAGCCATTGCAATAAAATAAAATAATAGTCCCCAGAAAGTAAATCAAAAGCAAAATAGTCCAATTTAATATGAAGAGGGAATCCTAATCTTACACCATTAATAAGGAATTCCACCAAACCGCAAGTGCTCCAGTGATCAGGTATTCCAAAACACCACAAGTGTTCCACCACCTTTTGTAATATAATTCTTTCCAAAGCTAGTAGAATCTGTTAGGTATAACAAGAGTCAATAGCGCATGGGTTTTTGCTTGGTAAAATATGATTTCCCATATGCAAAAGTATGTCTCCTCTGGATACTCGGCTATATCCTCATGTGCAAATCATCCACAATTCGAGATTCAGTCATAACATTGGAAAAGAATCAGGAAGCCCACATAGGCCCGGATTCACATACATCGGCGCATATTTATGCCGCCGTAGCGTATCTAATATACGCTACGCCAACGCAGCGCAGAGAGGCAAGCACAGAATTCACAAAGCACTTGCCTCCAAAACTGCGCTGGGTTTCCTCGGCGTAATCTGGCGTAGGTGGAAGTAGGCGTGAGCCATGCTAATGAGGCGTGACCCCATGCAAATGATGGGCCGAGCGCCAGACAGATACGAATAATGAACGGCGCATGCCAGTGCGCATGCTCAGAATCATGTCGAAACAACTACCTAAGATACGTCGAATCACTGCCTACGGCGTGAACGTAACCTACGCCCAGCCATATTCACGTACAACGTAAACGACGTAAAATACGACGGCTTGTGTCCCCTGGTCCATACCTTTGCATGGGTTGCGCCTCATATATGGGGAATAACTTTACGCCAGACATACGACTTACGCAAACCGCATATATTATGCGCCGGGGCGCAAGTACGTTTGTGAATCGCCGTATTTGCCTCATTTGCATATTTGAATCGAAAATCAATAGGAGCGCCAGCGTAAATATGCGCCCACGATACGCCGGCATAGGCAAGTTACGTTGGTCGGATGAAGCCTATTTTTAGGCGTATCCTGGTTTCTGGATCTGCACATAGATACGACCCGCACATTTATACTTACGTCGATGTATCTAGAGATACGTTGGCGTAAGTTGCTTTGTGAATCCGGGCCCTAGTGTAAAACCATAAACTGAAATTTATTTAAAAGTACTAACCGCTCACATGATGAGAAATGGTGAGAAAGAAACATTGACATCATGTGACATAACTAGGAAGTGGTCTGTCTTACTCCCGGATCGCTGTTTTACAGATAAGAGTGTCACCTTTTGATTTTTTTTCTGTTACACAATTTTTATCGGTTGTTGTGCCAGCTGCACTTCAGGCTCTGCAGCATGGTTTCTTTTTAGAGTTATAAAAATTATTTTGGAAATTATGTTTAGGCTGTACTCCAGGAATGACAAAAAGAAAACCCTTTGCAATGAGTGAGTACATTCTGGTCAAGTCAATGGGTAGAGGTATAAGCTGTAATACTTACATACGTACTTACACCCAGAGCTTACTTCTCACTCCAGCAAGCTCTGGGTGATCTTCTTTTCTCCCTGATACTCAGGGATGTGGGTGGGTCCTTGCCTTCCTCGCATGCAATGCAGGGCTATAAGTCCTGCATTGTACCTCATGACGTCAGAGTGCAGCCTCAGGTCAGGTTCTTAACATGGGGTCCATGAACCTAAAAGTGGCTCATGGATGGGTTTTTGAAGGCGTTCCTGGGGGTCAGATAAAATAAAATGTATTTTCACTATAATAGCCACCCCTCCACCCCCTTGTCCAAAAATGTGTAATTTATGTAATATGTAATTTAAGTATAGACAATCAAATTTCAATTAAATAAAGTACATACAGTATTCATTGCATGCAAAGTTGTAATTATGTGAATATTTATGGGGAGGGGGACCATGACTCAAAAAAAGAACCCCTGCTCTAATTGGAACATCTTGGTGAAAAGCCTTTGGGAGACTGGGTGCACAGCATGATGGAAGTCTGCTGGAGCGAGAAATAATGTAAGTATTACAGCTTATTCATCCACCCCTAGCCGTAAAGTAAAACTATAGGCAAACTTTTTTTCATTTTAGATGCAAGAGAGGGTTATAATGCCTGTCAGATTTTATTTTCACCATCTGTGTCCCATTGCAGAAATTTCCCTTCACTTCCTGTTACATAGCCAAACAGGAAGTGATAGGAAATCCCTGCAAATTAAGGGAATTCCTTGGGAACCCCCAGGTCACCACCAGAACTAGTGCTTCCATTGAAAGATTTACCCTCTATTACTTTTCTGGGGACAACCCAAATAATGGGATTTTCATTTACTATCACTTTTAATGGTAAACAGGCCAAAAAGAGAGAGTGAATCTCCCTAATGGGAACACAGACAGCAAAAAAAAAAACTGACAAAGGTTTTGATCCCTCTCCACTCTATCCAAAACTAAAAAAAAAAGGTTTTGCCCTTAGTTATACCCTAAAGACCATTTAACCCTTGCAATAGGAGGTACTGCAAGAGTGTGTTTTGAGTAATTTCTGGAGTTCAAAAGCTTGTATATTCTTAACAGAATTATCCCATGTTGTCTCCATATAATCCCAGCGATATACTCTCAGCCCTGGTGTCAGGACACTCATAATGCCAATGCCTTGGAACACATGCCTTGTTCCAAAAGTCCTTTTTCTTTCTTTTCTTACATCACATGATTACTTGTCCCCTGTATTTTTATCAGATTAATAATACTGTAATGTGTTCATAAATATTGTTGTGCTTACCATATTATTATCTTGTTATCTTCATCACAGGTTGGGTATATGGATGATGGGAGGATTGTAGCAATAGACGTGACATATTATTGTAATGCTGGACATAGACCTGATGAATCCTTTCAGGTAATATATCTTTACACGCTAACATCTCTTGTTTCAGAACATTTTCAGATCAACTGGATCATTTGACTCCAAGTATCCATTCACATAACAACACTGTGCACTGCAAAGCGCACGTTGTTATTTGTTGATACACATTGTAGTGTGTTATGTGGCCTATTCAAAATGAATGAGCTGGAATGCACCACAAGACATATGAAAATTCACATTGAATGGCACTGCAGCAGCGCAAAAACGCATGTAACTTGTCTTACCGTGTATCAATAATGCACGCGTTATTCCGACGCAACAGGTCTGTAATTGGCAAGTTCAGTTCATCCTGGAAAGAATTTGATATTGTTATATATTTTTTTTTATTGTTAACATTATTAATTATATACATTTGTTTTGTCATTCAGGTGCTTACCACATGTTTACTGAGTGTACAAAATGCTTATAATATTCCTAATAGCAGATGTACTGTTGTTCCATGCAAAACAAATCTCCCATCCAAGAAATTCTACTCTGGATATGGATTTGCACTGGCAGCAATGTTAACAGAGATTTGGATTGATACAGTAGCAGACAGATGTGGAGTGCCACATGAAAAGGTACTTTTCACTTTTTTTTTACAGGCCACCTTCTCATTTAGCCATATCTGATTTGGGTCATTTATAGGTATACGTTTCCTGTAATATTTTGCCACTTTGTTTTGGAAAGTTGGGTATTTTAGCTCAGTGGTTCTCAACCCTGTGCTTAAGTACCCCCAACGGGCCATGTTTTGGGAATTTCTCTTAGATAAAATAGCTGTCCAAAATATCAAGCCATTAAAGCGGAGCTCTACCCTAAAATAATACTGTACTGCACTAGCTTCCTTTAAATATGATTAAAAAAGTTCTGTGAAAATTATTTTTTTAACATGCCTGGAAATCGCTATTGCTAGGCAGAATTCCTAATCTGCCTTCTTCCTGGACAGCTGTGTTTCTCCTGTCCAATCTAAGCCTCACAGACTCCTGGGAAAGGAGTGTCATCATTTCCCAGGAGACTGTGCGCTCTTCTGTACCGAAAAATCGGGGGATTTCTACTCCCCCGCCCGTTGTCATGACAACGGCACAAACAATCTGAGCTACGAGCGTCGCTCAACTGCGCAAGCGCGAGATCGAGAGGTTACCCAGTATGCACCGCTCCACAAAAACAAGAAAAAAAATGTACTGGGCTTCAGATGCCCACACATGTGATGGCAACGCCCACATCATGAGCTGCTGCAAATAAGGCAAGTGTAAGATTGATTTACCGATCGATTGGTGATCTATCACTATATTTAATGTCATGTTTAATGTAATTAAATTTAAATTGCCAAAAATTGTGACCGGAACCCTACTTTAACTCTGATTTAAAGCACTTATGCAAGATAAAGGAAAACCTACAAACATGGCTTGTTGGGGGTACTTGAGGACAGGGTTGAGAACCACTGAAACCTGAGAGGTTTACTGCCAATGTTAGATAAAACTCATGGTACATGAAAGTTTATAATAAAGAACAAAAGGAAATTAATTTTGTGTTCTGATGGTACCCTCTAGAACTTTTTTAGCTCAATTCACAAAGTTTTATCACAATGATAAGGATATTTACTTTAGCCCACATGACTACAATTTTTAAAATTGAGCTTTGGGTAATAAATACGTGAAAAAATTACTCTTGCAGTAGGTCCTCTGCACTGCAAGAGTTAAATGTTCTTTTTTATTGAGCGGTAGAGGAATTAATAGCTATACATGTTAAAAGGATCTAGTGGCATTACTGTTTCAATAAAGTTGTATTCAAGGATTTACAAACATGCATGGCAGCACGCATAATTCCAGTCAAGGAGGCTGCATACAAAAAAATCAGTGTACAAAACAATAATAGTATGGGGCTCAGAAAGCCACAAATGTGATCCACATAAAGTCCTCAATGAAGAATAAAAAAAATATCCTAATTGTGCTGTTGTGATCAGCTAGGAGGGTAAAGAATAAAGAGACGTAAGAGAGACAAAGGATGCCAGACTGGGAAGACAATGTATGTAAGGGCTTGGGGGTTCACTAAGGGTGGATATAAGTCCCTCATTGACCACATAGGATGGCCTAACTAGATATATAAGATAGCCAGAGGGACAGTAGTGATTAGTCTAAGTCCCTAGGTAAGTAACTTTGAATCCGGGGGGGGGGGGGCTAGTAGTGGCATTACTTTTTAATGTTAAATAAGATGAATCTATTCATAAAATTGGTAGGTAAGTTGATTGTTAGTAGGTGTCATTTTCATGAATATTGTCTACATTGTTTTATTAGCTAACTTAAGTTATTAAAGATGCAAGCTTTCGAGTTAGCCAATAAAGGATATCACTTAAAGGCTAAGTTCACCTTTGGAATATGTTACAGTTTCCACCCCTATTTAGGGTGGAAAATGTAACATGATCCTGCTTCCTCTCCACAAATCACCCCCTCCCTGTGATAGTGGGTAGGGGATCTTTTCCACTGCACCCGCTGTCACAATTTAAAAACAGCACGGCCTTGTGGTTCTCCACCCACACAGCAGCATCATTCATTCACAGAGTTTTGTGAATGAGTGTGCTGGTGAGCGCTTTCGTAGTTCATTGATTTTTCCTACAATTCAGTAAATGCCTGCCTATATCAGAGGTATGGGCAGACAGTTTACTGAAAGTCTGCAGGACCGGGCAATGCACCTGCAATCTGCCGATCAGGAGTGTAATGCTTCACAGGCTCCAGTGAAAAAATAAATAAATAATTGCAATTTTTTTTAACCTGCTAAAAGATTTGCATTTATCATTTTTTATAAAAGGTGAACTTATCCTTTAACTTTCAAACTTTCTGCAATAATCAATAGTACAACACACTACTATAATCTGCAATGTTAAAATGTAACCATTCATATTCTGTACGTCAGCTGAGGATAAGTTCAATAAAATATTTTTATACCAGGTCCGACAATTAAATTTGCATAAGGAACATAGTGAGACGCCTTTTAAAGGAGAGTTTGATGCAATCAGTATATTGGACTGCTGGAATGAGTGCTTGCAGAAGTCATCTTACCATCAGAGGAGAGCTGCAGCAGTGGAAATTAACAAAGAGTATACATGGAAGAAAAGAGGTTTCTCGGTTATTCCTGTCATGTTTCCTGCTGGACTCATCACCAACTTCTTTAGTCAGGTTTGCATACTTTCAGATCTCAAGAACCAAAGAGCTTGGAAAACTAAGTAACTGTATTAAAAATGTAGCTCCTGCCACAACAACTCATACAGCTACTCTGGGAACCCAGCAGAATAGTAGGCCACATGCAGTCTGGGCACATAATTCATCCAAAATACTTATCCTCCATAGAGGATAATTGCATTCAATCCTCAATTCCGCCCTGCACCCAGGTGTAAAATATGACTCACTGTAGAATTATTTAAAAAAGGCATTCTCACTGTTTATTAGTTTTTATTGGCAGCCAAACTGAGGAGAAATTACTAGTCACTAGCATTGCCTGTAGGCATCTTGCAGAAGACCTTTTTGCTCAGGAACTACTTATAATGCTGTTTTTGCGTTGGGATGGTAATCTTGATAGAAGAGCAGGGTTTTGCTTTTTCATGTCAGACTCATTCCCAGATCACTGTTTATCTGAAGAGCTAATGAAATGACTGGTGAGATAATCATCAAGAGTTGGCAGGAGGTTGAGGAGAAAGGTACTGTGGGTATAGGATCGTGTATATGGGATTGTATGATTTTTTTTTTTTTTTATTGGTTGAACAAACTCTATTTTTACCACTCACAACCATGAGTGTGAACTAAGCTTTAGGGTGACAATTCAATATTTTGGATGTTTCAGTTTGGGTGACAGTGTTTTCTATAAACCATAAAGTAAAAAAAGTTTGTATGCAAAGTAAAAAAACAAGCACCAGACAAATATGCAGAGAGTTCAAACACTTCTAATATTGATATTTGTTTAGCAATAGAAAAAAACAGCCATTGAGTGTTGGGTGCTCAATGGTATCCCCCATATTCAGGGCTCAGATATTGCATAAACTTGGAAAGAAAGTGCCAAAGGGCCAGATCCACAAAAGGGATACGCAGGCGTATCTGCTCATACGCCGTTGTATCCCTGTTTCTATCTATGCGGCTGATTCATAGAATCAGTTACGCATAGATATTCCTAAGATCCGTCAGGTGTAATAATTTTACACTGTCGGATCTTAGGATGCAGTACTGCGGCCGCCGCTGGGGGCATTTCTCCTCGAAATTCCGCGTCGGGTATGCAAATTAGCACTTACGGAGATCCACGAAGGTTTTTCCCTTCGTTAAATCTCCATAAGTGTTAGTTTGCCGTCGCAAAGATAGGGCTGCTTTTACAAAGTGTAAAGTTAGTACACCATGTAAAAGTATACCTGTCTTTCCCGCGTCGCTGTCAAATTTATTTTTAAAAAAAAAAATTCCCGCCGCATCTTTTGTTTACCCGGCGCGATTCACAAAACTCGGCGCAACGTAACGTAACGCAAAGCACGTCGGGAAAATAGCGTCGGGAGAATGCGCAGTACGTCCGGCGCGGGAGCGCGCCTAATTTAAATGGGACTCGCCCCATTAGATTGGGCCCGCCTTGCGACGGACGGATTTAAGTTACACCGCTGCAAATTTCAAGTTAAGTGCTTTGTGGATCGGGCACTTAGGTAGAAATTTTGCGGCGGTGTAACTTAAATCAGAATATTTAAGTTGCGCCCGCTGGCTGTGGATCTGGCCCAAAGTGCCTAGGAGCATAATTGTAGCTGTTATTTTGTTCCTGGAGACTTGACACTTTCTTTCAAACAATTAGTTGTGGTGCATCGGCTATTTTGAGTTTTTCCAAGCTTATGCAATATCTTAGCCCTCAGGTAGGGGGGTTATTTTGAACCCTGAAAGGAGCTGGCTATTTTATATTGTCTTGGTAAAGGAAAAGCAATATTAAATGTTTTTGGACTCTCAGCTCACTGGGCTGCATTTTTTTTTGCTCTTTCTTTGGACTTTGTATATGTAGTTTACAAACTTCAGGTCCATTACTCCACATATAAACTTGATCTTCTCCAGTCATGATCCATCAAGGATTTGAATCCAACATTTTGGTAACACGTATACCAGCAATAAAAACGTTACAAAAGTTTCCACACTATGTGCAAAACTAAAAATAAATAAATAAACTTTACTAAAAAGTTTAGCTAGCTTTAAAAAGTTGCAATCAAAAACAGCAAAAATCCATTTACTCATCATTTAATCAAATCATAGATATACATGTTTTTTCAGTACAAATATAAAGGGGGTAATCCACAAAGATCCGGCGTAACGTAAATTTTCCCATTTAAGTTACACTGCCTTAAAATTTCTACCTAAGTGCCCGATCCACAAAGCACTTACCTAGAAATTTTTGGCTGTGTAACTTAAATTCCGCCGGCGCAAGGCGTTCCTCTTTTCATGGGGGCGATTCCCATTTAAATTAGGCGCGCTCCCGCGCCGGCCGTACTGCGCATGCTCGTGACGTCATTTTCCCGACGTGCATAGCGCGAAATTACGTTACGCCGAGCTTTGTGGATCGCGACGGGTCAATAAAGTTGCGTCGGGAAAAAAAAAAAGATACGGCGAAAAAAAAAAAAAATCGCGTCGCTGGACAGAAGGGTCTGCTTTTACATGGTGTAAACAGTTAACACTTTGTAAAAGCAGCCCTAATTTTGCGTTTGCAAACTAAAACTTATGGAGAAAAAACAAAGCTGAAAAGCTTCGTGGATCTCCGTAAGTGCTAATTTGCATACCCGAGGCGGCATTTCGACACAAAATTCCCCCAGCGGCGGATGCGGTACTGCATCCTAAGATCCGGCAGTGTAAGTCCCTTACACATGTCGGATCTTCTGCCTAACTATGGGAAACTGATTCTGTGGATCAGTTCCATAGTTAGAAACAGGGATACGACGGCGTAACAGCAGTTACGCCGGCGTATCCCTTTTGAGGATCTGGCCCAAAAGGCTTAGTCAACCTACACCAGTCATACACGAGTCATACACGAGCTGTGACAACACAATACATCCAAGGGCTCCACTCATGATGAAATCAGTCAAATAATCTGGGGGCCTAATAAAGGTCTCCAAACTTTAGACTTTAGACTTCAGGAGGGCTTCAGGAGGGCTGGATCATGCCCAGTTTGATTAAACATTGCCCGATCTTGGGTATCAGGGAAAGAAATAGTTGGAGTTGTTGGGAGGAATAGTGATGCATTTTGGTTGTCGGTGGAAGGAATTATGCCCCATTGTTGGTGTCAGTGGACGGAATGCCTCAAGCGCCAGATAAAATCAAGCAAAGGGCTGCATTTGACCCCAGGGCCACAGTTTGGAGACCACAGGACTAATATACGATATATCAAGATAGCAAACCGTCTAATTAAGGCAGTTTCTACTATAATTATTATATCTTTTCTTTTTAGGCTTCTGTACTAGTTCATATATGTGCAGATGGATGGGTGCTGGTGACACCTTCTGGAAGTGACTTGACAGAAGAAACATTGACCAAAATAATGCAGGTGATTCTTTTAAGAAAACATTTGAATAACTTAATTTTTAGCATAAACCACGTTGTCCACTCTTCCTCTCATGTCATCATCAAATTTCACAGTATTCGTCCTTACCTCAGATAGGCTGACAATGAATTTCCAAAGCAAGAGCACCTTCAGCATCTGTGAATCAGTTGCATACGCAACACCCTCAGAGGACAATCAAAGTCTCTAAACCCAGTTTGATACATGTACCTAGGATTGCCATTATTCTGTATGCATGACTATATCACATGGTTTTGAAGAATGTAAACACTATTGTGGCCCTGAAGAAGTGTTTGTCTGTATCAATGCAGGGCAAAGTGAAAGAGAAAGTATGTGAAGATGGGGAGGAAAGAATATTATCGCAATTAACCACTTAAGGACCGGCTCACATACATATACGTCGGCACTTTAAAGATGAATATTTCGGTAACGGCAGCAGCTGCTGCAACAACCGAGATATCATTCTTTTCCGTGGCCGGTCCTGTACGTGATAATGGTGGTCTCCACAGCGTATTCACCGCAAAATCACCATTATCAGTGGCGGCAGAGGGGCGCCGCTCTCCCGCGCCCTTGGCCGTTTACTGGAGCCGTCGGTAGCGGCGGAGGCGATCGGGTCCTTCTCGCTGCTTGCCATGGATACGAGTGAGGGCAAGATGGCCCCCACCCGTCTCCATAGCAGGGCGGAAGCAACGTCAAAACGTCGCTTCCGCCCATGCGTCTTAAAGGCACATTTTTTTGTTGTCATTTTTTCAAATGACAAATTTATTTTAATTTTTTTATTGCATTTTAGTCTAAATATGAGATCTGAGGTCTTTTTGACCCCAGATCTCATATTTACTAGGCGGGTGCGGGGGGTGCGGTCCGCACCTGGGTGACACCCGCTGGAGGGGTGACACCATCACGAAGCTGACAAAAGCCCAGGCTCCCTTAGGTATTTTTTTTTTCAGCCAGCCCGGAACACACCTCCAGCGCCGCAGCCTGTGTCTTCCTCCTCCTCTCTTCACTCCTGCGCCCGTGTAACTATCTATTCTCCGCCCGGGCATTTTATTTACCCGGTGCAGTAACAGGCGGGGGTCAGCTTGCGATGGGTGGGGTGTCCTGTTTTTTGCCGCCCGAGCCAAGGTGTTGTGATGGGTGGGTTGAGCCTCTCAGAGTTGGTCGGATAATTAGTGCAGTGTTTGTGTCAAACTCCGGTGCCCTGTTCTGGTTTGTGTGTGGGGGGGGTGGCGGGGAGCAGGTGGCTTGATGATGAGATGTTAGTTTTTGATGCTGTACAGCTATTAGTTTTATTTTTATATATATATATATATATATATATATATATATATATATATATATATATATATAAAAATATAGCAGTCACAGCTATATTAGCTATATAGAATATATAAATCATATAATACAGTTATATATATTATAATAATATAATATAAATAATCTGTGACTGCTATATATTATATATATTTATATATACTGTATATATATGCTATATTTATTATATATGTATAAATAAATAAAACTAATAGCTGTAAAAGTAGCACCCCCCCCCCCGCATTCCTGGTTATCAGACCAGCGCAGGGTGGGCGGCTCAGTCAGCTACTATAACTATATATAATATAGCTCCAGCACCCCCTCCCCCCCCCGGCAGTTATCAGATCGTCTGTTAACAGGGGGTTGGGTGCCGCAGCTATATTATATATAGTTATAGTAGCTGACCGAGCCGCCCACCCTGCGCTTGTCTGATAACCAGGAATGGGGGGGGGGGGTACTGCTGCGTCCGCCACCCATGCATAGTAGCTGAGCCACCTTAAGCTGGTCTGTTAACCGGTTAAGACCCGGACCAATATGCAGGTTAAGGACCTTGCCCCTTTTTGCAATTCGGCACTGTGTTGCTTTAACTGACAATTGCGCGGTCGTGAGACGTTGCTCCCAAACAAAATTGGCGTCCCCAGGGCTGTGTTATATGGGAATTATTTTATTGGGGGGGGGTGACACCATGTTTTACCGCACTAGGTGACACCAACCCTAGTGACGCCACTGCCTGTCATGCTTTTTTCTATTACAAGGGATGTTTACATTCCTTGTAATAGGAATAAAAAGTGACCAATTTTTAAAGAAAAAAAAACAGTGTAAAAATAAATAAAATCAAGTAAACTAATTAGGAAAACAAAAAATTTATTTTTAAAGCGCCCCGTCCCAAAGAGCTTGCGCGCAGAAGCGAACGCATACGTGAGTAGCTCCTGCATATGAAAACGGTGTTCAAACCACACAAGTGAGGTATCGCCGCAATCCTTAGAGCAAAAGCAGAAATTCTAGCCCTAGACCTCCTCTGTAACTCAAAAGATGCAACCTATAGAATTTTTTATATGTCGCCTATGGAGATTTTTAAGGGTAAAAGTGTGACGCCATTCCACGAGCGGGCGCAATATTGAAGCGCGACATGGTGGGTATCATTTTACTTGGCGTAACATTATCTTTCACAATATAAAAATTGGGCTAACTTTACTGTTGTCTTATTTTTTAAATCAAAAAAGTGATTTTATTTCAAAAAAAGTGTGCTTGTAAGACCGCTGCACAAATACGGTGTGACAAAAAGTATTGCAATCACTGCCATTTTATTCTCTAGGGTGTTAGAAAATAAATATATATAGCTAGATTCAGTAAGAGTTAGGCCGGGGTATCAGTAGATACGCCGACCTAACTCTGAATCTGCGCCGACCTAAGTTTAAGTGTATTCTCAAGCTGAGATACACTTAAACCTATATAAGATACGACAGCTTGCGCCGTCGTATCTTAGGGTGCAATATTTAGGCTGGCCGCTAGGTGCCGCTTCCATTGCGGTCGCCGTAGAATATGTAAATCACTAGATACGCCTATTCACGAACATACGCCCGGCCGACGCTGTACAGATACGCCGTTTACGTAACGCATTATCAGGCCTAAAGTTATTCCATAAAATAGCTGTAATAGTAATGTTAAATATGGCCGTCGTTCCCGCGTCGAAATTCGAAAATTTTATGTCGTTTGCGTAAGTCGTCCGTGAATAGGGATTTACATCATTTACGTCCACGTTGAAACCAATAGGCCCGTGCTAAAGAGAGGAAACAATATCTAACGATTGGACATTGGTGGTCAGACTTTAAGGCCAAGGAAGTAGGTTAAAAAAGTTTAATTTGATAGCATATAAATACAAAAACAAATACAGAAATAATACAAAAAATTATACAAAAAATTATTATTATTAGCCACTGTATATTCCTCAGAAGTCGCCAACGCACGTTTCGCCGTGGGGCTTCTTCAGGACGAAGACGAGGAATGCATGTTTAGCAGAAAAACAGATTTGTGTCTGTAATGATACAGTGTAAAGGGTTAATAACATATATATATAAAAAAAAGAAAAAATTAAAAAGATGAATATCTAAGTGTATAATTACATGACATATGGTCCTCAGCGGAAGTATCCATAAGGCATATACGATGCAAAGTAAACGACAGCATACGTCGAAAGTGAAGTTTTGGCAGGAATTTTCGCACACAGCACCAGGAATCTAATTTTAGCAAAAATATGTGTATATATACTAAATACATTCATGGTAGTCATTATCCACAATGCATGCACACTCATAGAGAAAAAGAGAGAGAGGACATACAGTAGAGGTTTAGATATAGCCAAAGTATATATATATATAAAGAAAGAGAGGAAAAACAAAACAAAAGACGACAGATATGTCTATGATAATAAAGATATGGCGTTTGTGATGTGGTAACACAGAAAATCACCTTGGGTGACCAATAGAGGTCAAGCGAATGGTCCGTGGATTGCAGGGTTAGAAAATCCCAGGCAAACTGCACAGCTCAAAAAGACTGTTGTTATAAGGAGGGAAAGAAGACAGTACATAGATAAGAATAAATATAGACGTCCCCATGATTAGCAGCCCAAATGTAGTTAAATAATAACCAAAATCAATTAAAAACATGAGCCTTGATTCACCTAATTAGAATGGTCTCAGGCTTACTGGGACAGCAGATAGTGGTCACCATATACAACATGTGAATCCAAATGTTCAAGCCGGTAACGCCGCTAATAGACAGGCACTGCAGTCAAAACAGGAGGCCTATGAATAAGAGAAAATGTAAATGAGAGTGTAACAATTAACACTCTCAGGAAACACCAAGGAATATCTAGAGGCGCAGAAGCAGCAGTACTTACCACGGAGCAGCGTTTGTAACGGATGTCTGTGTCCCAGGGTGTACACAAGGCAACACAAAGCGGATGCGTCTGTGTCTCCCTTAAATAGGGCACATCCCTGCGTCAGCGTGCGACGTGTGACGTCATTGACGCGCGCCAAACCGTTCAGGCGGCGCATAAACAGGTCGCGATTTTCGATGTGATAACGGAACAAATATTATAGCATAGCCGTGAATCGCGGCCAAGCATAGGCTTGTGAAGAGGCGCATGTATGAGGGATTGGGCCACTAATCAAAGTCGACCATAGATCATAGGAATCGGGCTTTAGATAGCGGGCTCACATGGCAATTAGCTAGGAAACAAGGAAATTAGATTTAAATGTCAAAAGTAATAGATACCTAAACGATCTCAAGCTTGCCATCATGTGGACAAATAGGGACAGCACATCCTATATTGATAGGCACATTCTAGAAAAGGTGATTGTATAGACACACAGTACAGATTCAAGAAAAAGAAATAGAAGAGTGTGTACATACATAGAGGGCAACGATTATATCCTAAATACTATATACAGCCAGTGATTGATCAATTCCTGGTTAACCGTTGCAGAGCCAAGACATAAAAGAGAAGAAATGATAATTTGTCGCAACCGTATCTATGAATACTGCCTCTGCATCACAGAATCATACCCATAAGGTGAAGCTAATTACATATGCCCCCGGTACAACCACGGAGGACCAAGCAATCAGGCAATCGACAGAAAGATATCCATAAGTCTAAAAATATTCATCAATAGATTGTGTATATGTGTGCAGAGATATATGATTGCACATTACTTCCTGGGTTTGGTATGGTAGTCCCATTACCATTATATTGATAAATAGCACATAACATATATTTTATTGTTGTTTGTAGAAAAGACAAATAATGTTAAACAGAAATAGCTAGTAAGCATATATTCTTCCTATTTGGGATTTGCCCAAGCATCGTTTATATTTTGATTATAAAGAGCGTCCATATACAAAAAATATATAGTCTAATGCATAACCCATCCCAGTTGGAAAAAATGGGAGAGGTTTAGATGTTGTGGGTTTGCAAAGATGGTGATGACAGGCTTAAAATGACACAAATAATAATGAGGGGTAAATAGACTAACAGAGAACTTATTTGGGGATCATTAGACATATAGAAATGATTTGAAACTCAATGAGTCATTAAGCCCTGGCCACACGTTTGCCTTGAGGCGATAGATCCATTGAGTTTCCCGCTGTAGGACTTTCTGATAGACATATCTGTCGTCTTTTGTTTTGTTTTTCCTCTCTTTCTTTATATATATATACTTTGGCTATATCTAAACCTCTACTGTATGTCCTCTCTCTCTTTTTCTCTATGAGTGTGCATGCATTGTGGATAATGACTACCATGAATGTATTTAGTATATATACACATATTTTTGCTAAAATTAGATTCCTGGTGCTGTGTGCGAAAATTCCTGCCAAAACTTCACTTTCGACGTATGCTGTCGTTTACTTTGCATCGTATATGCCTTATGGATACTTCCGCTGAGGACCATATGTCATGTAATTATACACTTAGATATTCATCTTTTTAATTTTTTCTTTTTTTTATATATATATGTTATTAACCCTTTACACTGTATCATTACAGACACAAATCTGTTTTTCTGCTAAACATGCATTCCTCGTCTTCGTCCTGAAGAAGCCCCACGGCGAAACGTGCGTTGGCGACTTCTGAGGAATATACAGTGGCTAATAATAATAATTTTTTGTATAATTTTTTGTATTATTTCTGTATTTGTTTTTGTATTTATATGCTATCAAATTAAACTTTTTTAACCTACTTCCTTGGCCTTAAAGTCTGACCACCAATGTCCAATCGTTAGATATTGTTTCCTCTCTTTAATACTTTACAGATGTGGCCCATGTGAGTGCTATCCTTACGTTTCCTTCCAATTTTTTCATTTTCTTCCCCCCCTTCTCCTTTAATATCTATCTAATTCCTCTTTTCCCTCCTTTTTCTTGCAATTCTATTTCTCCTCTCTTCTTTTGCCCCTCATCTTTCCCCCCTCCTACTCTGAATCAATAGGCCCGTGCGTCATACGTTGCCGCAATGCACACTGGGATATGTAGGCTTACGGCGCATGCGCCCTTCCAAAAAAACGTCAATCACGTCAGGTCAACACAAATTAACATAAAACACGCCCCCTCAGCCTATTTTGAATTAGGCGCCCTTACGCCCGCCCGCTTTAGGCTACGCCGCCGTAACTTAGCAGGCAAGTACTTAGTGAATCATGTACTTGCCTCGCTAACTTACTGCGGCGTAGTGTTAACACGGTACACTACGCCGCCACAAAGTTAGGACGCCCTTTCTGAATCCAGCTAATAATGTTTGGGGGTTCTAAGTAATTTTCGAGCAATTTTTTTTTAAACTTGTAAACACTGAGTCTGAAAAACAGGCTCGGTCCTTAAGTGGTTAAAAAAGTAGTATCATACTAGAACTACTATGATAGTACTAGTAAAATGTTCTTTCATCAAATTGCTTTAGGCCAAAAATGTGGTATTAAATACTCTGCACTCTGTGGGCCATATCCACAAAAGAGATACTCCGGCGTAAGCCGTCGTATCTCTGGTTCTAACTTTGGAACTGATCCTCAGAAGCAGTTTTCCTAAGTTAGGCAGAAGATCCGACATCTGTAAGGGACTTACACTGCCGGATCTTAGGATGCAGTACCGCATCCGCCACTGGGGGCATTTCGAGTCGAAATGCCTCTGTTAGTATGCAAATTAGCACTTAGGGCGATCCTCAAAGCTTTTGTACCTAGTTTTTACGCCGTAAGTGTTAGTTTGCCTGGTGTAAAACTAGGGCTGCTTTTACAAAGTGTAAAGTTAGTCACACCTTGTAAAGGCCCATTCAAGCGACGGCATTTGGTATGCATTCCCGAGGGAGAACTCCATGCCAATTTTCAATGAAAAAAACGGCATGGGTTCCCCCTCAGGAGCATACCAGGCCCTTAGGTCTGGTATGGGTTGTAAGGAGACCCCCCTCCGCCGCAAAATTGACGTAGGGGGTCCCCCTACAATCCATACCAGACCCGTATCCAAAGCACGCTACCCGGCCAGCCAGGAAGGGAGTGGGGACGAGCGAGCGCCCCCCCCCCCTCCTGAGCCGTGCCAGGCCGCATGCCCTCAACATGGGGGGGTTGGGTGCTCTGGGGCAGGGGGGCGCACTGCGGGCCCCCCCCACCCCAGAGCACCCTGTCCCCATGTTGATGAGGACAGGACCTCTTCCCGACAACCCTTGCCATTGGTTGTCGGGGTCTGCGGGCGGAGGCTTATCGGAATCTGGGAGTCCCCTTTAATAAGGGGGCCCCCAGATACCGGCCCCCCACCCTAAGTGAATGGATATGGGGTACATCGTACCCCTATCCATTCACCTGTAGGCAAAAAGTAAAAGTTAATAAACACACAACACAAGGCTTTTTAAAATATTTTATTATTCTGCTCCGGATGCCCCCCCTGTCTTCGTTATTAGCTCTTTTACCAGGGGGGGCTTCTTCTTCCACTCTCCGGGGGTCTTCTCCGCTCTCCGGGGGGGTGTTTCTTCTTCCGCTCTCCGGGGGGGGGCTTCTCCGGACTCCGGGGGGCTTCTTCCATCTTCTCCCCTCTTCCGCTCTTGACTCGGCGAACCCCGGTTCTTCTGCAGCTCTCCGGTGCCTTCTTCTTCAGCGCTGGCTGCCTGCTATGTTTGTGTGTTAGCTCGATTTCAAACAGGCAGCCGGCGCGGTCTTCTGTGGCGTCAGGGTCTTCTGGTCTTCTGTTCTTCCTATGTTGCCTCGTCGCCTCTTGTCGCTGTAATGATGGAAGCGCGCCTTGCATCACATTTATATAGGCATCGCCGTCCCATCATGCTCCGGTAGGTACCCACGTGGTGGGTGCCTACCCACGTGCACCCACCACGTGGGTACCTACCGGAGCATGATGGGACGGCGATGCCTATATAAATGTGATGCAAGGCGCGCTTCCATCATTACAGCGACAAGAGGCGACGAGGCAACATAGGAAGAACAGAAGACCAGAAGACCCTGACGCCACAGAAGACTGCGCTGGCTGCCTGTTTGAAATCGAGCTAACACACAAACATAGCAGGCAGCCAGCGCTGAAGAAGAAGGCACCGGAGAGCTGCAGAAGAACCGGGGTTCGCCGAGTCAAGAGCGGAAGAGGGGAGAAGATGGAAGAAGCCCCCCGGAGTCCGGAGAAGCCCCCCCCCGGAGAGCGGAAGAAGAAACACCCCCCCGGAGAGCGGAGAAGACCCCCGGAGAGTGGAAGAAGAAGCCCCCCCTGGTAAAAGAGCTAATAACGAAGACAGGGGGGGCATCCGGAGCAGAATAATAAAATATTTTAAAAAGCCTTGTGTTGTGTGTTTATTAACTTTTACTTTTTGCCTACAGGTGAATGGATAGGGGTACGATGTACCCCATATCCATTCACTTAGGGTGGGGGGCCGGTATCTGGGGGCCCCCTTATTAAAGGGGACTCCCAGATTCCGATAAGCCTCCGCCCGCAGACCCCGACAACCAATGGCAAGGGTTGTCGGGAAGAGGTCCTGTCCTCATCAACATGGGGACAGGGTGCTCTGGGGTGGGGGGGGCCCGCAGTGCGCCCCCCTGCCCCAGAGCACCCAACCCCCCCATGTTGAGGGCATGCGGCCTGGCACGGCTCAGGAGGGGGGGGGGGCGCTCGCTCGTCCCCACTCCCTTCCTGGCTGGCCGGGTAGCGTGCTTTGGATACGGGTCTGGTATGGATTGTAGGGGGACCCCCTACGTCAATTTTGCGGCGGAGGGGGGTCTCCTTACAACCCATACCAGACCTAAGGGCCTGGTATGCTCCTGAGGGGGAACCCATGCCGTTTTTTTCATTGAAAATTGGCATGGAGTTCTCCCTCAGGAATGCATGCCGAGCGACGCTGTCATTTTTTTTTTAAATTATTTGTTTTCCCGGCGCGTCTTTTTTTCACCCGTCGTAACTTTAGTGTCCCGTCGCAATCCACAAAGCCGCCCGGCGTCAATTACGTTCGCGCGATGCACGTCGGGAAAATGACGTCACGCGCATGCGCAGTACGGCCGGCGCGGGAGCGCGCCTCATTTAAATTGTAAACGCCCCCCGGAGAGGAGGAACGCCTTACGACGGCGGCACTTAACTTACACTGCTTGAAATTTTTACGTAAGTGCTTTGAGGATCAGGCACTTAGGTAAAAACTTTAAGTCAGTGTAACTTAACTGCTGAAAGTTAAGTTACGCCGCCTGGCTGAGGATTTGGCCCAGTAATCCTCTAAATATGAACAAAGCATATCCCTCTATGGTGTGTACTTGTCTCAGTCCAGAACACTCTATTCTGTCTGCTGCCTTGTTCCTCCGCTATCTGCAGGTTTTCCTGACTTCAAGAGGTAAAAAAGTAACAGGAGAGGGAGCTCCAGCACACAGCCTTTGAATGACAGCCTTGTTCGCATGCTGTTTAAAAGGGGGGGCGGTCCCTTCCCTACAATCAGCTCTCAGTTCTCCTCGGTGAACTCTGCGGAGTGTAAAGTCAGCTCCCCGCCCCCTGCTTTCTTAAAGTTCAGACAGGCTGTATAAATTCTGGACTTTGAATGGCTGTAGAGGAAAGAAGTCTGCACATAAACAGTTACAACTTATATAGGAGGATTTGTTTCATCTCTGTATATCATCTGAGGCCAGTAACTTCACTGGCTAAATGTAAGCATTTACAACTGCTTTAACAAAAGGGGACTAACACCCTGCAACATGCATGGATTGTTTTGCTGTGTTTTAATACAGAATGCATCATATAGATATCCTTTAGCAACTCTGTTTTACATTTGCAGGTTGTGAGTAGAGAGTTCCGAGTCTCAATGTCTTGCATCCGCATCGGTGAAAACAGTGTATCCTTAGCAACAGAAAAAGATGTCCAACTGTCACCATATAATGTTCAAGTTCACCTAATAGCAGTACAGGTAGTCCTTATACTATTGATAACAATATCCTAAACAACCGTATATACTATACATATTTCCCTCAATACATCATTGTCTTTAAAGTATAACTAAGAAATCTAGTAATAATGAATCCGATTTTGATTTTTTTTTTAGGAGTCGGCTAATTAGAATAACCAACCTAGAAGCTAACAATAATGTTATATGCTTAAGCCTAGTACACACGGCCCAGATGTCAGGCGGCATCGGTCATTTCAATAGAAACCGGCCGACATTCAGCCTGTGTGTACTTTACCCGGTCAGACAGAAACTGTCCGTTCGGCTGGCTTCTATCAATAGGGCGTGTCCAAAAAAGATCTGCCAATCGGCCCCTGATCAACGATTTCAGCCAATGGTGTTCTGGCAGGGGGGGGGGACCCCCTTTCAGTACACAATTGCACACAGCAGGGGAGATCACTGTACTAACAGTTTCTCTTTTTTTTATTCAGCCCTGCTGGGTTGAAAAAAAGCCCACATACAACCAATAGAGGGCACTTCAGAGAGGCAATACAGGACATGGTTCACTTGCTTACTGGAAAACTAAAATGATGTATGCTTAAAGTGTATTTATAATGTTTTTGGGTATTTTTTTTTTTTTATTTAATATTTGTAGACTGTTGGTGTATATCTGTTTTTACATATTTTTTTTGTATATAATTCACAACATAGGAGCACTTCAGGTTAGCTGAAAAGACAGCAAAGCAATAATAATCTCCTTTAACACATGCTGAAACCTAGGACTAGGACTGAGACCCAAACCTGTCTGTCTGATAAAGGATGGGTCGAGTGGCGGCTGGTGCTCAAAATTTTTGGGGGGGCGCAAACTGAAAAATTCTGGGGAAAAAAACACATCAATTGCAGCGTCACTGTGCTATCAAACACAGCCACTTGTGCCCATCAAACGCAGCCACTGTGCCCATCAAACACAAATGGAAAAAGAAAATATGGACAGCCGCACTCGAAACGCGACAGCTGTTTTACTCCCGTGTTGTGTGCTGTGACTTGTAGTGCATTTTCCTTTTTTAAATAAAGACAACCATCAAGATTTTTTGGAGTGCGGCTGTCCATATTTTCTTTTTCCATTTGTTGTTTATCATTTGGGCAGCCTTCATCTGTCTATCATGACAATTTTATATTAAAAGTTCAGGACACAAACATGGGAGCTCCCATTGCTGACGAGCGTCATTGAACCAGAACAACTATTTGTATATAAAGTACCCTAACAGATCTCCTAACTGGAGGACACTGGCGCAATCATGGAGAAAAAAAAAAAACTCCATGCAGATAGAATCGTTTTGCAATTTGAACCCAGAGCCTCAGTGCTGCATAGTATAAATGTTTACTACACCGGCATGCCTGTTCATTGGAAACATTTTTAACACTTTTCTGATAATGGTGAATATTTTTCTTGTGCACCCTTGGCAGGAAGCATGTCACACCCTTCTGAAGCGTCTGCAACCAATCATCTGTCTTTATCCAAATGCCACTTGGAATGAATGTGTAAGTGTTATATATTTAGGATGATGGAGCTGTGATGGCGAGGAAGATAAATAAACTAATTATGAATGTCCCGGGTCATGATTTCTCTGTTTTTTATTTCTTGAAGGTCCAAGAAGCTTTCCGGGTCAAAATTTGTCTCTCAGCAACTGCTCACTACAGGTATTTACATCTTCCTTTAGAATAGATATAGATGAACTGAATGACTGAACCTTTTCTGTTTCAAATATTTTATTGGATTTTATATTTATCAACAAAATTCCATTAACAGAGCATGTACAATAATATAATATAAATAGATATTCCATTAACAGAACACGTACAATAGTATAGTAGAAAAGGGTGTAATCATTCAGGAAAGTAACTCTTATAAATGTAAATGAAAATAGATAACCTAGCGGATTGTAGGATAAGATTATGTAACATGAAATGTCATAATCATAGCTTCATGGCAGCTATTTGATGACAAGTAATTAAGAAATTAAGTTATATTTGGATTGGTTTGATTGGACAGTTTCCAGAACAGACAAGGTACTTCAGTTCTTTGAATGGTTAAAAGAAAAAGAAAAGAAATTGAGCAAGCAATTGCTTACTCAATATAAAATAGGACTTTTATGGAGATAATATGTCTGTTATCAGGTGAGCATATACAACACAAAGGTTTAAGAAAATACAAAATGTATTGATATAATAATAAAATAAAATTACATAGTCATAAAAACACTTAGACCATTGATAAATGCTGATTACAAGATTACTAGATGATTATGATGCTGGAAACTAGGGATGAGCTTCGAGTTCGAGTCGAACTCATGTTCGACTCGAACATTGCCTGTTCGCCTGTTCGGCGAACAACGAACAATTTGGGGTGTTCGTGGCAAATTCGAAAAGCCGCGAAACACCCTGTTAAAGTCTATGGGAGAAATCTAAAGTGCTAATTTTAAAGGCTAATATGCAAGTTTTTGTCCTAAAAAGTGTTTGGTAACTCCTCTCCGGTCCAGCGATGAGAAGATCTTCCAGCATCCAGAGCTCCAGAGCACAGCATCGGAGGCCGTCTCTCTCCGCCGGACACAGCCCAGCGGAATGACGCAGCTGGAGCTAGTGACATTTCTTATATAGGGGAGGTGAGGCCACCCGTCACGTGACCCCGCACCCTCTGACGCAAGGGGGAAGACTGGGCTTTCCCAGTGACGTAGCAGAGGGTGCGTCAGAGGGTGCAGGGTCACGTGACAGGTGGCCCGCCTCCCCTATATAAGAAATGTCAAAGATCCAGCCGCGTCATTCCGCTGAGCTGTGTCCGGCGGAGAGAGGCGGCCTCCGATGCTGTGCTCTGGAGCTCTGGATGCCGGACGATCTTCTCATCGCTGGACCTGAGAGGAGATCACCCATCGCTGGATACAGACAACGTTGGAGCAGGAAGCCGGGACGAGTGGATTACCACCGCTGGATTATTTTTTTTTTTTTTATTAATAAAGGACTTTTTTCTACGGTGTGTGTGTGTGTGTGTGTTTTTTCCAACTATTTACACTTCCTTCGTGAAATGGTAGGGGTACAATGTACCCCATTACCAATTCACATAGGGTAGGCAGGATCTGCGGGTCCCCTTTGTTTAAGGGGTCTTCCAGATTCTGATAAGCCCCCCACCCGCAGACCCCCCACAACCACCGGGCAAGGGTTGTGGGGATGAGGCCCTTGTTGCCCCCATGTTGAGGGCATGTGACCTGGTACGGTTCAGGAGAGGGGGAGGGCGAACTCTGTCCCCCCCTCTTTTCTGCGGCCGGCCAGGTTAACGTGCTCGGATAAGGGGTCTGGTGTGGATTTTTGGGGGAACTCCACGCCATTTTTTTTTATTTGGGGTGGAATTCCCCATAAAATCCACACCAGACCTGAAGGGTCTGGAATGGATATTTGGGGGGAACCCCACGTCATTTTTTTTTAATTGACGGCGGGGTTCCCCTTAATCCCTTCCATACCGCGCGATAGGGAAATGACGGCGGCAGGAACCCCTCGCCAATCCGTGTGGACGTCATATGACGTCCTGTGTTCCCGGCGATCTAGGGCGCGCGCGCTGCATTGCTCGTGACCCGGCACGGGTGCCCGGCGGCCGCGATTGCCGCCGGGCACCCGCGATTGCCGCCGGGCACCCGCGATTGCCGGTAATCACGGCAGGAATGTGGATCTGTGTGTGTAAACACACAGATCCACCTCCTGTCAGCGGTGAGGAAACCAATGTGTGTTCCCAGTACAGAGGAACACACATTGGTCTCCTCCCCTTCCCTGCCAGTCACATTTACACAGTAATCAATGCATATTTATAGCATTAATCGCTGTATAAATGTGAATGGTCCCAAAAACGCGTCAAAAGTGTCCGATGTGTTCGCCGCAATGTCACGGTCACAGTAAAAAATCACAAATCTCCGCCAATACTAGTAAAAAAATTAATAAAATAAAAATGCCATAAATCTATCACCTATTTTGTAGACACTATAACTTTTGCGCAAACCAATCATTATACGATTATTGCAATTTTTTTATCAAAAATATGTAGAAGAATACGTATCGGCCTAAACTGAGGAAAGAAAATGTTTTTTTTTTTTTTTAAATTGTGATATTTATTAAATAAAAAAGTAAAAAATATTGTGTTTTTTTAAAAATACCACCAAACGAAAGCTGTATTTGTGGGAGGAAAAAAACATAAAGATTTAGTTTGGGTACAGTGTTGTATGACCACGCAATTGTCATTCAAAGTGCAACAGCGCTGAAAACTAAAAATTTGTCTGGGCAGGAAGGGGGTGAAAATGCCCTGTATGGAAGGGGTTAATATCCATTCCAGACCTGAAGGGCCTAGTAATTGAATTTGGGGGGACCCCCACGCTATTTTTTTTTTTTTTATGAATGAATTTGTTCTGAATTGCCAGAACCGACAATTCATTATAGCCGCAAGTCTGTTTAAATGTCTTTTTTTCTTTCAGAAATTACACTTTGTGCAGAGACAGTTCTAAGTACGGGAAACATGCGCTATTTCACATGCTAACTTTACACCCCCCCTAGGTACGAAATTTAAAGGAATATTTCACTTTTATTGTTTCACTTTTAGCATTATTAAAATCACTGCTCCCGAAAAAACAGCCGTTTTTAAAACTTTTTTTTGCATTGATACATGTCCCCTGGGACAGGACCTGGGTCCCCAAACACTTTTTAGGACAATAACTTGCATATTAGCCTTTAAAATTAGTACTTTAGATTTCAAACGTTCGAGTCCCATAGACTTTAATAGGGTTCTAAAGTTCACACGAACATTTGGTGTGTTCGCAAGTTCTGGTGCGAACCGAACAGGGAGGTGTTCGGCTCATCCCTACTGGAAACCAACATGTTTAGCAATTTTGCGTCGTCAGGGTGCCGCATCCATCTATCTTTGCATCTTATCATACAAAACAGAGTACATGCCATTAGTATAGACCTGCATTCAAAATTTGTTATCATTGTCAAATTCATTATATTTCTAGTGATTAATTAGTATGTTTGTGCTCACCTAGTCTATGGAATTTTAAAGAGACTGCATACGCCGCCAAGCAAGTGCCCAAAGATACAGCCAGTTCCCAAAATCATGTGTCCGGTAGGAGTCAGACCCTCCGGATTAAATGGGTCTGACTCCTACTGGACACATGATTTTGGGAACTGGCTGTATTTTATTTTATTATTATATCAATACATTTTGTATTTTCTTAAACCTTTGTGTTGTATATGCTCACCTGATAACAGACATATTGGGCCGGATTCAGATACCTGTGCGTATCTCTCCGGCCGGCATAACGTATCCTAGATACGTTACGCCGCTGTAACTTTGGGCGCAAGTTCCATATTCAGAAAGAACTTGCGCCCTAAGTTGACGGCGGTGTAACGTATGTGGGCCGGCGTAAGCCCGCCTAATTCAAATGGGGATGTGGGGGGGCGTGTTTTATTTAAATTTTGCTTGACCCGTTCGTAAAAAAAAAATACCAGTGTGCATGCTCGAAAATCCGCCGCAAAACGTCATTGCTTTCGACGTGAACGTAAATTACGTCCAGCTGTATTCGCGAACGACTTACGCAAACTACGTAAAAATTCTAAACTCGGCGCGGGAACGACGGCCATACTTAACATTAGCTACGCCTCATATAGCAGGGGTAACTATACGCCGGAAAAAGCCGAACGCAAACGACGTAAAAAAAAAGCGCCAGGCGGTCGTTCGTTTCTGAATCGGCGTAAATACTAATTTGCATATTCCTTGCGTAAAAATACGGATGCGCCACCTAGCGGCCAGCCTGAAATTGCAGCCTAAGATACGACGGTGTAAGACACTTACACCTGTCGGATTTTAGGGATATCTATGCGTAACTGATTCTCTGAATCAGTCGCATAGATACGACCAGCCGGACTCAGAGATACGACGGCGTATCAGGAGATACGCCGTCGTATCTCTTTCTGAATCCGGCCCATTATCTCCATAAAAGTCCTATTCTATATTGAGTAAGCAATTGCTTGCTCAATTTCTTTTCTTTTTCTTTTAAGAAATTAAGTTGATTGAAATAATGTATTATAATTATGTCATCTATGAGAATAGAATGAACCTATAAAGAAATATAAAGTTAAAGGGGTTATAAAGGTTTGTTTTTTATTTTCTAAATAGTTTACTTTAAGCTAGTACATTGTTGGTTCACTTACCTTTTCTTTTAATTTCCCTTTTAAATGTTTTTATTCTTTGTTTTCTTTGTCTGAATTTCTCACTTCCTGTTTCTCCTCAGTAAGGTGTTCAGTAAGCTGTTCTAAATGACTTTCCACCACTCGGATGATGGTGGAAAGCTTACTGAGGACAAACAGGAAGTGAGAAATTCAAACAAAGAAAAACAACATTTAGAAGGGAAATCAAAGGAAAAGGTAAGTGAACCAACAATGCACTAGCTTAAAGGAACCAATTTAGAAAATAAAAGACAAACCTTTACAACCCTTTTAATGTGTTGTAGAATAGCTGGGGAAATAAATTAGGCTAAACCAGGGCCAAGTTCCTTCTCTTGACTTGGCTTTATCTGGTGCGACCGTCACAAATCCCAACCATTCATTGATTGGGATGATCCCAGCCGATTGGAAAGCTATGCGGGAATATTGTGCTAAATTATGAAAACCTTAAAGGAGTTCTCTGAGCTAAAACTTTTAACCCCCGCTGTGCCCGGGCTGTAAAACTATACAAAATAAACCTTCACTTACCTGCCTACGATCCCCCGTTGTTCCGATATCGCCGTCCCATTCTCCGGTCCCGGTCTCTTCCACTTCCTGGGGGTCGGTGACTCACAGTGCGCTCAGCCTATCAGCGGCCGCAGAAATGTCCCGTCGCGGCCGCTGATAGGCTGAGCGCACTGTGAGTCACCGACCCCCAGGAAGTGGAAGAGACCGGGACCGGAGAACGGGACAGCGATATCGGAACAACGGGGGATCGTAGGCAGGTAAGTGAAAGTTTATTTTGTATAGTTTTACAGCCCGGGCACAGCGGGGGTTAAAAGTTTTAGCTTAGAGAACTCCTTTAATTTCGAAAATGTACCATTGTTGCACTTTAATGTACATTTTATTTTTCTTTAATTCCTATAATAAACATTTATTTCGAACATAGCATCCAGAAATTCTTTGAACGCATGCAATATGTAGGTAGGATTTGTGTGGATGCATCTTGAACGTGGGCGGGGACACATGGGCAGAGACACAGGGGGCCCCATGATCTCCTTTTGCCCGGGGGCCCCATGAGCTGTCAGTCCGCCCCTGGTAGCGAGGTAGATATTATAGTCTCTCAGGGAGAAATTTTTGAACAGTCCAAACCTGGAGGTAAATAGTGTTTGATCCAAGGTCTCCATAAGGATTCAAAATTAGAAACTTTATCTAGTAGTATAGCTTCAGTTTTCGCATTTATCATAGATTGTGTGACTCTTTGTTTGACTAATGCAGAGAGAGTTCGATCTCCACGCTTTTGCTACAGTTTGTTTAGCTGCAGTGGTTATAAAAATAGGTCATATGAATTGCTGGTATGTTATGATCTGTGGTTTTCTGTTCAGAAGTGCTACCGAGGGATCGGGTTTAAGGGTTATATTGAACATAGTATGTACATGTGAACCCAGAATAGTACTGCCACGAAAACCGTGAGAGGGATATTGGGGGGAAAATTTGGATATTCTGGATGGTATCAGATACCATCTAGTTAGCACCTTCTAATTAGTTTTGAGAGCCACTATATTTGGTGTGGCTGATTTAGTGGTTTGCCAAATTTGAGACCAATCTAGTTAATTTGGTTGAAGATGAAGATCAGTTTCCCATTTGGTTGTGAATGTTGGAGGAGAAGCGGTTACATGAGAGAGTAATTGTTTATATATGGCAGAAATAAGTCCATGTCTATGGGGGTCAGATTTGCAAGCATTTTCAAAGACCTGAAGTCAGGAGTTTGTGTGTCAGTGGGTTTGTTGTGTTCCAATTTTTTTTAATTTGGAGATATAGAAAGGTTTCTGTGGATGGGAGGGAATATGTTTTGCATAAGTCTGGAAATGGTATGATATTTTGAGAAATGATAAACTCTAATTAATCAATCCAGCCTCGGACCATATTGCTGGTCAATGACCGGGCCACTTTTTGCGATTCGGCACTGCGTCGCTTTAACTGACAATTGCGCAGTCGTGCGACGTGGCTCCCAAACAAAATTGGCGTCCTTTTTTTTCCACAAATAGAGCTTTTCTTTGGTGGTATTTGATCACCTCTG
Source organism: Rana temporaria (assembly GCF_905171775.1). NCBI lineage: Eukaryota > Metazoa > Chordata > Amphibia > Anura > Ranidae > Rana > Rana temporaria. Next base: position 113,635,053 of record NC_053494.1, read on the forward strand.
CGGTTTTTATTTTTTTGCGCTATAAACAAAAATAGAGCGACAATTTTGAAAAAAAAATAATATTTTTTACTTTTTGCTGTAATAAATATCCCCAAAAATATTAAAAAAAAAAAAACTTTCCTCAGTTTAGGCCGATGCGTATTCTTCTACATATTTGTCGTAAAAAAAAGGTCAAGAAGTGTTTTTCGCAATCGCAATAAGTGTTTATTGATTGGTTTGGGCAAAAGTTATAGCGTCTACAAAATAGGGCATAGTTTTATGGCATTTTTATTAATATTTTTTTTTTACTAGTAATGGCGGCGATCAGCGATTCTTATCGGTACTGCGACCTAATGGCGGACACATCGGACACTTTTGACAAATTTTTGGGACCATTGGCATTTTTATAGCGATCAGTGCTATAAAAATGCATTGATTACTATAAAAATGACACTGGCAGGGAATGGGTTAACACTAGGGGGCGAGGAAGGGGTTAATTATGTTCCCTGTGTGTTTTCTAACTGAAGGGGGGTGGGACTGACTTGGAGAAATGACTGATCGCTGTTCGTACACTGAGGCATTTCTCCCTCTGACAGGACCGGGAGCTGTGTGTTTACACACACGGCTCCCAGTTCTTGCTCTGTAACGAGCGATCACGGATGCCCAGCGGTGATCGTGCCCGCCGGGCACACAAGTCGGGACCAGGGGCGAGCGCCCATATTGGCTGATTCGTGAGATGACGTAATATTACGTGATCTCGCGTAGCCGAGCCGACCTGCCGCCGTAAAACTGCGGCGGCTGGTCGGCAGGCTGGTAAAACCTACATATGATCACGCTGAAAAAGAATTTGGGAGGGACTAGGCTGGGTAGAAGGAAGAGTTACGTAAGAATGAGAGGAGGGGATTATGTTTGGATATGAGTCCAAATCCTGCTTTCAATCTCTCCCAAATGGAAAGGCTGTGTTTGGTAATAGGATTTGTGATTTTCTTCTGCTGTGTAGGAGTTAACCATTTGCAATAGAAAGGGGGTCACAGTCGATTGACTCCAATGATAACCATTATGGAATTTCCTTTGTAGCATGATATTTAGGTAATTGTGTTAGTTGTGCTGCATAATAATATTTGGTATATTCTGGCACACTAAGACCGCCTCTAATACGGGGGGAATATAAGGTTAATTTGGGTAAATGAGGTTTGAGTGAGCCCCAAATGAATTGATTGTTTTTTCGTTGTAAAATATGTAGAAAATGTGAAGGGATTGTTAAGATAGATATTTTGATCACTGTTATTCTACCCATCCATGCCAACGGTAGAGAAGACCAATTAGCTAGGAGTTTAGTAAGTTGTGTAAGCATAGGTGGGTAGTTGACTATGTAGAGGTCAGATGGGTTTGCTGTAAAATGTATGCCTAGATAAGAAATATGTGAGGTCGACTAGACAAATGGGAGAGAATAATGAAGTTGAATTTGGAGAGTAGGTGGTAAAGAAATGTTTAGGGCTGTGGATTTGTGGAAGTTTATTAATAGGCCTGATAATTGTCTGAATTTGGAAAGAATGTCCATGAGAGGCGGTGCTGATAACAGGGGCGAAGTAAGAAATATCAGGACATCATCTACAAATAGGCATAATTTGTGGTGATCCCCAAGTTCCAATCCTTTGATGTTTTGGTTAGATTGAATGAGTTGTGCTAGGGGTTCAATGGCTGGGGCAAAGAGGAGAGGGGATAATGTGCATCCCTGCCAGGTACCTCTCTCGATATTAAAGGGGTCGGAACGGTATCCTGAATAAGAAATATAAGCTTTTGGGTTTCGATATAAGGTATGAATCCACGCAAGAAATTCACTCCAAATGTCCAACTCTGGAGAACGGTATAAAGATAAGGCCAAGATAGCGAGTCAAAAGCTTTTTGTATATTTAACAAGAGGAAACAGGTAGGGATACAACAAGAGGGGGCTGTATGTGCCAGAAGTGTAGCTCGGCGAATATTGTTTGTCACCAGTTTGTCTGAAAGCGATAAAACCAGTTTGAGTACCTATTATGGGATTAAGTCGGGTTGCAAGAATTTTGGTCAATATCTTTATATCTAGGTTAAGAATGGAAATCGGTCTGTAATTTGACCATGAGGTACATCACTATTTGGTTTAGGTATCATGGAGATGGAAGCTGCGAGAGATTCAGTACGAAAGGATTGTCCATTAAGCAGAGAGTTGAAGGCCTCAACCATTAGTGGTGATAAAATTGTGGAAAACCGTTTATAGTAGGCAGATGAAAAGCCATCTACACCAGGGCGTTTACAGGGTTTCAATGTTTTTATTGCGGTTTGAATTTCTGTTAGTGTGATAGGTTTGTCTATATTTTCCTGATGTGTTAGGGAGAGAGAAGGAAGATTAATAGAGGATAACAGTGTAGTCAAATGAGATTGATCAAATGTATGTACTTTTGTATAGCGTGATATGTTTTCTACGAAAATTTGTTCAAAATGTTGTCATCTTTAGTTAGTCATCTTTTGTTAGTTTTAATCTAATAGGTTTCGGAGTATGATCAAGTTTTCGGAGTGCTAAGGCTAAAAATGTGTCTAGCTTGTTTGCCTTCATATGAAAGGAATGTTTGGATTTGCCAAGAATATTTTCTGCTGATTCTGTCAATAAAAGATCTAGTTCTAAACGTGCTTAGTCATAGTTTAATTTGTTTGTTGGAGAGGGTGTCGTTTGGAAATCCTCAGAAGCTTTATAGAAAGCCTCTTTTAATTGTTTATGGAGTTGTCGTTTTATCTTACTGTGGTGAGAGGCTTGGCTAATGCAGACCCCTCTAATATATGGTTTGAGGGCTTCCCAGCAGGTTAGAGGGTCTGTATCAGTAATACTGTTAATCATAAGATTATCTTGTAGGGTTGTTTCTTTTTGTAATTGATATATGGGTTTTGTCAATAAACTATTGTTTATGTACCAAGCATTGAGGTTGGATCTGAGAACCAAGACAACCTTTTCATATTTTTTTTCTATGGCATCCTGATTGGTGAGTGAATTTGACACTGTCACATTCTAGTATACATTCTCAGCTGAAATCCAGGCCAAAAATGTCAATGTATAAAACAGGGACGTGCAGTGAGGTCAGTGACTGGTGAGGCAATGGCTAATATCAGAGCCAGATACACACAGGTTACATACACCGTGAATGTAAGAGCGAGAGCAATATTTCTAGATCTCCTCTGTAACTCTAAACATGTATCCTGTAAAAAACATGTCTAAACAAGTGTGCAAAATTTTAAAGCATGACATGTTAGGTATCTATTTACTCGGCATAACATTTTCTTTCACATTATACAAAAAAATCAGGCCAACTTTAAGCCCTGTACACACGATCGGATATCTGATGGAATCTAATCCGATGGATTTTTTCGTTGTATATCCGATGAAGCTGACTTTCATCAGTCTTGCCTACACACCATCAGTCAAAAATCCGACCATGTCCAACGCGGTGACGTAAAACACTACGACGTGCTGAGAAAAAAAGTTCAATGCTTCCGAGCATGCGTCAACTTGATTCTGAGCATGCGTGTATTTTTGACCGATGGACTTCCACACAGACGATCGTTTTTTTCTATCGGTTTTTTATCCATAGGAAAATTTTAAAACATGATCTATTTTTTTTCACCGATGGAAAACAAAATCGATGGGGCCCACACACGATCGGTTTGTCCGATGAAAACGGTCCATCGGTCTGTTTTCATGAGACAAACTGATCGTGTGTACAGGGTGTGACGGTATTGGTATGATATCCCCGTCAACGTTCCCTTCTTCCCATAACGAAAATCACCCCAATATTCCACGAGGAGGAATATCCCTGGGGTCGCCCAGAAAGCCACACATGAGACAAGCTTACTGCTGGAACAACACAGTTTAATGGTCTTCTTCTCAGCTTTTTATACAATCCAAGACATTCAAGCAACAATGAAATCTCCACCCCCCCTAATCACACACTAAGGCTAATTACTAAAACATTCCAGACAGGTCGGCACCGACCGACAATTATCATGTCTAATCAAACCACCTTCACACACTAAGTTTCCTAGGCAGACATTTCGTCCCTGCATGCAGCTTGACACCTATTAACACCTCTGAGTATCAAAAGGTTTTTAGACAGCGTTATCACACAATTAAAGGCCTTTCAAAAGCTAAATGTAAAAATATTGGTACTACAGCGCTAATTAAATATCAAATTATAGAGCATTAACAAAATTACCAAATAATAAACGCAGCAAAAAAGTGTTGTAAGTCAAACAAAAATAGTACAATGTATATATATGTTAATTTGCGCTGAATATTAACTTAGAAAATGCAAATCGTGCTAATAAGTGATTTAAAAGAAACTATCAAGTGTCAAATTAATAGGCAAAAAACGATACAAATAAAGTCCAATTGCATAAATATACACCAGTGGTTTTCAATGAAACAACACCCAGATCAGTGTGATGATTAAAGGAAGGTGTGATGTGATCTCAAACAACGTGCTCCTGCTTCACAAGTAGAGACGCCTCTTCCACATTAACCACAGCTCATGGAAAACAAAAGAGAGATACTCTCATAGCGCAGCTGAGTGCAAAAACAATACAAAGAGGATAGATGGTCTCTAACAATGGCACACTCACGAATCCACCGATTAAAAGCCGCATATAGCAACAATACACCGATCCTTCATTAAGCCGCTCAGCTCATATGATGTTTCCTCTCCTCATTCGAATCCTAGATCGAATCCTAGATCCGTCCCGCTCGTAACTCCTCCCCCACGCGTTACGTCAATAGTCACTTGACTTAGTCATGGGTCACTCCCTGTCCGCTCTCTGCTGATGTTATTTATAGTCAGCATAGGAATCAGGCAGAGACGGGATTGGTAGTGAGGGAGTATTAGACATCTTACATCATTGCAAGCATAAACGAAGGATCATACACTGTTCATTAACATAGTGCATGTAGGCAATTTAATACAAAGAATAATAACTTTCAAAAGCTAGCCTTATTTAACATATGAACAGTGTTCACAGAGAGAGATGAATCACACATGAACACCTGTTACCTCTAACCCACAGCATTAAATTAGCAGGGAGCATTAAACTGAGACATATAGGCAATTGCATCACAATGGCCCCCCTTTTTCTCCCTGCTCCGGCAAACCGGGTTGGACCTTCCCTGGTCCAGTAGGGTTGACGGGTTCAGAGCTTTTAGTCCGAGGTTAACTCAGTTTGGCGTAACTGACCTCCCTTGGCAACTGCTCCCAACTCAGGTATGTCACCGGGTCGTCAGATCACACGCCTGTCAGTCCCCAAGTCTGTGTGTGATCTGCAGAGTCACCAGAAGTCAGTGTGAAGACAGCGAATGGGTCTGTGCGCCGCCGTCTAGGTGTCCCGCTATGGGAGGGGCAGGTTATGGCTCTGAAGTGACAATCACAGGAGATTCATAAAAAGAAAAAGTTATATTTGTTGAAATGCTGTAGCACTGGTGCTCAGAGTCCGGGGGGGGGGGATCAGTGCCCCATAGGGTCAGCCACCCTCTGCTCCCTCCGCAGCCGCCGGTTCTCCTCTTTGAGCTTCTCCAGCTCCATCTCCAGTTCATGGAGCCTGGGGGGGTCAGCCTGCTGTGACCTCAGGTGGTTGTTTTCCTCCTCCATGCGGCTTATGCACTCCTCCAGCTCCATGTACTCACGGATCAGCTCCTGCTTGCTCATGTCCTGCAGGCTCTCCACGTGGTCCTTCATCATCAGGAACTGGGTGGTGGTGTAAGGGGCCACCGGTGGGCCCTTGGCGAACATCTCGGCCCGCATCTGGGACGCCCGCTGCGACTCCCTCTCCTCCAGTCGCTTCTTCTCCTCCCAGGTCAGCTTGTTATACGGCTTCCAGGACCTCTTCTTCTTGAAGGGTGGCCGGCGGTGCCTCTTTCTGCCCAGCTCCCTCCAGGGCCCCTCCGGCTCAGGGCTGGTGCCCATGACCAGCTGACAATGGTGTTCCCTGTTGTCCGTAATAACAGATTGTACCATGAGGGCTTCGTGAGGGGTGCCCAATGGTTCTTCCCGACCCAGCTCCTGGGGATCCCAAGCCGAGTCTACACAATGGGCTGCTGCTGGTGGGCGGTACCCAGGTTGAGACCAATTTGACCTGGTATTGTCATTCATGGGGCAATTCTGCTTGAAGTGACCCAGCTGTTTGCACCGGAAGCAGCGTTGTTCGTTGCCCTCCTGGCGTGGATAGCGAGGGCTAGATGTCACCGGTCTGTTAGGAGGTTGGTATCTAGCGGTTGGTGGGTGTGAGGGCACCGTTTGTGGTGGAGGTTGTTCCTGTGGTGTGACCTGGTTCGTCTTGCGAGTATCCGCATATTCATCCGCCAACTTAGCGGCCTCTGGTAGAGTCATGGGCCTGCGATCTCTCACCCAGTCTTTGACGTCCGTCTGGATGTGATTGTAAAATTGCTCCAGGAGCATTAGTTGCAAAATGTCCTCTGCGGTGGTGGCCTGGCTGCTGTTAGCCCAGTTAGAGGCCGACCGGGACAACTGGCATGCCCATTCCGCATAAGAGTCTTTCGTGGTTTTGCGTGAGTCCCTGAACTTCTGTCGGTGGGACTCTGGGGTTACTACATAACGAGCCAGGAGCGCTTCTTTAACCCGGGCGTAGCTATGGATATCCTGATCTGGCACGGTCCGGAAAGCATCAGAAGCTTTGCCTGACAGTTTGCCTGACAATATTGCAACCCACTCTCCTCTAGCTATTCGGTGCAGGTTACATTGTCTCTCAAAATCTGCCAGGTAGTTATCAATCTCACAGTCCTTTTCATCAAAAGTTTTAAAAGCGCTAAACGGAATCTTCCTTGCGTCTGCTGTGCTGTACTCACTGTTCGGAGAATGTGCAGCTGCTTGTTGGACTGCTGCCAGTTTTAACTGTAGCTCTGCGTCTCTTATTTGTTTAGCCTCCTTCGCTAACAGGTCCATCACTTTCAGCACCATATCCGGCGTTGGGTTCGGCCCGAACCATGCTAGCTTCTCTCTCATTAGCTTGTTGGCTGGTGATTCCTCTTCCTGAATCACTGGTGTCTCCATCTCTTGTACTGCTGGCGTTGCTGCAATCCCGTTCTCCTGGTCCATCTCCATTAATTCTGCTATGATGACCCGCTTGGTTTTGTTGCTAGCAATCCTTTCACAAACTTCCAGTAGTTCTTCCAGTGTCTGCTTGGAATCCGGATGTAAAGGGGAATAGAAGGGAAAATCCCACTGCTGCCAACCAATTGTGACGGTATTGGTATGATATCCCCGTCAACGTTCCCTTCTTCCCATAACGAAAATCACCCCAATATTCCACGAGGAGGAATATCCCTGGGGTCGCCCAGAAAGCCACACATGAGACAAGCTTACTGCTGGAACAACACAGTTTAATGGTTTTCTTCTCAGCTTTTTATACAGTCCAAGACATTCAAACAACAATGAAATCTCCACCCCCCCTAATCACACACTAAGGCTAATTAACTAAAACATTCCTGACAGGTCGGCACCGACCGACAATTATCATGTCTAATCAAACCACCTTCACACACTAAGTTTCCTAGGCAGACATTTCGTCTCTGCATGCAGCTTGACACCTATTAACACCTCTGAGTATCAAAAGGTTTTTAGACAGCGTTATCACACAATTAAAGGCCTTTCAAAAGCTAGCCTTATTTAACATATGAACAGTGTTCACAGAGAGAGATGAATCACACATGAACACCTGTTACCTCTAACCCACAGCATTAAATTAGCAGGGAGCATTAAACTGAGACATATAGGCAATTGCATCACACAGGGCTTTAGTGATTTGCTTTTTTTTATTATTCATGAAACTGTTTCTTTCCAAAAAAAAATTGTTTGAAAAATTGCTGCGCAAATACCATGAGTACCATTGCTAGCAAAAAAATTATAATTTTTACATGTAGGAGAGAAGTGTCACAATTGGCCTGGGTGACAATTGGGTAATTACCATAAGTAAGTTTTATACAAATAATTATTATATATTGTTTTTAAGGTAATTTACTATATTGTGAGCTCATCCTCTCACTCTACTGCAAACAGAGTGTGCCAGCTTGTATTTAAACTGGTTGCGCTGTATGTAGCTTCTGACAGGCAACGCAAGGAGCCTCGTATCTCTGGAACCATAGGTGGCAATTTTGACTAGTGGTGGGGTAGGACTTCAGCTACCCATCCCCCAAGGTTGCCGAGCTACGACCCTCGAAGCTCGATCGTTTTTTTTTTTATGTTTATGGCACCTCACCTGCCTCCCCTGACTGCACATCCCTGGTATGCAAACTAATTTGCTAAGAAATGACTGCCAAGCACCTCTTGACACACAGTGATATCTCAAACATTTTAACATTTATTATAAAGGATCCTTTAAAAAAAAAAAAATAACAAACATGCTATACTTACCAGCTCTGTGCAACAAAGCAGCCCCAATCCTCTTTTTCTGGGGGCCCCCCGCCAATGCACTTGGCTCCTCCTGCTTTCCAAGTACACCCCCAATCTAGGGGTACACTAGCATGGGTTAGATCCTGAGCCGTACTGTGTGTCTATTGACCCACACAGTGCGACTCGGCTTCTCTTTCTGATCTCTTATCAATTGCTCCTGCTGCTCTCAATGGGCCAGATCCACAAAAGGGTTACGACGGCGTATCTGCTGATACGCCGTCGTATCCCTGTTTCTATCTATGCGGCTGATTCATAGAATCAGTTACGCATAGATATTCCTAAGATCCGAGGATGCAGTACCGCGGCCGCCGCTGGGGGCATTTCTCGTCGTAAACCAGCGTCGGGTATGCAAATTAGCACTTACGGAGATCCACAAAGGTTTTTCCTTTCGTGAAGTCGCCGTAAGTGTTAGTTTGCCGTCGCAAAGATAGGGCTGCTTTTACAAAGTGTAAAGTTAGTACCCCATATAAAAGTATACCCGTCTTTCCCGCGTCGCTGTCAAATTTTTTTTTTCCCGCCGCATCTCTTTTTTACCCCTTTGCGATTCACAAAACTCGGCGCAACGTAACGTAACGCAAAGCACGTCGGGAAAATAGCGTCGGGAGCATGCGCAGTACGTCCGGCGCGAGAGCGCGCCTAATTTAAATGGGACTCGCCCCATTAGATTGGGCCCGCCTTGCGCCAGACGGATTTAGGTTACACCTCTGCAAATTTGTAGGTAAGTGCTTTGTGGATCGGGCACTTAGGTAGAAATTTTGCGGCGGTGTAACTTAAATCGGAATATTTAAGTTGCGCCCGCTGGTTGTGGATCTGGCCCAATGTGTCCAGTGAGGAGGGAGAAAGAAAGCAGTGCTGCTGCTCTCAGGCACAGCGCTGGTTTGAGATCTGACTCACTCTAAAGTGATAAAGAAGGATACATTTTAGCACACAGTATATAGGCAAAAGACACATTCCTGCCATGGTCTTGATTACAGGGACCACAACAATCTAATATGCAGAAAATGATTGGCTGCACCACTCAAGTGCTTTGTGTCCTCTATTTTCCTTTATTTTGGCTTTTCAAAATGAAAACTGCAGTAGTAAGGAGGTCAGATAAAAAGTTTAAGGGACAAAGGGACTCAAAACTGTTGCAGTCCTTCCAGATGACGGATAGTTGGAAGCTATGGGCATCTGCTGCTGTTTCTATTGTATACTGCTCTGCAGGCACTTATTAATAGGATAGTCTACTAAATCAATGTTTGTTAAGGAACCTGAGCATACCAGCCATATACTTCACCACCAAGTTTGATTGTGGGCGAAATGTGATATTGATTTACACAGTGACGTGGGAGGGCACCTGTGTGCAAATTGGCATTTGACAGGTAAATATAGGCTACTTACCATGTCTGATATCCAGCAAATCTATTGTTTTTTCTAGTTTGAGAAAAGTTCATATTTGCTGAATGTATTCTTTTTTTAAAGCATTGCAAAAAACAAGCATCTTATTGTACATCCCATGCTTGTGCTTTTAGTTCTGCATCAAAACATGTGAACATTGTCTTTTTCACCACAATCTCACAAAAATTTGCTGATTATTTCCTACTTTCCAAGCCAATTTAAATGAAATATGTCTGGATTCACCTTCTCTTTATAACTGCCTCCCTAAGTTTTTATCAAATTGTAGCACACCTCCTAAAATGGCATCCCCCACCTTGCAAGCCAGGCACACCGAATCTTCACAGATTTCCAGAGTCAGAAAACAGTCCAGGATTTTGTTTTGTTATTTTATTCAGGGATTAGAACTTGGATGGGGATAAGGGTATTATGGGATTCCCACTTGACTTTAACCACTTCAATACCAGGCACTTATACACCTTCCTGCCCAAGCCAATTTTTAGCTTTCAGCACTGTCGCAATTTGCTTTTTCAATATGTTTATTAAAAGGTATTTCCATTTTCCATATAATAAAAAAGGTACAAATAAAGGTGTACAAACAACTTATATGGACATAAGCAGTAGAAAATACACAATACTAGGATCGAAAACCTGATAACAGTCAAGCGAAATGTTTCATCAACAATCGGTAATATTCTAGATGACAGTTTTTTTGTTTACAATACAAATCCTATCAAGTGTGTCTCCATGAAGGAGCCTTGTTTTCAGATCCAACTAACTAAGTGCCTTTAATTTCAATGTTTGTTATTTTAATCTAAAATCAAGGTACCTTAAATAAAATCTAGTAAATAACGTGTGTGGTGAAAAACATCACGTGTACAAATGAATAATGAAGAATATATTTTCAGAGGCTGACATTTACCCTTATCATATCAGATTCAATCCAATTTAGGGATCAGGTTCAGTTGAACCTTGGCATCCCAGTCTTACTATTATAAATCAACCAAATCAAATTATATATGAAATGAATAAAAAATTAACAAAAATAAGAGCAAAAAGAGAGTATAGAAGAGAAGAAGAGAAGAAGAAATAGAGAAAGAAAAGAGAAACAAAGAGAAGAAAAAAAAGGGGGGGGATATCTCTGTGTTGTCTAATATAACAACTAAAAAAGAAAAGAAAACTGACTAGACTGGAAGAGACCTACAGTAGGATCATCAGATAGATATCTGACCCATGGATCCCAGATTACCTTGAATAATTCCAGCTTATCATGTAGAATAGCAGTCATATGTTCATTGAGCATGATCCAGGAGAGCTGGCAATATAGCCAATTTCCACGATTTAGCTATAATAATTCTCGCTGAGATAAAAATAAATTTTATGAGGCATTTTTGAGGTTTAGAAGTAGAGCTATCTAATCCAATAGCGCCTCACTCTGGAACATTCCCACCATATGTGATACATCGTTCCTTCTTATCCACATCCGCAAAAGCAGAGGAGATGTATTAGGTATAAAAGTTGCTAGTCTAGAGGGAACCATGTACCATCTCAAAAGTATTTTGTAGTTTGCCTCGATTATAGAAGTGTTCATAAGTGAACGCGATGCTCCTCGTGCCATTTTATGCCACCCATCAAGCTCAATACTCTCCTGGATGTCCACTTCCCATTTTTCCATATAACCTAGTTTAATGGAAGAATCACTCAAAATAGAAAAAATCTCTGAAATATGACCTTGAATCTTGTCGAATTTTCGACATAAATATTCAATTTTAGACATCGACGTTAAACTAGATTCACATGGTATATTAGCAAAATAACATTTTATTTGATTGTAATTATATTCTTCTGAAACTGTTATTTGATAATGTTCCTCTAGGAATTTATATGGTAACATTCCATTAGTATCACAGACATCTGCTATACGTAATAGACCTTTATTCTTCAACTATTCAAAATTACCGGGGGTGAGTCCTGGGGTGAAATTTTTATTTCCAAAAATAGGTGCCATCGGGGAATGAAGAGATCTAAATTTGTATGTCCTGGATAACCTGTCCCAGATATCGAAGGATAGCGGTTTGTTTACCCTAGGCCGCTTGTTTAGATATAAGAGATAATTTTAGACTGAAAAGCGTCTAGGTCTGAGCGAACTAATGCTACCTATAGTGTACGGAAATAGTATAAGATTTTTGGGAGAATATTCATCTTTACAGAATACAACCTGCCAAACCATCAGGGCTCAAGTTCTGCGGGAACGCGTGGGAACGGAGTCCCTGCACTTTTTTCACAGCAGGAACGCAGTTCCCTTTGCAGGACTAGAGCAGCCGAGAGCAGCCGAGCCAATCCTTCACTAAGTCCTTCACTAAGCGGCGATGCCCAGCTCGAGTCACTGTCAGGGGCAAGCGAACCTTAGTAATCCTTTATGTTACTGGCCGCTTCCTGTATATGGATTCATAGGGTAGTGTGCGGGTATTCCATCACTTCCTCGATGCCGCAATGTCTCCTGGGAGCTTTTGTCATTGTTCCCAGGAGACATTGCGGAGGTCTGCCGCGAGTTATCGCAGGATTTAGAAAGAACTTGCTTAAAGTTCTTTCTCCTGGGAACAATGACAAAAGCTCCCAGGAGACATTGCGGCATCGAGGAAGTGAATACCCGCACACTACCCGATGAATCCATATACAGGAAGCGGCCAGTAACATAAAGGATTACTAAGGTACAGTGGATCGAAAAAAAAAAACATGCGGTTTAGTAATTATGCATATGAGTGTATCATTTTTTTTTTTTTGGTGGGGGAGTGGATCTTGGGTGGGAGTTCCCACACTTTTTTCCCCAGGACTTGACCCCTGCAAACCATAATGGTGGATGGAGTAACCATTTGTCTAGGTCAGCTGTTTTTTTAAAAGAGCAGGGTAGTTCTGGGAGTTTAACGTGCGCAAAGACAGTGTGATATTGATCCCCAAATATGGGAGGGAATCAGAGTTACAATTAAAAGAATATGATTGCTTTAGAGAGGAGATCGTGGTATCATCTAATGAAATGCTCAAGGCTTGTGACTTTTCCTGATTAACATTAAGACCCAAAACAGTGGAAAATAATGCAAGGATAGCATTTAAATTGGGGAGAGTAGTGATGGGGGAAGAGATCAGTATTAAGATGTCATCTGCAAAAAGGACACATTTATGCTTACTGGTACCACATTTAAATACTCAGAATGTCTAAAAAAGAACGAATTTTGATTGCTAAAGGTTCTAGGGCTAAAACAAAAAGAAGTGGTGACAGAGGACATCCTTGTCGCGTCCCTCTATGGATGAAAATGGGGTTGGAGGAGTAACCTTTTATCATCAAGGATGCCGAAGGGGAATCATACAGTACTCGAAGTATAGTCAAAAATTGTGATTTAAAGCCTAGTCTATGTAAAATATAGAAGAGATAATTCCAAGATAGGGAATCAAATGCCTTGTGCATATCTAAGGACAAAAGCATACTCTTCTGTATTCCTCCCACATCCCAATTAGAATGGATTGCTGATATGACATCAATAACTCTTCTAATTTGATCAGCAGTCTGACGTCCCGGAAAAAACCCCGCCTGGTCTGGGTGTATATATTGAGCTAGAAAAGAATTTAGTCTAGAAGCCCAAATTTTAGTCATAATCTTTAAATCTGTGTTAATTAATGAAATAGGGCGGTAGTTAGCGCAGAGTCCTAGGTCTTTACCCGCTTTAGGGATGACATGTATATAAGCTTTGTTTTCTTGAGTTGGGAGGAATGTACCTTGTCTAATAGCATTAAAAAATTTACACAGATGGGGGGTCAAGGTGTCTTTGAATTTACGATAATAATGTCCAGAGAACCCATCGGGGCCCGGGGCTTTAGAGCAGTGGTCATCAACCCTGTCCTGCAGGGCCCACTAACAGGCCAGGTTTGCAAGATAACTGAAATAAATTACAGCTGATATCATTTGCTCCTCAGTGATTGCAGTATTCTAGACTGCATCTCCCCAAGGTAATACATAAAACCTGGCCTGTTAGTGGGCCCTGCAGGACAGGGTTGATGACCACTGCTTTAGAGGGATTTAAATTTGTTATTGCTAGTCTTATTTCTTCTTCAGAAAATTCCCTATCCATGAGTTCCGAGTGTTCTCGCGTCAATTTGGGTAAAGTTACATTCTCAAGAAAATGATCCATCACTTTTTGGTCAAAATTTGAATGACAATTGCGCGGTCATGCTACACTGTACCCAAACACATTTTTTATCATTTTGTTCCCACAAATAGAGCTTTCATTTGGTGGTATTTGATCATCTCTGTGATTTTAATTTTTCCGCGCAACAAATAAAAAAAGACAAAATATTTTGAAAAAAAAATAAGTTTTTCTTTGTTTCTGTTATTTTTTTTGTAAATAAGTACCATTTCTTCTTCAATGATAGGCACTGATATGGCTGCACTGACAGGGCACTGATAAGGTGGCACCGATGAGGTGGTACCAATGAGGTGGCACCAATAAGGTGGCACTAATGAGGTGGCATTGATAGGCACTGATAGGCGGCACTGATGGGCACTGATAGGTGGCACTGGTATGCAGCACTGATGGACACTGATAGGTGGCACTGGTATGCAGCACTGATGGACACTCATAGGTGGCACTGATAGGCACTCATAGGCAGCACTGATGAGCACTTATAGGCGGCACTGATGGATACTTATGGGTGGTACTGATAGGTGGAAGCGAGTGAGGAAAAGCCGATGATTAGAGACCGCTGATCACGAGTTAAAGAGCCTTTACCGAGAACGGTGTAACGGTGTGTCAGACTGACACACCGCACCACCGATCACCGCGATGCGCGCCCCCACGGGTGCACGGCGGCTGTTATCCTGCTGGACATCATATGACGTCCAGTCAGGATAACTGAACCACCGCCTGGCCGTCATTTTGCTATACTTCAGGCGGTAAGTGGTTAAACAACTTCAGGGACATCCTCTCTTATATAGAGTGTATATACACTCCTCACTTTCTCCAGCACACTTGCTTGCATAAAAAGTCAGCTGGGACACTTTTAGTGAATCTGACCAGACACTCAGCCAGATCAAAGCAAAATCCCTTTGCAGGCAGGGATCCTGGGCCCCTTGGTTGTGTAGCAAAGTCCAGTGTCCAGCTAACATTCCTCATGTGGCACCACTCTTCATGAAACCGCCAGCCCCCCTCGCTGCAGCTGCCCCTTTCACTTGCCCTCCTGGCTACTTCTCCATAGTCCTCTTTTTTTTTAACAAAAGAGTTTTTTATTGATATAAAATAAACAGAGCAAACATACAGTTGCCAGACATTCGCCATACATAATTCAGCATGTTATACAGCAGTAAAGAATGAAGATACAATAGATTACCACGCAAGGTGACTGATCATGCGTATTTGTGAGAGAATTTCCCCCACACAGTGAGGTCAACAGATAAGCACATACCAAATGCAATGTTAGAAGCTGTAGTCTGCATAGCCCTCGTCTCCCACGAGCCCCCCCTCGCAGAAATAATCTTCCCCCTCGGGGGTCACATCAATTGTGGAAGCAAGATCCCCCCTAAAGGCACAGGGATAAGCCCCTGCCAGCCTACTGCACAGTGTGTTAGCAGACGAGTGGAAAGGAGGGGAGGCGGGGGGGGGGATGGGCCTCACTATACCAAAGCCCCTCAGTCATTCGTGATCCGCATAGGCAGTCCAGCAGGATCCCACTCGGCCCCAAGTACCGTTCACCAGCACTCCCAGAGAAAGTAACCTGGTTTTCAGTATATACTGCCTCCCTAGTCAAGGTCCAAATGTTCCGCTTTTACCCAAGCCGCCCACACCTTATCGAACTTCCCAGGGCAGTTGCGACCCATGTATGTTAGTTTGTACAGAGGAAGAGCAGCATTAATCAGCATCTTCCACTGTCGTATCGTGGGAGGAGAAGCCTCCCTCCACTTCAACAGAATTGCTTTCCTGGCGTAAAAGGCTGCAAAAAAAATAAAAAGTTTTTTAGCCGCAGTCGCAGGCAGTGTGTCCACTATTCCCAGAAGCAACGGCAAAGGGTCACAGGGTACGCTGATCTTACATACCGTTTTGATTACATTAGCCACCCCCTGCCAGTAAGTTTGCAAGACGGGACAGGACCAGACCACATGGAAGAATGAGCCTTCCTCCACGCCGCATCTGGTGCAGATAGGACTCCTCTCCGGATAAATTTTTGCTAAGCGCTGGGGGGAGAAGTAGGCCCTATGCAGAAATTTGAGTTGAATAAACCTATCTCTAGCCGACACCACCAGGGTGAGGTATTGTTGTATGCCTTCCTCCCAGTCGTCGTCAGCCAGCCCCGGAATATCCGTCTGCCACACCGAGAACAACTGGGAAACCTTAGACGTGTCCAGACCCACCAACAGCGAGTACAGAGCAGACAAGGGCTTAGTCTCATCCGCCGCACTCAGCATTCGTTCTACCCTCGTAGTTTCAAGTGTAATGAGCCCAGGGAATTGTGCCCTGAACGCATGACGCAGTTGGAGAAACCTAAAAAACATCCGATTCGTCAGTCCTTTCCTTTGTTTTAACTCATCAAAGGTGAGTAGTCTGCCCGCCGTGACTATGTCCGCAAGCGTCTTAACCTCGAAACGGGCCCATAGGGCCGGGTCAGGTATGGAGTGGAAGTGGGAAAGACGCGGGTTTCCCCATAACGGAGTACGCGGGGACCAGCAGCTGGGGCTCTGAACTTTGGATCGAACAACTTCCCACACCCTCAGGGTAGTTTTCATCGAGGACGTAACAGCCGGGCTAGATCTTGGCCCCCGATGGATAAGGTTGCGGAGTTCGGAGTAGGATCCCAGGAGTGCGGCCTCCAGAGTAGCCGCCGGGTTGGCCGGCTCCTCCGAAAGCCACCACCGGAGTGTGACAAGAACCGCAGCCCAGTAATACTTCTGGAAGCAGGGGAGAGCCAGCCCGCCAAGAGTAACCGGCAGCTGCAGGGTAGATCTAGCGATTCTAGGGGCGCCCCCACACCAGATGAAAGAAGTGATCAGACCCTCTAGTTTCCTGAAAAATGTATTAGGAATCGGGACTGGAGTTTGTCTAAAAATATACAAAAATTTCGGCAAAACAGTCATTTTGACCAGGTTGACCCTCCCAACCGGAGTGAGGGGAAGTGTCCTCCAAGCAGCACACCTCTGGGTTAGGAGGGACAAAACCGGAGTTAGATTCAGGGGGATAAACTGGCTCAGGTCCCTATGGACCTCCACTCCCAGATATCTGAACTGTGATACCCATCGCAGTGGAGTGTCCGTCGGGACCGAGGCCTCCGAAGGTTTTAGCGCGAAAACGACCGATTTCCCCCAATTGATGCGGATGCCGGAGAATCTGCCAAACGTATCTATAAGTGCCAGGGCCGCCCCCAGAGAACCAGACGAATTCCGCAGATATAGCAGGGTATCATCCGCGTACAGGGATAGTTTTTCTTCGACCGGGCCTATGGGGATACCCCTCACCTCCGACGAGGAGCGGAGAAGGATCGCCATGGGTTCAATAGCTAGGGCGAAAAGGGCTGGGGAAAGAGGACAGCCCTGTCTTGTGCCCCTGTAGAGGCGGAAGGGCTGGAAAAGCGCCGATCCCGTATGTACCCTGGCAGTAGGCGCACTATATAGGGCCTGTACCCAAGACACAAACCTGGGACCAAAACCAAACAGACGCAGGACCTCCCATAAGTACGTCCACTCGACCGAGTCGAATGCTTTTTCAGCGTCCAGGGAGGCCACCATGTCGGACTCGGTCAACGCCCCCTGAGCCCCCAGCACCGTGTATAACCTACGGAGGTTAATATCTGTGCCCTTCCCGGGCATGAAACCAGTTTGGTCTTCATGCACCACCGTGTGAATGATAGTGTTGAGGCGCCTAGCCAGGACTTTGGTGAGGATTTTAGCATCCGCATTTAAGAGTGAAATGGGCCTATAAGAGGCACATAGCTCAGGGTCCTTGCCCGGCTTGTGTATCACCACTATGACGGCTTCCGCCATGGAGGGAGGGAGACTGCCTTCCTTAAGAGAAGCTACTATCATGGCGTGGAGTCTAGGGCCAAGAAGTTCCCCGTACTCTTTGTAGAACTCTGGGGGAAGGCCATCCACACCGGGAGTTTTCCCCGACTGTAATTCCCCCAGGGCCTGCTGTACCTCCTCCAGGGATATCCCACTATCAAGGTATGTACGCGCCTCCTCCGTCAGGCTCGGGAAGGTCAACTGTCCCAGAAAGGAATCCAACTCCTCCCCGGACCAGTCAGCCCTGGATGAGTATAGTGTCTCATAGTAGGAGGCAAAACATGCATTTATAGTCATTGGGTCTACTTCCACCACCCCACCATCGTTTTTAATCCTGGCAATAGTGGCCGTAGGCTGCTGCTCCCTGGCCAACCAGGCCAGGAGGCGTCCTGTCTTCTCCCCCTGCTCAAAGATGCGCTGCGTCTGGGCTAGTTGTCTCTTCCCCGCCTTAGCCACCCTGATAAGCATGACCTCCCGGTAGGCCGACTGCATATCCGAATACGTGACCGGGTTCTGCGTGGCCACGTACCGGGACTCCAGATCCCGGGCCTTGGCCTCCGCTTCCTCAAGACAGATCACGGCAGCACCTCGTTCACGGGATATGGCAGACTGATAGCATCCCCTAGTGAATGCCTTGAAGGCATCCCACCTGGTACTCATGGACATGGAGTCCTCATTGAACCCCCAGTACTCGGACACGCGCCTAGAGATCTCCGCTGTGACCCTCTCCTCTGAGATCCAATAGCGAGAAAGCCGCCACAGTCTCTCCGAAGGAGGTGTTTGAGTCTGTAGTCGGAGGAGCACAGGCGCATGGTCCGAGATACCCCTGGGGAGAATCTGTACCTCACAAACCCTCGGGAGTAGTCCCCCACTGACATATATTAAATCAATTCTCGACATGGCCCTGAAGGAGGTGGAGTGGCATGTATATACTCTGTCCTCTGGATATTTCCAGCGCCAGACATCCGTAAGACCGTACAGGGAAGCCCATCGCTGCAGGGGAGAATCAACATTGTTATCAGAGGCCAGCCTATCCAAAGATGGATTGGGGACCATATTGAAATCCCCTGCAATGATAATGTTATCCGTGGGGTAGGCAGCCATGATAGGAACCAGGGATTTTAGGAAGGACACCGTGGCCGGGGGCGGTATATAGATGCCCACAATCACCAGCTCTACCGTGTCCACCACTGCGTGAAGAAGTACAAATTTACCTACAGGGTCTATTTTAACGTCTAGGAGGGTATAGGCAAGGGACTTGTGGATGAGTATGCTAACCCCCCTGGCATAGTTGGAGTACGCAGCATGGTAAGAGTGTCCCACCCACTGTTTCCTCAGGCCCAAAACTTTCCTCCCTGTGAGATGGGTCTCCTGCAGGAGGCATATGTGAGGAGAGTATTTCTTAAGGTAGGCCATAACCAGTGATCTCTTTATCTTATCATTCAGCCCGCGGACATTCCACGAAATTAGCCTAATGGGAACCATGGGGGTCGCACTAATACAGGGCAGTCAGATCGGGTATGGTAGCACCACCGTGGGGAAGGGTACCCCATCGACCACACTGAAACAGCCACCTCAAAAGCATTGGGCACCCGGCCTATGCAATCAGCACCGGCCGAAGGAGGCGTCCAAGGCAACAAACTGCATGCTATAGTCTGGCAATCACATTGGCAACTCACAAGAACATAAAAAAGGGAAAAGAACAAATAAACAAAACAACACAGCCCATCCCCCCCACCCCGCACGTCCGGAGAAAGGACCGGAGTGCATTGGCCCCAAACCAACCCCATCAACCAGTAGGAAAGTCTCCTATGGGGACAACTGACAAGGCGACCCGTCCGAAGGCACCGGGAGAGCAAACACCCGGCTCACCAGTACCAACTAGGGAGGGCCCCACCCCCAGACCTATGTTAATGGACCGGATAATTTGGATCCACCCAAGGTGTTGTAAGACACATAGAGCCCAGCTTAAAAATAAACATAGTGCAAGATTATAACTGAAGAATTTGTTGAAAACAGTTCACCTAGGCAACGCTAGCGGCACATACTTAAACGTTACAACCAGGAGCCATTAAACAGGCCCCGGAAACCTGGAGGCCTAGGGAAGGCCCCGGCCATCTCCCCCAGCCACCTCTTCATACTCTAGAGCACCCGATCCCAGTCCAACGCCCCCCCCACCGCGAACACAGCCCCAACAGTCCCCCAGGTTCAACAGGCACGTGGCCATTAGTTCCAGGAGGGGAATCCTTGTAGATACCAAGCCGGGTCATGGAGGGGAAGGGCAGGCGGGGGGGGGGGGGCAGGGGGCCAAACGAACCAGGGGCATAGAGGCACAATCCTGCCCCGCCACATAGGCGGTAGATGTAAAACTGAGCAACGTTCAGGTGCAGTACAAATATCAAAGGGAGGTGGCAATAGGGGGATAAGGCAAAGAAGCCATACCATTACAGTTACCGCTGCCTGGGTAGGGTATCCAACCAATGCGAGGCATCCTATGGCGACGTGAAATAACGGGTGGATTCTCCGTCGATGACCCGCAGCCGAGCCGGGAACAGCATGCTATATTTCAGGCCTTTGGCGCGAAGTTGGGCCTTGACATGGTCGAATGTTCTGCGGAGCCGCTGAGTGTCAAGGGAGTAATCAGGGAACATCATCAGGCGTGTGTTTTCAAACCGGAGCTCCTCCACCCGTCTAGCCTCCCTCAGCGCCAGATCCCTGTCGCGGAAATTGAGCAGCCGGAAAATGAAGGTGCGCGGGGGGGCCCCCGGCACGGCGCGGCCCGGCGGCATCCTGTGGGCCCTCTCGACGACAAAGTGTGGAGAAAATTGGGCCTGCGGCAGCAGGTTGCGGAGCATGGTTTCGGTAAACGCCGTCGGGTCCCGGCCCTCAGCCCCCTCCGGGAGACCCACCACCCGGAGGTTGTTTCTCCTGCTGCGGTTTTCGCTGTCCTCCGCCCTCGATTCCAGGGCCTTAACTCTCACCTGGAGGGTGTGCAGGGAGGCTCGCTGATCTCGGATGGAGTCCTCCGAGTCCCCCACTCGCCGCTCCGCCTCCCCCAGACGCTCCCGTATACCGTCCAGGTCTCTCCGCAGGAGCCCAAGGTCCAGCTGTAGGGTGTCGATCTTACCCGTGAGGGTGGTTTGGCATCCCTGTATCGCCAGCATGAGAGCCTGGAAGCGATCCTCCTCTGATGCGCTCGCCGGGGATGGCGCCGTTTGAGATGCCATGTGCGCGCGGCCTACCGGCGTGTGTGTCTGCTGCGGCCGGGGACTCGCCTTAGCTGTGGAGCTGCCTCTCCGTCCGGAACCGGATTTGCCTCTACGCATACCCGGGGGCACCGGCTGCCAGTCAGGGTAAAGATACTCGGTGGATCCTATAAATTAACGGGGGATTAGGTCTCAGAGAGCGGAGCTCCTCTCAAACACGTCCGGCTAGGTCGCCATCTTGGCCACGCCCCCTCTCCATAGTCCTCTTAAACTGATGCTCTCTCTCCACAGTCCTCCCAGACTGATTACTCAGCAGCCAACACAGCTGACTTCTCAGGAGACCACCTGGACGTGCTGTCCTTTCTCCAGCTGTCTTCTGCATCTCTTTTCTCTTCGTGCCTCCAGGAAGGATTCCTCTGTGTATTGTAGTAGATCCCTCCAGCACCCCCCCCCCCCCCCGACTAGGGGGCACCCTCAAGAGCCATGACAGCCTCCTCAGCACTCGATCTCCATCTTACACCTGACTCATGCCTATTTATGAAGGGTCCTGCCAGCCCTTTTGTTGGGACTTGGCTAGGGCCCTCAAAAAAAAATATGCCAAGCAGCTCCTCCTAGCTTCTGCCCTCTACATCTGGAAGCTTCTCTATGCTTCCAGAAGGCAAGGGGAGGCACCAGAAAAGCTGCTGATTCATCCAGTCCATTAACCTACACTAAGGCCCCTTGCACACTGGGGCGTTTTTCATGCGGTACAGCGCTAAAAATAGCGCTGCTATACCGCATGAAAAATCATGCCCTGTAGTGTTCAATGTGAAAGCCCGAAGGCTTTCACATTGAAGCGGTGCGCTAGCAGGAGCGCACCAAAAGTCCTGCTAGCCGCATCTTTACCGCGGTATAGGAGCGGTGTGTTCACCGCTCCTATACCGCGCCTTCCCATTGAAATCAATGGGAAAGCGCGGTAATACCTCGGTAATACCGCCCGCTAGCGCCCGAATATCGCAGTAAATATGACGGTATAGCCGCGCTACAAATAGCGCGGCTATACCGTCACCGCGGCTGCATGCCTCAGTGTGAAAGCAGCCTAACAGCTGAACCTATTTACATCTAGCACACTAGATAGGGCTATAAAATTAAGACAGTCAACAAATACATTAAATAAACACATATAACAATCTATGCTCAGTTTTGTAGCTAGTGCTGAGCAATAAGACAATTTTTGGACCCCAGTTTTGCACAGCAATGGTGATTATCTTTAAATATCTTCCATAGAAGAGCAGATTTTATGATAAACGATAATAAAAAAGTATACAGCAGTGTGCACATTTGTCATTGTAGATTTATAAAACTCACCCAGTACTGAGAAAAATGAATTGTGAACTTTATTTTACTGTTTACACCCTGTATGTGTTTGCCATACAAGAGGCACTATAGATCCTATAAAGATGATGCAATTCAAAATTTTGTTGGTCCCTCTGTTATTTTCTTATCTTGTGACTGAATCTTTCTTCACAGGACCCCTGACCAAGTTTCTGATTGGGAACTGAAGACAGGTACACAAAGTCCAGATTTTATATTTGGAGCAGCATGCTCTGAAGTGGAGTTAGATTGCCGTACAGGAAACCACAAGGTAAAAAATCTTTGCAGCATTTGGACCT
Source organism: Rana temporaria (assembly GCF_905171775.1). NCBI lineage: Eukaryota > Metazoa > Chordata > Amphibia > Anura > Ranidae > Rana > Rana temporaria. Next base: position 113,657,782 of record NC_053494.1, read on the forward strand.
TGTTCACACCTTTTTTGGGGGGCCAAGTCACATGTTTTGGCCTCAGTAAACTTGAATGGGAGTGCATGAAAACATGTGTTTTACCTATTTTCTTGCCTGGTCACTGGCATTCTATTGGTTAAAAATAAAAAATAAACTGCTCAAGCCTGAAAGGAATATAAAAATCATCAAAAGCCACTATACAAAGCAAAGCAAAGATGCTTAGCTGAGGTGTGAATGAGGCCTTAATGGTGCTTGGGGCTTTTATTTGTCTTTCACTGAAGTATGAGTACTAGGTATGATTTGCCAAAACTTGATTTTTGGCACATAAAGAATGATTATGTCTGCATGGAAACTTCTTTTTTTACACCACTTACATTCCCCCCAACATGGTACTGGTGTATATCTCTACAAAAGTTGCACTAACCAGAGGTTTTTAACTAATTATAATTTACATACTGTGTGTGTGTGTGTGTGTGTATATATACAGTTATGTTCAAAATTATTCAACCCCCCCAATGCTGTAAAGGGTTTTAGGGAATTTAGTGTACATTTGTAATTGTATTCAGAATGAAATCCTACAAGGACTTCTTAAAGAAACATATGCAACTAAAATGACATCAATTGGTTTTGTAATACAGTAGTAAATGTTTATTTTGTGAATTCTTCATTTACACAATTATTCAACTCCTTAAAGACTACCACTCTGAAGAACAGAGGTTCATTGAAGTGTTTTTAATCAGGTATTGAAAACACCTGTGGATGTCAGGGAGCAGCAATAAAGCCTAATAAGCACCAATCAGGCAGCTTTAAAATGACTGTGATACTCAGCTCCTTCTAGACATTTACTGGTGTGGTTACAAACATGGTGAAGTCAAGAGAATGGTCCGGGAAGACAAGAGAAGAGGTGATTACTCTTCACAGGAAGGGCAATGGCTATAAGAAGATTGCAAAGATGTTAAACATACCAAGAGACACCATAGGAAGCATCATTCGCAAATTCAAGGCAAAGGGCACTGTTGAAACGCTACCTGGTCGTGGCAGAAAGAAGATGCTGACTTCGACTGCTGTGCGCTACCTGAAGCGTAGAGTGGAGAAAAGTCCCCTTGTGACTGCTGAGGAGCTGAGAAAAGATTTGTCAGATGTGGGTACTGAAGTTTCTGCTCAGACAATACGGCGCACACTGCGTAATGAAGGCCTCCATGCCAGAACTCCCAGGCGCACCCCCTTGCTGTCTCCAAAGAATAAGAAGAGTCGACTGCAGTATGCAAAAATCATGTGGACAAACCACAGAAGTTTTGGGATTGTGTTCTGTGGACTGATGAAACAAAATTACAACTGTTTGGGCCCATGGATCAACGCTATGTTTGGAGGAGGAAGAACAAGGCCTATGATGAAAAGAACACCTTGCCTACTGTGAAGCATGGCGGGGGGTCAATCATGCTTTGGGGCTGTTTTGCTTCTGCAGGTACAGGGAAGCTTCAGCGTGTGCAAGGTACCATGAATTATCTTCAGTAACAGGAGATAGTGTATAACAATGTGATGCAGTCCGTCACAAACCTGAGGCTTGGGAGACGTTGGACCTTTCAACAGGACAATGATCCCAAGCATACCTCCAAGTCCACTAGAGCATGGTTGCAGATTAAAGGCTGGAACATTTTCGAGTGGCCATCGCAGTCACCAGACTTAAATCCGATTGAGAACCTCTGGTGGGACTTAAAGAAAGCAGTTGCAGTGCGCAAGCCTAAGAATGTGACTGAACTGGAGGCTTTTGCCCATGACGAATGGGCGAAGATACCCGTAGATCGCTGCAAGACACTTGTGTCAAGTTATGCTTCAAGTTTAAAAGCTGTTCTAACTGTAAAAGGATGTTGTACTAAGTACTAAGATTGAATGTCAACTGGGGGTTGAATAAAACTGATAATGATGTGAGCACAGAAAAGACATTTGTGGTTATTTCATTATCAATGATATGTTATATTTGTCTGACCTACACGTGCCTCTTTGATTTAATTGTAAGCAGGATGACAGAATGAACAAAATCAATGTCAAACTGGGCAAAACAATCAATTTCAGTGGGGGTTGAATAATTTTGAATACAACTGTATATATTCCCCTGCATATATACAGTATGTGTATATTCCCCTGCATATATGGGTATATGTGTGGTTGTGTGTGTATATATATATATATATATATATATATATATATATATATATATATATATATATATATATATTCTCCATCTTTCAACCTTCAAGTGTTCAACGTGTAGCACTACCCCTGTAGGAGCTGCTGGTTAGTTTTGGGTCTGCACGTTACCTCGTTCCTCGTTGTCTAGGGGTTGAGAGTCAGCAAAAAGTTCAATGTCCACAAGTTGTAGATCCTTTTCTTTAGCTTTTATTCTCAAACAACTTGTAGAGATAGAGGGGAAGGATCCGGGGAAGGTTCAGGCACACAAAACAGATCACTGGGAAATTGCTAAACTTCAAAGTCACACACATTTGCCACTTTCTCTTTAGTGGGTATTGCTCACCCGGATAGGCCCCTCTCACCTGGCCTAGCAGCCAGGATGATGTACGGACAAGGATAATCTCAGTCTCTGCCACAGACTGGTTGCAAGTTCAGATGAGGGATTCCAGAATCCTCTGCCACAGGATTTGACACCCGGAGACCCTGCCTTACAGTTCTAGAGCCTTTAAGCCAACCCGCACACTGTAAGGTATTGTACGCTACGGTGCATCCTTCAATAAGTTACCAGGCCTCTCCCAAAGTACCAGCCTTCCACTCGGTCCTTTCTGGGACAGGTCCTCCCCTGGCTTCCTCCATTGAGTGGCTTCCTCCCGCAGGACAGACAGCACAGGATCACCTTCATGGCGTAGGCCCCAGTCAGGGTAACTGGGCCTACCAGGCCGAAATGCAGCCTCGGGCCAGCATGGTCCCAAGGCTAAAAATCACACAACACATACCTCGCGCCAGGAGGGCCATGAGACGTAAAAGAGACCCGAAAAATGGCGTCCGCCCCTTAAGTATCCTTCCCCAGCATGCCCAGCGGGGAGACCACTCCCACTGGGCTGTTCCTGAGGGAAGACACCCAATACACCACATTGGCCTGTGGCTGTACCACCACCTACAGGCAAACAAAGGGAAATCCCTCCAGGCACAGCCATATCCGGAACAGAGGTTGATTTAGCCCCAATTAACAGAGTCTGAGCTAAACTACTAGCTCAGACACCCACAAAATTTGACATAGCGCCTGATCATTTGGAGCAGGGGGCGCTACAAACCTTTTCAGGAATACGCAAATTCATAAACATATTTTATTGAAAATAGATAGAGAAATTTTATTGCTGTGCTCCATCATTCTCCTATCATTAACCTGTCAAAAGAGCATTCTGCTGCCAATCCCTGAATGCTTGGGGTAAGTTATGAAATGGCAATGTTTCTATCTAGTATTCTAGATAGATTTTCTATAATATACATCAATGCTTCCATAATACACATTCTATATGGTGAAAGATGTATATTAAGACATGTAACTTCATGAACCTGGCACAATGCAACAAGTATGTTAAGGCAAACACTGCTGTCATAGAACCTCTTCTAATTGAAGCCTTGTGCTTCTCTACGAGTGTTACATAACTACAGGCATACCCCACTTTTAAGTACACAATGGGACCAGAGCATGTATGTAAAACGAAAATGTACTTAAAGTGAAACAATACATTTTTTCACTTCTAGGGTGTAGTGGGGGGTCAGGGACTGTAGTGGGGGTATCAGGAACTGTAGTTGAGGTCTCAGTGGCTGTAGTGGAGGTGTCAGGGGCACACTGGAACAGGGCGGGCTATGCTCTCTGAGCTTCAGCTCCTTCTACTGCGACTGCAAAATGTCTGTACAGTACTTGTAAGGCACTTTACATACACTCGCAGGTATGTCCTTACTCGCGAGTGTATGTAAAGTGAGTGTACTTAAAGCGGGGTATGCCTGTATAGTCTTTGGTGCCTCTACATGTCCTCAGCTGTCATTGTAAATTACTATCATTTCCCTACAGAATCTAAGAACTGATGTAGTGATTGATGTTGGATCCACTATGAATGAGGCTGGAGTTACTGAACAGGTTTGTAAAGAAATAAATATATAGTATATCTTCTAATTTGTATATATATATATTTGCTTGCTTTATGTTTTACCACTGCACCTATCTATATTTCTACATGAGGAAATATATTTATTTATTTTTTATTATAAATTTTACTGTGTCTGTGAAGGTTGTCATTTATCCCAGATCATGGTATACCTAATAGCAGCCAGTCACATTTAACTGGAGGCATTCTGTAATGTTGAAGATTGCTACTTATCCAAGTAGCTTCACTGAAGAATCTGCTTGGGTGGATGTCAAAACCTGTCACAACATTACAGAACAGGCCCAGTTAAATGGGATCAACTACTACTAAATATACAACTCACTGAATTTATATATTTTCTGTTTACAAGTTCTTTGTCATATAAAGGGAACTTCTACTTTACTTGGGCAAGGCAAAGTGACAGTTTTACTTATCAGCATGTACCAGAAGGGGTTAAAGAAAATGAAATATCCTCTGTGAGCAGATCCCCTGCTGATCAGAGCTGAACGGGACAGATGTCACATCCAAGTCTATTCAGTTTTTGCAGAGTGGACCCCGCTGAGCTCTATGGGCAACGGTGTATAAATGGATTCTACTGTCCGTTAACATTGGGCTTCCTTCAATCCGGTCTGCAAAAAGAGACCTGGTCAGGCTGGAGGTAGGCCGATGTGAACGGACACAAGGCTATTTACATCCGCCAGTAGGCTCCATGGACCTTCCCAATCAGGTCTGCCTGAAAAAGTAACAGGGTTGCCCGATCGAAAAGTACATGTGAAAAGGCTTATGGTGTCCTTGTTAAAGAAATGTTGCAACCTGTCAGAATTGTGTAATTACAGTAGATATGATATACTGTATGTGGATCACTTTGAAAAATCTGCAAAAATCATCTAATGCCGTGTACACACGATAGGTTAAACCGATGAGAATGGTCTGATGGACCGTTTTCATCGGTCAATACCGATCGTGTGTGGGCGCCATCGGTTATTTAACCATCAGTTAAAAAAAAAGCAAACTTGCTTTAAATTTAACCGATGGATTCCCAACCGATAGGTCAAAACCGATCGTTAGTAGGCACAACCATCGGTTAAAAATCCACGCAGGCTCAGAATCAAGTCTGCACATGCTTGGAAGCATTGAACTTCGTTTCTTCAGCACGTCGTTGTGTTTTACGTCACCGCGTTCTGACACGATCGTTTTTTTAACCGATAGTGTGTAGGCGCGACGGACCATCGGATGGACTGATGATGGTCCATCGGTCCGTTCTCATCGGATGGACTGATCGTGTGTACGCGGCATAAGAGTTGTGATCCATGCTCCCTCCACCCTCAGCTAAACTGAATAGTGGGTGAGGTTATCCAGCACTTTCTCTCACTTTCCATGAAGCCTGCCCAAACTATATTTTCTATGACCCCTCATCAATCTGCACTTGGTTAGAATAGGGTGTGCCAGTAGAATAATCAGTTAGTGGTGTTGGGGTATGGTTTATGTAAATAGAATAAAGAAAAGGCACAAGGTAAGTGTAGAGTCTGCAAAGTCATCACAGCAGAATTACTTCACATGTAATAAAACTTTCTGTTGATGTATGGTATAAACCTTCCCCTACTCCTAACTGAAAGGAGAACCTTTGATGTTCAGTATTTGTGTAGGAACCTACTTGATCTTTGCTTTAGTTATAACATGTGATGTTTCACCTACACAGCTACAACAAAACACAAATAAGGAGACTTGCGAGATGGTGGCTTTACCATGCAATCCCAGATCATGTCATTGACCAACTAGGGACATGGCCAATGTGGACATAACCATGTCTGGTCAATGATGTCATGGGGAATGTTATGGAAATTAGAGGGACTCACCCGCATTTCCTGTGTTTTTTTTGTTTTGTTTTTTCCCTTTGCGCTGGGTTTCCCTAGACATCCATACCAGACTCTCGTCAAGTTAAAGGGTCTGGTATATTATTTAGGAGAACCCCACAGCCCCCAGACATGTTATTTAAAGGGGTTGTAAAGGATTTTTCCCCCCCTAAATAGCTTCCTTTACCTTAGTGCAATCCTCCTTCACTTACCTCATCCTTCAATTTTGATTGTTCTTTTTAATGTTCTTATTTTTTCTGAGAAATTCTCACTTCCTGTTCTTCTGTCTGTAACAGAAGCTTGCGAGGCTTTCTCCCTGGTGTGGAGAAAGCCTCTTGAGGGGGGAGGGGGCGAGCAGGCGAGTCAGGACACTCTCTACTTTGCAGATAGAGAAAGGAGCTGTGTGTTAGTGGGCGTCCTGACACTCCTGCTCGCCTCCTCAAGAGGCTTTCTCCACACCAGGGATCACACAATGTGAAACATGTCAGCCACCTTTTTCCTGTTGTTCACTTCATTTTGACTGCATCGCTTTGGTTGTTTTTTGGATTTTATTTGTACAATAAAGACATCATTTTAAAGAGTGTGGCAGTCCAGGATTTTCTTCTATCACATGTCAGCACAGGACTGATCATTTGAGGAGAGCAGGCGGAGTTCCCAATAAAGACAAAAAAAAACTGACCACACTGTGCTCTCATCCCTAGCCTGGTCAGTTTTTATTAAGAAGACAGAGGTCCTGGCAGAAACACCAGGTAATTCACACAAAGAAAGCAATACAAATAGAACATAATTCGTTTTTATACAAGTACATGGTACAACAGACACATATATGAAGAATATGAAATGTTGGGATAACGTTCTTTAATGGGTAGACAGTCAGCAAAAAGTCTAACTTACATGCATGAAAATACAACAATGTATAAGTGGGAAGGTGGCCATAGATAGCTCAAAATTCATCCTGTTCAGCAGGGACCAGACAAATTTCCATCCATGTGTGGCCACTGCAGTTAAACACAAGTTGATGTACTGATCGACTTCTGTTTAAGCACTCTTTTGGATAAAAGCCAATGGCTGCAGCACTGATCTGTGTATTTTGACAGTGGGAGAGTTTCACTGCTGTCAGAATACAATAGTGCACCAGGGAGGATTCCCTCATCCACCTCAAATGTGTGGATGGGGGAATCAGTTCAGTTTCTTTTTTTTTTTTTGTTCAGCCCGCTGGTGGAATGAAAAAACAGAACCATGTATGGCCATAGTGTGGTACTTTCCCCTCTTGTTACTCCTGCTGTGGGTGGTCAGTTCTCTATCGCTTGTTTCGGTGAACAATGTAGAAATGTTTGGGGGACGTTTGTAAAGACATGCTATCCCTTATGTCACATTTTATGTATACGTACAGTACACATCTTGAACTGTTCAGTAGATCTAATAACTGCTTTTATATGTGATATTTTATAGGTCAAAAATGCAATAAACCGAGGACTTGGGATTTACATAAATGAAGATTTGAAGTATGTGATGCCATCATCTCCCACTAATGGAGAACAGACCAACCAAGCAGCTGCTGTGAGCAGTAAATATATGCCTGAACAGCTCAACGTCTCTCTACTACCGTCATCTCCCAACCCAAATGTCAAATGTTCTCCCAAGGCAAGTTGAAAGGAGAATTAAGGAAATCAAAGAGAATGTTACAAAAAAACAATGGCAGAGAACCCTAAAGCCCTGTACACACGATCGGATATCTGATGGAATCTAATCTGATGGATTTTTTCATCCGATATCCGATGAAGCTCACTTTCATCAGTTTTGCCTACACACCATCGGTTAAAAATCCGATCGTGTCTAACGCGGTGACGTAAAACACAACGAGGTGCTGAGAAAAATTAAGTTCAATGCTTCCGAGCATGCGTCGACTTGATTCTGAGCATGCATGGATTTTAGACCGATGGATTTCCCCACAGGCGATCGTTTTTTTCTATCGGTTTTTTAACCATAAGAAAAATTTAAAACAGGTTCTATTTTTTTTCACCGATGGATAAAAAACTGATGGGGCCCACACACGATCGGTTCGTCCGATGAAAACGGTCCATCGGTCTGTTTTCATCAGACGAACCGATCGTGTGTACATGGCTTTAGATGGAGCTGAACACTATTTCCAGTCAAAGATGTAATTTGTGGTGAAGATGAATAGGTTCAGCTTGGCTGCCCTGAAACTCGAATTCAACCCAGGAAATTGGAAGCTTCTTTTGAAGGCTTTTCATCTGGGGGTTTGCTTTGTAATGAATTAGTGCCCATCAGTACAGTCCCATTAGTGCAGCCTCATCAGTGCAGCCTCATCAGTGCCCATCAGTGCAGCCTCATCAGTGCCCATCAGTGCAGTCCCATCAGTGCAGCTTATCAGTTCTGTCTCATCAGTGCAGTATATCAGTGCCCATCAGTGCAGTATATCAGTGCCCATCAGTGCAGTGTACCATTGCCCATCAGTGCAGCGTATCATTGCCCGTCAGTGCAGCATACCATTGCCCGTCAGTGCAGCATACCATTGCCCGTCAGTGCAGCGTACCATTGCCCCTCAGTGCAGCGTATCATTTCCCATCAGTGCAGCATATTATTTCCCATACGTGCTTCATCAGTGGCCAGCAATACATCAGGGAGGAATCAGGAGGATCTGCCAGCGGGATGACACAGAATGGGGAAATCCCGCTGAGACGCGGCTTGTATATGAATAGCCGCTGCTGTCAAAGTCCCACCTCCTAGACTGAATACTCTAATAGACAGCACACTGGTCCAATTTCGGTCCAGGAGGCGGGACTTTGTTTGACAGCGGCCAGCTATTCATACACAAGCCACGACTCAGCGGGAGATCTCCGCTCTGTGTCATCGGGCTGCCCGATCCTTCTGACAGTTTTCTGGCTGATCGCTTCTGGCAGAAGCTGTGCAGCATTTTGTACAGGACATCAGAGTGTCCTGGGGGCAGGAAGCCCCCTCTCCAGGCCACTCTGATGGCCGCACCGCTTCTGCCCGTAGCGATCAGCCAGGAAACTGTCAGCCCTGCTCCACACAGGCAAGTTTACATTTTGAGGGCTGTGTGTGTGGACATCTTGTCCCCCCCATGCGGACGCCCATGCTTGAGTCATGGACCTCATCTGCTTCTGCATCTCCTAGTCTTGTCCTTTGTTTACACTGGAAGATCATCCCTGTTTTTACCAGCAGCACTTCACTCTGCTGTCAGTGTATCAAGAAATGTAGGCACTCCTGAAAAACAAAGCACAGCGAGAAAAGAGGTCTGATGATTACACAAGGAGAATGGCAGGATTGAGCTATCAGTTTTCAATTTATGAATGAAAGCTACTACTGTAGCTTTCATTTATGAGAATTACTGTTATGTGTAAATGAAAAAACAAAAATGGTGAATGCTTAGTTCTGCAGTGCTGTGTATGACCGGCACTGCGAAAATTACTCTCAGGTACCACTGTGCACGGTAATGGCTGTGAACCAAGTCATCCAAGGATATAAGTCATCCAAGGTGTATAAAACTGATCTAAGTGGCTCTGTACATATTGTGATTGGTCATCACAGCAATCACACGGTACAGCAATCATGTGATTGGTCATCAACTAAGGTGAATATATATATGCATATATCATTCTGCCACAGTACAGCTTTCCACTGCAAGAAAATGAAGTAAAAGTATTAATAGGTCTTGTGTGTTGACTGCTCTATTTTATTAAATAACATTATTTCATCAGACTAGATTCCTTTATATGCTTGTTGATAGGTATCAGGTTTATATGGATGAACTATGGTAGGCATCACGCGCAGAAACTTTAAAAGTACTTAATAAATATGGTTTGGTGGGCTAAGGGACTAACTGGCTTCTTATAATAATTGAGACTACAAGTTCCAGTTCCATTACAAATTAATGGCACCCCTGCATGTCTCCTAAAGAAACAGTGTTTCTGTGTGGGTCAGGAATGTGCGAGATTTTGGACACGTTCCCGGTCAGTACATATGTAAACCTAGCCTTAGTTACCATCCCTGTGCTGCCCACTTTAGACTATTGGGATATTTTTTTAAACACCCTTTTGTCCCCCTATCCTATTGCAATCGCCGACACATACCCAAGTATGACTGAGGACCTTGAGAACCATGGGGAAGGTATTTTAGTGGTCCCAGTATCACTGGAATATCAGTTGTATCTCTGCTAATCAATTTATTTTACTACTAAATGCAAACAAACTAAAGATAAATACAGCAGTTGAACCTTTGCTCAATTTAAAAGCTTTACAATTAAAAGACTAACTTTTCTTGCTAATAAAATCAATGGCAGGCATCTTGAAGTTTTTGCGTTTAGGCAGGACCTTTGCTCCTAGTATGTTAAAATGGAGTACTGCATGTGTATTTTATTTTACTACTTACAAACAAGAAGTCACGCCCAGGGCCGCCATCAGGAATTATGGGGCCCCTTACACAGCTTCAGGCATGGGCCCCCTGGAGAAGAGAACCGGGGGGGGGGGGGTGCTGCCGCCTGAAATTGAGAACCGGGGAGGCTGCCACGAATTGAGAAGCGGGGGCCTTTACAAAAAAATAAGAAATAAAGAAAAATATATATATATATAAAAAAGGGGGGTAGCCATCCGGGGCCCTGGGGACCTCTGGCTGGGCCCTTTAATAAAAAGAAAAAAGGGAAAAAAAATATATATAAAATATATATATTTAAATGTATTTATTTTTAAAAAGGGGGGTTGCCATCTGGGGACCTCTGAGCCCTTTACTAAAATATATATATATTTTAAAAAATAAAAAATAAATAAAATAATATAAAAAATAAATAAAAAAAATATAAAAAAAGGGGGGGTTGCCCTCTGGGCCCTAATAATAATAATAATAATAATAATAATAATAAAAAAAATATATATATATATATATATATATATATATATATATATATATATATATATATATATATAAAAAAAAAATTATAATAAAGGGGGGTTGTCATCCAGGGCCCTGGGGACCTCCAGACCCCTAAAAAAAAAATGGCCCTTTAATAAAAAAAAAAAAAAAAATATATTAAAAAAAATATATATTTTTTTATAAAAAATAAATAAAAAAAAGGGGGGTTGTCATCTGGGGCCCTGTGGGCATCCGGGCCCCTGGGGACCTCTGGGCCCCTTACAGGTGTACTGCCTGTACCCCCCTGATGGCGGCCCTGGTCACGCCTAATGTGTCAATTAGGTCCAATATGTTAGCAAGCACACAGCAGAAGGCCAAAACTCCTTGCTCAAAGCCTGAATAACAAGACTGTCATAAATCGCAGTGATAAGACAGCAACATAACCCCATTTCAGCCATATAGCAATGTGCAAAGGCAGTAAACCATAATTAAGTATAAAATGTCATATTTCATTGTTCTGTATCCTCTAAAAAACGTATTGAATTAAACCGCATCATGCTGTATAAGTTTGCAATAAGTAACTACAATCATACAATAACCTAAGTGTGATATAACGAACCTATTTTGTTATGTTGTGTGCGTGTTACAAATCTTACTTATCTCAGTCTTGTGTTTTTGTTTAGGCTCTAGAAGATCTGTCACTCTTTCTCGGCTCGTCTGTGTTCTTCGCCATAAAGGATGCTATACTGGCTGCCCGAAAACACATTGGCCTACCTGGAACTATTTTACTTCCCATCCCTGCCAGGCCTCAACATATCCGGATGGCGTGCGGCAATCACCTTATAGAATCACAACAGATGGCAAACACGCAAGAATCGACTGTTCACACAGCAGAAACTTGATGTCCAATATTAATTCACTAGAGTAGCAATTAGCATTGAAGGGCTCACTAAGAGACACTTACAAATCAACAGACCTCAAAAGGTGCTGTAGCTGATGGAAATATACAGTATACGAGAAAATACTTTAGTACAGGAAGGGTGGGGATTCAGAGATTAATATTTTGATGGAAATGCAAAAATCGAATGCTGGCAAATTTTGTAAGAAGATTGTAAATTGTAAATGTCACTCGCACAAAATGGTGAAAGAACGGACTAAGTGAAAATGCAGAATAAAACTTGTATGCATGTGGGTGGTGACAGGTGCCTGATTTCCCTAGGATGCTGCAGTATTAAAAGGTAATGTGCCCTAGTGATAAAATTAGAATGGTGAACTGCCGCGCTTCCTACTTTTATGAAGAATTAAGTGCTGGTGTGCTGTACTTTAACCACTTAAGGACCGCCTAACGCCGATATACGTTGGCAGAATGGCACGGCTGGGCACAGGCACGTACAGATACATCGCCTTAAAGAGCCCAGCCGTGGGGAGCGCACACGACCCGGTTCGAAGCTCTGTGACCGCGGGACCCGCGGACCCAATCGCCGCCGCTGTCCCACGATCGGTCACAGAAGCTGAAGAACGGGGAGAGGTGCGTGTAAACACACCTTCCCCATTCTTCACTGTGGCAATGTCAGTGATCGTCTGTTCCCTGATATAGGGAACAACGTTCAATGACGTCACAAGTCCAGCCCCGCCCCCCCTACAGTTAGAAACACACATGAGGTCACACTTAACCCCTTCAACGCCCCCTAGTGGTTAACACCTAAACTGCAATTGTTATTTGTCATTTAATCAGTGCATTTTTATAGCACTTTTCGCTGTGAAAATGACAATGGTCCCAAAAATGTGTCAAAATTGTCCGATGTGTCCACCATAATGTTGCAGTCACAAAAAAAAAAAAACGCTGATCGCCGCCATTGGTAGTAAAAAAATAAAATATTAATAAAAATGCCGTAAAACTATCCCCTATTTTGTAAACGCTATTAGGTAGATTCACAGACAATCGCCTAAACTTGCGGCGGCGTAGCTTAGCGAGTTTAGGCTACGCCGCCGTAAGTAAGCTAGGCAAGTACATGATTCTCAATGTACTTGCCTGCTAAGTTACGACGGCGTAGCCTAAATCGGCGGGCGTAAGGGCGCCTAATTCAAATGTGTTGGGGGGGGGCATGTTTAATGTTAATGAGGCTTGACCTCCCTTTTTTTTCCTTTTATTTTATACTGCGAATGCGCCGGGCGCCTACATTTCCCAGTGTGCATTGCGGCTAAGTACGCCGCGCGGGCCTATTGATTTCGACGTGGACGTAAATGACGTAAATCCCGATTTGCGGACGACTTACGCAAATGACGTAAAAATTTCGAATTTCGCGGCGGGAACGGCGGCCATACTTAACATTACTATTCCACTAGGGCCTAGCTCTAACTTTACGCGGCCTATCTCTTACGCAAACGGAGTAAAAGTACTGCGTCGGCTGGGCGTACATTCATGAATCGGCGTATCCCCTCATTTACATATTCTACGCCGACCGCAATGGAAGCGCCACCTAGCGGCCATCCAAAATATTGCAATCTAAGATAGGACGGCGCAAGCCGTCGTATCTTAGATATGTTTAAGCGTATCTCTGTTTGAGCATACGCTTAAACATAAGTCAGCATAGATTCTGAGTTAGGTCGACCTATCTACTGATAAGTCGGCCTAACTCTACCTGAATCTACCTATATAAATTTTGCGCAAACCAATCGAAAAACACTTCTTGACCTTTTTTTTTTACCAAAAATAGGTAGAAGAATACGTATCGGCCTAAACTGAGAAAAAATTATGTTTTTTTTTATATATTTTTGGTGGATATTTATTATAGCAAAAAGTAAAAAATATTGCATTTTTTTCAAAATTGTCGCTCTAAAAGAAAGCTCTATTTGTGGGAAAAAAAGGACGCCAATTTTGTTTGGGAGCCATGTCGCACGACTGCGCAATTGTCAGTTAAATCGACGCTGTGCTGAATCGCAAAAACTGGCCAGGTCCTTTACCTGCATAATGGTCCGGGTCTTAAGTGGTTAAGAAATGAAGCATGTTGCCAGTGAAAAATGTGCATAAACAAGCATCAATAAAAAGTGCATATAAAGTTCATCCAATATTGAGTTGTAAGGTGCTCTGTGCATGTGCAAATCCTCAACACCCAGCGTTCAGACTCCCACCAGAGTGCACACTCATCCTCAGGTGTGAACCCCCTGGGCTTATGCCGAGGTGGGGCAACAAAGCTTTAAAATGGATGGATGTCCATCTGATGGCTTGGGAATCCTTATGCGCTCCAGATAATGAAAGGAAAGATGATCACATTTTTATTTCCTATTTGGTTTTCCAATCCCCCGCTCAAATACTCCTTATTTTTCCCCATTAATTCCTTGCTCAATGCAAAGTAAGCACAGATAGTTATAATGGCCTATAGGAGCAGCATGTCATTAGCCATCTCAACACAAGATTGTGCTGTCTCAAGGGATTAAAGTGGCTGTAAACTCGATTAATGAAATCCGAAAGTCCTGTGTGTTTCTGCTGTTTCGTTCCTCTGTTATCAGCATGATAACTTCTGAAAAGTCTCCGTCAATCGAGATAAAAGCAGCCTGAAATTTGTGGGAGGTTGCAGAGATCTAGATTAGCAGAGTTCTTGTCTTGTCACAGCACAGCTCTGCAAGTATCGTTGTTCTTCTGTCTATGTGGAGGGGGGGGGGTGCCTTTCCTCCAATCAGCTCGCACAGTGTATGACAAGAATCAACTCCTACTGCTAAATAAGGAAATAAAAATTCTTACAACTCCAATATTGGATGAACTTTATATGCACTTTTTATTGATGCTTGTTTATGCACATTTTTTACTGGTAACATGCCTCATTTATAAAAATCATGGACTGCACATATATGATTTTTTTACATATATGGTTTGTGCACCGATGAATTATTTTGGTTGATCATTTTGGTTGATTCCTGGATACTGATGAATTTTTTACAGGGTTTATTTATAAACAGATTTATTCATGCAATAAATTAGAGTACAGCACACCAGTACTTTATTTTTCATATAAGTAGGAAGCGTGGCAGTTCACCATTCAAATTTTATCAAATTCTGTAAGACATTCTGTAAGAAACCCAAAAAGTGATGTTATTTTTGATAGTAATATTCCTAACACATAAACAAGGACAATTGACATCTGTAAAATAAAGACTTTCTACACTTAAGTGGGTGCATTTTTAGTGGCTCAGTCAAGTTACCGCTCATTACACAGATGGATCAAATTGCTCACTACGGTATGAGCTATTATTACCACTAAATACCATGGGGCCTTTAAAGGTGTCACACATACAAATGATAATGTGTTAACTAAAATTATTAGCTTATTTTATATGTTAATAAGAGTTTTAAAACAATAATATTCCCAGCAGTGTCTTTTTATAGCATGAAGTAGAGTAACATGGTAAGATGTACACCTGTATCCTACCCTTACCCACTCACCTGTGCAGCTATTATATTCTAGAATAAGCTGATGGTCAGGAAATAGTAGAGGGGTGGTAGCTTCTTTGACGCCTTTCCTAAAAAAAAATCTGCTTCTTCAGAAATATGGGACATATGCGCACTGCCATGCCTAAGCCAATTACATTCCATGGGAGACTACAGGGGGTTAAAAACAGACTGCTTGTAACCAAACTGCCGCCCCTACACCAAGAGCAATTTGGTCTCACGCTGACCAAGGGGTTAAGCGATGAGGATTATTTACCCCCTTGATTGGTATAAGTCCAGTATGTTCTTTCACATGAATAATCACTACTCTTAACAACTCATTCCTAACAATTTTAGAAGCGTGATTGAAACACTAAAAATTGCCCATGCGCTTCCATATTTATTACATTGCCTAACCTAAAAGAGCCAATTAAGAATGTGACCAAAACTGTACTACAGATATTACTTATTTTGCTGTGGCTTAAATAGAAATGCACTGAGGGCCAGATTCACGTAGAATCGCGGCGGTGTAACGTATCGTAGATACGTTACACCGCCGCAAGTTTTCATCGCAAGTGCCTGATTCACAAAGCACTTGCGAGAAAACTTACGCCGGCGGCCTCCGGCGTAAGCCCGCGTAATTCAAAGGGGCGTGTGCCATTTAAATTAGGCGCGGTCCTGCGCCGGACCTACTGTGCATGCTCCGTTTTGAAATTCCCGCCATGCTTTGCGCGAAGTGACGTAATTTTTTCGAACGGCGACGTGCGTAGCGTACTTTCGTATTCCCGGACGTCTTACGCAAGAAGAAATTTTTTTTACATTTCGACGCGGGAACGACGTCCATACTTTATAAAGCACATATGTGTGCTGTGTAAAGTTAGGGCACCTAAAACGACGACTAACTTTGCGACAGGAAACTAGACTAGCAGCGACGTAGCGAACGCGAAAAACCGTCGTGGATCGCCGTAGCTACTAATTTGCATACCCGACGCTGGTTTACGACGCAAACTCCCCCCAGCGGCGGCCGAGGTATTGCATCCTAAGATCCGACAGTGTAATTCAATTACACCTGTCGGATCTTAGGGCTAACTATGCGTAACTGATTCTATGAATCAGTCGCATAGTTAGGAAGACCCTAAAACAGAGATACGACGGCGTATCAGGAGATACGCCTTCGTATCTCTTTTGTGAATCTGGGCCTGAGTTCCCCAAAAGATAACTAACTGAGCAGAAAGTCTGCTATACACAGGAATTCTCATTCTCATTTCTGAAATTCTTTTTCCATACATAATATAATATAAACACTTATTTTGCATTCTGTAGCTGTACTTGTCTTTTAACCATTTTCCTACTGCCACTTTAAGAGCCCTTTCACACTGAGCGGCAGGCAGCATTAGCGGTACTTTACCGCTGTTATAGTGGCGCTATTCGGATACTAGCGGGGTGGTTTTAACCCCCACTAGCGGCCAAAGAAAGGGTTTAATGCGCCCGTGTAGCGCTGCTGCCTAAGCTCTTTGCAGGCTTAGGAGCAGTGTATTCACCGCTCCTCCACCGCCCCAAAGATGCTGCTTGCAGGACTTTTTTTTACGTCCTGTCAGCGCAGCACCCTAGTGTGGAAGCACACAGGCTTTCACATTGGGGTGGCAGGGGAGGCGTTTTTCAGGCTCTTTACAGGCTCTATTTTTAGCCCTTTAACACCTGAAAAATGTCTCAGTGTGAAAGGGGTCTTAATGATGCTAGAGCACTAGGATGTTGTAAACAAGCTCACGGCAGCTGAAGTAGCCCTGTGCTTTTGTTTACATTTTTCTGTAGATTCTGCACTGTAATCCTGATCACTTACACAGTCCTGTTCATGGCACATCCCCACATATGGTTATTAGGTTTTCCTTCTTATCTCAGTGTTTGGGAGTTGGGACCCCAAAAACACTGTTAGAATAACAAAGATTGAGAACCATCTGTATTTCAATCTTCCCTATGAGCAATGATCCTAGACATGCTGAGTTCTAGACATTTGTGTGTTCAGCGCTGTCATACCCAGCCAGCATAGGAGCAGCAACACATATTGCAAATCCCTGGGCATGCTGAAGTAAGAGAAATTATTAGATTGATATAAATTCTCTATCTTTGACGTAAGATTAATACCTAAGTACTTAATAGATGAGCTATTCCAACAGAATTTGTAGTTTTTTTTTGTAAGTAGGAGACCATAGCATCTGGGAGAGACACATTAAGAGCTTGTAACTTAGACATATTAACTTTGAGTCCAGATAGCACTGAGATAATGAGGATAATGGAGAAGTAATGAATAGTAATAGGTCATCTGCGAATAGAGCACATTTATGGGTATATTGGCCACACTGAATCCCCCTGATATTCGGGTTACCACGAATGGCACGAGCCAAAGACTCCATAACAATAGCAAATATCAGGGGAGAAAGGGGGCAACCCTGACGTGTACCCCTGCCAATCTTAATTGGATCTGAGAAGATCCCCTGCAGTCTGATTCTAGCTTGAGGGATGGAATCGAGGGCTTCTAAAATTCCATTGAAATTCTGACCAAAACCCCAACGCCTAAGAATTGCAAACAAGTAGGACCACGAAAAGGAATCGAAGGCCTTCTGAAGGTCCAACAACAACAACATACCCTCTTGCTTGCGCCCGTTTGCCCATCCCGATTGCAAGATGGATATGAGATCAACTTTTCGACTTACTTGGTCGGGCCCTTGCCTACCAGGTATAAACCCGACCTGATCCTTATGAATATAATGTCCTATAAAAGTAGCCAGTCTGTTAGCTAATAATTTGGTCAAAATTTTGAGATCGTTATTGATCAATGAAATCGGTCTATAATTTTCAATCTGACTGATATCTTAATCTGGTTTTGGGATTACAGAGATATAAGCCATATTGAGCTGATTACCTATTGGAGAACCCTTATGCTGCGTACACACGGTCGTTTTTTGTGATGAAATAAAATGACATTTTTAAAAACGTCATTTAAAATGATCGTGTGTGGGCTTCACATCGTTTTTTGTCTTCAGAAAAACAACAACAAAAAAATTCAAACCTGCTTCAATTTTTTTATGTCGTTTTTGAAAATGAAGTTTTTTGTGTTGTAAAAAATTATCGTATGTGGGCTAAAACGATGTTTTAAACAACGTTTTAAACCAGCGCATGCTCAGAAGTTATGAGACGGGAGCTTGAATAGAACAGAGTGCCGTCGTACGTGTTGTACGTAACCGCACTTTGCTAGAGCATTTTCAGAAAACGATGGTGTGTGGGCAACATCGTTTTTTATGATGAAGTTAGAAAAACGTCGTTTTTTTTCATGATGAAAAACGTCGGGTTTTTTCATGATGAAAAACATTGTTTTATTTCATCACAAAAAACGACCGTGTGTACGCGGCATTAGTCATGGCATTAAAAAAACGAGTTGGATAGGGACATAAAATCTCAGATTTTTTTTTATAGTATGGTATGGAAAAACCATCTGGACCCGGAGCCGTAGCCCCCTTTAGAGCTTTTATAACATCAGACACTTCCTCAACTGAGAAGGGAGCATCTAATTCCGTTTTGTGTGTGTCTAATAAAGTCGGTAAATGTAAGCCATCTAAGAATTCATCCAGCCCGTTTGAGATAGGTGAATCCTCCGTCGTTGTATAACGAAGAATAGAACTCCTGGAAAGCCCCCAATATACATGAGTAAAAGAACCATCAGCTTGTTTGATTTTGGGAAGGGCATGCGAGCCGAGCCTGGGAGATAATCGATGTGCCAACATAGGGCCCACCCTGTCTCTCATCTGATAAAATTTTGCTCCAGACCATTTAATGGACTGTTCAGCTTTCTGTAAGCGACGTCTTCATCGCCGTTTGCGTTCCACGCTGGAACGCATGCGGCGTCCGCGCACTGACGTCATTGCCCGGCGCTGTGTGTGTTCCACGCTGGAACGCGGAAGTGCTGAGCGCAATCAGCGCTGTTCTTTCCACACATATCTGCCTGCTAGAAATTCACTCAGCTGCCAGCAAACAGGGTTCCTTTATTGTCGGCCGTAGCCAGCCTGAACCCCGGTCCACGCTACCATCAAACTACTCCTTGTTGATACCAGATCAAACTGGATCCACGCTACCATCAATACCTCACTTGCTGTGGGGACACCTCAAACCTATCTACCTGCAGGAGACCCTCATTACTTCATGAGTGAGTGAGTAAGAAATTTGTATAGCGCAACACATGCGAACTGAATCTCCTCAGGGCGCTTGGTATCCATTTCCTCCTACTTGTTGCCTTCAGAATAGATGGGTTTTGAGTTTTTTCTGAAGGCCTCGTGATTCACTTCCGTTCGGATGCTGGTTGGTAAAGGGTTCCACAGTCGTGGTCCTTGGACTGCAAATCTTCGTTCTCCTTTGGACTAGTAGCGGGCCTTGGGGATTTGGAGTAGATTTTGGTTAGTCGAACGAATTGGGGTTGTGACATTTTAATTTTTCACATAGATATTGGGGCGCACTTCCTAGAACACATTTGTGCATCAGGCAGAGCGCCTTAAACGTAATTCTGTATTTTACGGGCAACCAATGAAGGGATCTAAGGCAGGGGGAAATTCCCAGATTCCCAGGGTTTTTTACCTGTTACAAGTCGTGCCGCCGTATTCTGGACGACTTGTAGACGAGAAATTTGGTACTTTGGGAGTCCGAGGTAAAGGGCGTTTGCATAGTCGAGTCTGGATCTTCATATCATTGCTGACAACAATACTCTGCTACTACTAAGAAGCCTCATCCTCTATAGTGTTGCTCACGAATATTTGTATTGCGAATATTCGGCTCGAATATGGCATATTCGAGTATTCGCGATATATTTCGAATTTCGCGGTGTATATTCGCAATTCCGAATATTCACATTTTTTCTATTTTATTTTTAAAACAGATCACATCCTATCGACGTCTAAAAGCATTGCTGGTATGATTAGAGACCCTGGGCCGAGTAGCTAAGCTGAGGCGATCATTTTATCTTGCCGAATATAAAAAAAAAATTGCGAATTTTCGCTAATGCGAATGCGAAAATGATTGCGAATTTTCGATAACTGTGGTAGGAGAACTCTGATTGTCTCTGATGCAAAAGGGGGGGCTTTGTGTATGTTTCTGTTATGAATATTTGTATGTTTGATATTATTTTTTTTTGTAAGAAGGAAAAAATTGCGCATACCTTAAAAAAAGGGGAGAATACAGCAGCAACTCAAAAATGTTATACAACATAAATTAATACAAGACAGAAAATGGAGTCGCTCTACAAGAATAAAAAATATGTCTAGTGACATGTGGGCAAATTATAAAATAAGCAAGCGCAAATAACTTGTGAAATACACAGTGAAACAAATATATAAAGAAATATAGTCCCAATAATAGAAAAATAATCTTTCATAAAAATGTCTTTGATATGTGAAGTGAAAAAAAGTCCAAAGCATGCAGCATGAACGTGTTCAATCTTCAAGGTGTTTGATTGACAAACGGCTGTGACAGATGGATAGAGTAAAGAATCACCACCAATGCAAAACACTTTTTATTTTCTATTGTAAAATATCACGAATATTCTGAGCCAATCAGAGTGCTCCTTCCGCATTTGCCGAATATTCGCAATTATTTTGTATTGTAAAATATCAAGAATATTCTGAGCCAATCAGAGTGCTCCTTCCGCATTTGCCGAATATTCGCAATTATTTTGTATTGTAAAATATCAAGAATATTCTGAGCCAATCAGAGTGCTCCTTTCGCATTTGCCGAATATTCGCAATTATTTTGTATTGTAAAATATCAAGAATATTCTGAGCCAATCAGAGTGCTCCTTCCGCATTTGCCGAATATTCGCAATTATTTTGTATTGTAAAATATCAAGAATATTCTGAGCCAATCAGAGTGCTCCTTCCGCATTTGCCGAATATTCGCAATTATTTTGTATTGTAAAATATCAAGAATATTCTGAGCCAATCAAAGTGCTCCTTCCGCATTTGCCGAATATTCGCAATTATTTTGTATTGTAAAATATCAAGAATATTCTGAGCCAATCAGAGTTCTCCTTCCGCATTTGCCGAATATTCACAATTATTTTGTATTGTAAAATATCACGAATATTCTGAGCCAATCAGAGTGCTCCTACCGCAGTTATCGAAAATTGGCAATTATTTTCGCATTCGCAATAGCGAAAATTCGCAATCATTTCATTTCGATAAAATATCACGAATATTCGAATTTAGCGAATATATCTCGAATATTCGACTATATATTCAAGATATATCGCGAAATCGAATATGGCGTATTCTGCTCAACACTAATCCTCTACAAACGGATAAGTACTATTACTACTATACGTCAATGCTTACTCTGTTCTGATATTGCATATACTATCTATATTATTTGAACCCTGTTCAAGTTTAACTTACCAGCTTGCTTGGGATTAGTTACTGTGGATTCAAACTACTATTGTGGGACTTTTTCATACTAAATATTCCTGGAGTACTCATGAAGATTACTGCTTGATTATATGTCTTAGTTTATATCTTAGTTTATATACACACGACCGGATCTATCCGCTGAAACTGGTCCGACGAACCAGTTCCAGCGGACCGATCCGGTCGTGTGTAGGCCCGACAGTTTCCAGCGGACCAAAATTGGTTAGCATGCTAACCAATCTGTCCGCTGGAAACCTGTCTGTCGGACGTGTTCGGTCGTCTGTACAAACTCACCGGACACGTCCGACCGACCGGCATCCCTCGCATGCGTCGTACTGATTCGACGCATGCGTGAAAGCTTTGACCTTCCAGGGCCGCCATCGTCGTGGCCACGCCCAGCGTATTGTTTACGCGCGGATTTCTGTCTGATGGTGTGTACAACCATCAGACAGAAATCCGGCAGCCGGACGCAGCGGATCTGTCCGCTGGAAACGGTCCGCCGGACCGTTTTCAGCGGATAGATCCGATGGTGTGTACGCCGCCTTAAAGGGACATCAATTCCTAAGCCGTTCATATAATCACCAGCTGTCTCTCTCCACAATATTTTTCTCGAATACAGCATTTTCTTATGCTACGTGCTTGACATTTGTTAACTATAGAAAACATGCTTCT
Source organism: Rana temporaria (assembly GCF_905171775.1). Taxonomy (NCBI): domain Eukaryota; kingdom Metazoa; phylum Chordata; class Amphibia; order Anura; family Ranidae; genus Rana; species Rana temporaria. Next base: position 113,680,166 of record NC_053494.1, read on the forward strand.
GGCCTGTATCACATATATCTTTTAAACTATTAAACTGTTTCCTCAATGCATTTCTCTCTGTGTGACAGATGATGTAGTGAACCTCTAACTCTTCGCCTAAGATTAAGAGTAACGCCTGGGGTCCAATACTGAGTGTCATATAACATTGAGAAATGCATTGACCGCTTTAAAAATAATCTAACCGCAGTTGTGGTTCACTCTCAATCACCATAGTTTGTGATACTTTCACTGTGAGGGCTAGATTAAGGGCTACCCTCGCAGCATCCAAGCTGGAAATAGAGACACTAGAAGGACTTATTTTATGCTTTTAGCTTAAATCAACAAATTCTCTCTCCAGTCTCTCTACTTCTAAAGCCCTCTCTTTCTTCCTATTAGCTGCTATTTATATCAGTTTACCCCTGATAGTTACCTTATGAGCTGCCCATAAAGTTTCTGAAGAAATATTGCCTATATCATCGAGGCTGAAATAATCTTTTAAAGCATCCTGAATATCAACAAAGATTGATTGAGGGTCCAATGAGACACCTGTTGGCTCAGGGCATCTCTTATAATTTTCAATAAGACCATTGAATGGTCTGACCAGGCAGCCTCAACAATAGAGGAAGATAATGTCATTGGTATATGTTTAGTAGAGATTAATATGTGGTCTATACGGGAATAGGACTGGTGCGGGTGGGAGTAGTGTGTAAAATGTAATTTTTGGGGTTTAATTCCCTCCAGATATCAGTTTGTCCAGATTGAAAACGTAGCCGCGCGATCAGTAAACTTGTTTTGTTTGGCCGAACTAGTTGTGCCCGTAATGGTTTAGATTTGTCAATACTTAAATCAAAGGCTGCATTGGAGCATCATCCCATAATTATGATACCCTCCATATGCAGACTAAGGATTGGTAAAATAATTTCTGAAAAAACTGTTTTTGTCCCTTGTTAGGGGCATAATACGATATGAAAGTATACAATCTATCATCAATTGTTTCCTTAGTCGGCAAAAACCTTCCCTCCTGGTCTCTATGCTCCATCTTAAAATTAAATTTACAGTGTTTCGAGAATAATATTGCCACACCTCTTGTCTTATTTTCAGCATTGGCTAATAAAACACTGGGAAGTGAGCGTGTATGAACGAGGGGGTGTACCGTTGTGGGAAATGGGTTTCCTGTAAAAGCACTACGTCAATATGACGGGATCGGTAGTCCTGAAAAGCTTTCCTTCTCTTGGCTGGGGAGTTCAACCCTTGGGTGTTATGAGAGACAACACACAAGGGTGTAGAATTAAAGTTAGAACCAGCCATGGAGCAAAAGGGGAGAAACGCCACCCAATTCACAGTCACCTACCTCTCCTCTCGTAGAACAGGCATTAAACAAGTCAGGAACGAATGGCCATCTTGGGAACGACCATGTTAAACACACCCCATACTGATGTTTTACTGGCAGGCAGGCTATAGGAAATAAAGAAATAAAAAAAAGGAGAGAGAAAAACAAAAAAAAGACAAAACAACCGAGACAAAAAAAAAACAGATAAAAACTGTTTCAAAATGTAGGAGAAAAAAAAGGCTGAAAATCAGCCCAGAATGAGGAGGAGAAAAACTCCCTCCTCCCATTCATAAGAAAAACATTAGAGCAGCTCTCATGTACCCACTACTCCAAGCGACAAACAACCGGACTGAGAAGTGAGCGGAGGCACAATGCAACAGTACCGGCCAGGGACATCACCCATCAAAAAAAAAAAACAGTGTGAATCCAGCTTTACAGTGAATTCTAATACAATATTAATATAGAGTATTTAACGTGGTGCTTATTGAACAAAATAGGACCTTAATGTAAAGGCAATGCAGCCTGTAGCCACAGAAAAAAAAAAGTTATATCAATAAAACATACCGTAGCATAGTAAACAATATACAATTACAGTTTAGAGACCCCGCTGTAGTTTCAAATGACAAGGCACAATTGTAGAACCAAAAATGTGTTCATATTAAACCAATTTCACCCAAAAAAATAAAAAATATTTGGGCGAAAGAGAAAGTAGTGAAGGAAAAAATAAGTTTCCACAGTGAACAGCAAACTATCCCTCTTCAGGGTGAAAGGTTGTCCTTGACTCTCATATGTTTGGACTTGTTCCAAAGAGCAGAGGAGGGGCTAGGAGGAGATTGGCGTTTAATTGAGCTCTGTTGTGCTGGTGAAATGTCCATGTCTGTGTCCAGAGAAATGAGCTTTAGATCTAGTAACATATGTTCATCTTCTGGAAAGTTATGGAAAGCATATTGTCTACCATTATATGTAAATTTCCAGGAAAATGGGAAGGCCCATCTGTATTTTATATCTCTCTTGGAAAGAGCAGCCAGTAGTGGTTTCAAAGATCTCCTTTTTTGTATAGTATAAAGAAAGATATCAGAAAATATTTGTATAACTGTGCCTTTGTACTGTATCTGTTCCTGTTGACGGGATCGCTTCATCACTTCCTTCTTAACAGAGTAATAGTGCGGTTTCACCATAATGTCCCTTTGAAGACCCATCCTTCCTAGGAGGACCTAGAGACCTATGTGCTCTATCCAGTTCCAATGTTTGAACCGTTATGGTAGGGATCAGAATTTTTATAACCTCTTGAACAGCAGTGTGTACCTCAATTATGGATTCCGGCAGTCCTCTTATCCGAAAATGATCTCTTCTTGAACGATTCTCAAGGTCATCGATCCTTGCCTGAGCAGTATCAAGTTGATCCTGTAAAAACTGTAAATGGCCAGAATTCTGATTTGGTTTAGTGATGGTAATGTCCAATTTTTGCTCAATGTGCTCAATCCTATTTCCCAGGAAATTTAGCTCTTATCTCTCCAGTAATCCTGTCATCATTTAGGGCCAGACCCTTATCAAGCATTTCAGATATTCTGATAAATAAGTCAGAGACAAAAAAAAAAGTTACCTCAGGAGCCTGTTCTGTTTGTATGGAAAAAGAGCCAGTATCAGGAAGGGCTCCTTCAAGTGGTGGAAGTTCCATAGACCCCATAGAGTTATCTAAAATGTCCACAGTAGGATCTGGTGTTAACATTTTAGGAAAGGGAGTTGACCCCTGTAGTTTTGAGGGGAAAGAAACATAAGGAAGTGTTGCAGGGAATACAACCTGCCTGCTAGTTGAAGTGCCCTCAGCTGCAGTCTGTGCTCTTGTCTGAGGCGCAGCCGCCATTTTGGAAAACTGTTATTCAACGGGTTTGTATTGAGACCCCAGGTTTTTTTTTTTTTTTTCTGGCATAGAAAGGTGCCCAGGTAACTCTGCTGCTGCAACCCGAGAAATCTGGGTCTCTGAAGAGCCGCTGCCCTCTGTAATAGGTGCTGTATGGCTGGCGATGTGCGGAGCTCCGGTCCTAAGTGGCTATCTTAGGATCCCCCGTGCATGCGCCTCCTCAGAAAGGCTTACTTTCATCCTTCTAGGTCTTCCAACTCCATGAGAGGCTAAACACGGAGGGGCAGGTTTGGTAGGGAGGGATTCAGCAAACAAATGACTTACCAACAGCGATCAACAGGTGGCCTGGAGCAGACCAAAAAAATCCTAGTTGGGGAGGGGCTTTCTTTATAGTCAGCTAGATACAGGTGGTCATGTGGGGCTCCGGAGGAGGTGTTAACCCATTGCGTACTGACATGAGGTGGGCCAGAAAAAATTAATTCTCTCACCAAATATCCGATAGATGCTGGAGATGCAAACAGGAAGAAGGACCCATGCTACATATCTGGTGGTCATGCCCTGAGGTCCAGAGATTCTGCAAAATGGTACATGAAACCACTACCTCATTTACTTCCGAAAAACGTAAGGTTCACCCCAGCACAATACCTTCTGCATCACAATACAATTTCCAAGAAACAATATCTAAAGTCATTGTCTATGTTTCTGATAAATGCAGCAAGACACCGTATTCCCTGCCACTGGCGTACAAATATCATCCCATGGAAAAAATAATGGTTTCGTAGGATAAATAATATAGAAAAAATAGAAGAGCTCATTAGCATATCGCAGGACAAAATAACATCATTCACTTCAACATGGCACAACTGGATAGAATAATCAACAATCTTCTACCTATAAAGTAGTAAACATGTAAAAACAAAGTACACTCTCTACAGACAAAACATCTGGGACTAATGAGGGTAATATGTACACAAATAGACCCCAACCTATCCTTCCCCAACACCTAAGTTAGTTAGGTTAGTCTTCCCCTAACTAAGTATGAATATAGACTAGTAGCTGGATTCAGGTAGGGCGTCCTAACTTTGCGGCGGCGTAGCATATGGCATTTACACTACGCTGCCGTAAGTTAGCGAGGCAAGTACCTGATTCACAAAGTACTTGCCTGCTAAGATACGGCGGCGTAGCGTAAATGCGGCGGGCGTAAGCGCGCCTAATTTAAAATAGGCCGAGGGGGCGTGTTTTATGCTAATTTGGGTTGACCTGACGTGATTGGCGTTTTTTTGGAACGGCGCATGCGCCGTCCGCCTACATATCCCAGTGTGCATTGCAGCTAAGTACGCCGCACGGTCCTATTGATTTCGACGTGGACGTAATCCCTATTCACGGACGACTTACACAAACAACGTAAAATGTTTGAATTTCGACGTGGGAACAACGGCCATACTTAACATTACTATTCCAGCTATTTGATGGAATAACTATAGGCCTGATAATGCATTACGTAAACGGCGTATCTGTACTACGGCGGCCGGGCGTACGTTCGTGAATAGGCGTAAGTAGTGATTTAAATATTCTACGCCGACCGCAATGGAAGCGCCACCTATCGGTCAGCCTAAAAATTACACTTTAGGATACGAGGGTGTAAGAGACTTACGCCGCTCGTATCTGAGCCTAATTTAAGCGTATCTGGTTACCAGAATACGCTTAAATTAGCGCGGGCGCACATTCAGACTTAGGCTGGCGTATCTACTGATACGCCAGCCTAAGTCTCTCTGAATCTGGCTATAAAACTTTCTATTAACACAATACGATTGACTAACCAGAAGGTTAACCATAAAAACCTCCTACAAGAATTGGAAGTTTGAATCAACTATCTGTAATGTTTTGAAATTCAACTCTTGCTAGCCAAAAATGTATTAGACAGAGGTAAACTGTATTACGTTTATAATGTCTTTTTTATTCTGAGTATTATACTACTACAATGTTATGCTATTTTTGATTCTTCTGCTCGATCAATATAAATTTATGAAACAAAAAAAAAAAGATAGAACTTAGATATATCAAAATACTGTAGTCGTATTCATATGTATTACAGAGACTTCTCCAAAATATCCCCCGCGGCTTCTATTGTAAATATCTATAAGGAGCAATTGCGCCCCTTCCAGCCCTAAATTTGTTGGTAGTAATTTTACGAACAGGTGTCTTTCAAGTATATGATTAGAACAAGGGAAGAACAATGACAACAGGGATAACCCAGAAAATAACCAATAGCATGTCGCTTGGCTAGCACAAGCTCAGTATTATCAGTAAAGTCCTACTAGCTTGTCCTTCCAGTTCCCATGGAACAACATATTATAACTTCCCCCTTCTGAGTTGGAGGTAACCAAAGAAAGTAAACAGTAAATGTACCTTCCCTTCATGGATTTATTTTTATCAATTACTAATAATATTGCAGTCATCCTGGTGGCAACAGCACACCCTGTGTATGGAAAACATAACAGCAAAAACATAAAAAGGGGAACAATGGTTAGTGAGGTTGCATTTCCCTTCCTCCCACCTAGAAGAAATACAGAGGCGTACCAAATCCGGGGACATCACCATGCAACATTGCAATGTTCTAGAATAAAAAGACTGCATTATCAAGATCATAAATATCGCCTATATATAGTGGCAATGTCCCTCATGCAATCATCTAACATATAGGAAATATTCAGCAGCTTATGAAACTGCCTATGCCTGTTGGGAAAACTTCAAGTGTAATACCGGGTTACACCACTAGATGTCCTCCATAGATAGAGTATGTCTCCAGAATCAGTTGACTGCATATAAGTCTGAAAATCAGTATGGAATGGGAATGTCAGTATCAGTATCAGAGTATGAAATCAAAAAAGGGGGGGGGGAATCCAGCATGCACATGCCCAACAGCGTGTAACGTTAACGCATGTAAAGTTAAATCCATAATTATCATCTCCAGCGTTCGGTTAAAACAAGTATACACAAATTAAACCTGTAGACAAAGTCTACCGTGTATTGAGAAAGAGGTTATACCAGGGTACTTGTTGTTCAGGTATATTCCTGGGACCTGGGCTTTTTCGGCTGCATACTGTGGTTTGCCGTACTGTGGATCAGAACGTTTGTTAAACTTAGACATCTTGGATGAGGGCGGTTTTGACGGTGATGCCTGCAGTGAGTGGGGGGGTGTATTTCCAAGCGCGGGAACCCTGAACTCCTGATACCATTCAGGGAGGTCAATCAGTGGCAAGTTAAGCTGCTCACAGAAAATTGGAATGTCCTCCGGCATTCCCAGGTAATACTGTTTACCCTTGTATGTGGTATTGAGGGCGAAGAGAAACTTCCATCTGTACAGATTAAAATAGTGGGTGGTGCAATTTTTTATCCACACAGACTTTGCGCAGCAATTTTTCAAACACATTTTTTTGGGAAAAAAACTATTTTTTTCATTTTAATGCACTAAATCACACTATATTGCCCAAATGTTTGGTAAAATATAAAAAATTATCTTATGCCGAGTACATAGGGACCAAACACAACATGCTTTAAAGTTACCCACAACTGTGCAGCGGCGACAAACTACATACATTTTTAAAAGCCTTTACAGGTTACCATTTTAGATTTACAGGAGGAGGTCTACTGGTAGAATTACTGCCCTCGATCTGACATTCGTAGTGATACCTCACATGCATGGTGGGGAAGGGGTGCTTTCATTTTCTATTTTTATTTTTAATTATTTATTTTGCTTTTTTAATTTATTTTTAAACGGTTTCTTTCATTTTTTTATTTTTTTATCATTTTTATTGTTATCCAAGGAATGTAAATATCTTGTAGCTTCTGGTTTCTTAGGCCATAGAGATGATTGGAGCCATCCTGATCTTTGATCAGCTCTATGGTCAGCTGGTGGGACCAAAGGCTGCATTCCTGGATTTCCTGGTGGGACAGGAGAGCCAGACAAAACCATGGAAGATGGCCAAGTGGGGGGACGTTCGCTCCCACTGCTTGTAAAAGCAACCTAGCAGCTGATTAGCTGCTAGGATTGCTTTTACATGAAAGCCGGCTAAAAAAAACATTACCAAGATGCAGTGGCGTAGTGTGGGGGGTGCAAGGGGGACTCGGCCCCGGGCGCAACATTTGGGGAGCGCAAAATCCCACGCCAGTATGTGTCACCCTCGCTCCATACTCCTAATTTTAATTTTCTGTGACCCTGCACTCCGGCCGCCATGTTCAGTCCTGGCTGGCCCCTGGCGCCCTATGATTGGGCAAAAGGGGTCATGTGCGGCAGGTGGGGATGGCCTGTCCTCAATCGTGGGGTATAAGGGCTGGCCTTCGCTGTGAGCTATGGCCGCTGTCTTATCCTCAGTGTGTAGTGTAGTGGTCGATGTAGGAATCAGGTAGGTTAGTGTAAGGGTCAGTATAGGAATGAGATAGGCCAGTGTGGTGTGTAGTGGTCAGTATATTGTATAGTGTATAGAAAATATGTTAAACTAAAAAGAGAAACAGTGCTTATGTATGAATACCATAAAATATTCAACCATATAGTATTTCATATGTTGCAGTCACTATATGTTCCCATTTGCTACCACACCATGCATAAGAAATGGGTCCCAGTGTTCACCCTTGTCCATAAAACTATATAGTTAGCATGCAAAATAGTAGGGCAATGAGCCCGCTCCTCCTATTAGTAATCCTGTGCACACAGTTCATAGAGTCCAAATGTAATATTGTTCCAGAAATATCCTCAGATCGTGAATCATATGCTGTTTCACCTTCACCGATTCATCCCCATTGAAAATGTCAACCAATGACGATACGCGACTGGGACGTGCGCTCAGTGACGCTACCGCGCTCATTTTGAATGAGGAAGGGCTCCTCCATTGCCGGCCGGCACCAATTTTAAATGCTTTTATGATTCTGCTTAATTGTAAGTACAATCTTTTTTACTGAAATAAAAACCCCTAAACGGTATCACGCTATGGCCTGTTTTCTGTTCTGGTGACCCACGGAACTTCCGAGTGAAGGGGCAGCTGTTTTTTTCCTGTGGAGGATTGTGGATTCCCCTGGCAGCTGGTTCTTTCCCGTGGAGGATTGGATCTGGATTCCCCTGGACCCAGTGCTATCACTGTGCGGTTAAATCTGCTTAAGGCTATTCCCTCTTATCGATCTGGTAAGAGGCTGTCTATGTGGTGGCGGTTTCACTGATGATTTTATCTTGCACTGCGGTGTTGTCAGTTTCCAGCTGAATACAATTTTATTGCTACATTTATTGCTTCATTATCACTGGGACATTTTTTAGGACTGTTTCATCTTGATCAATTTATTTACTTTGTTCCGGCATTACAGCTGGTTATATTGAGTTGGCGCAGTTTATTTCTTTTTTCGATTCACCTTGTGCACCCCCTTTGTGTATATGCTTACCAAAGGAAAGGATGAGAAGCGCCTATAAACTCCTTCCAAATGCCTGTCAGCACCACTAGGAAATTGGCTCTCCTTAACTGAATCGGTTCTCACAACAGTGGGTGAAGCATGTAAGGATACAAAGGGATGCCTTCCATGATGTAAAACTGTTTATTAATGGAATCCAACCCCCCACATACAATATGCTTACAAGAAATCAATAAAATCCAGTCTGTCTGCCACAGTTTAAGCATCAGCTTACCGCCGATAGAAGCTCCAAACACGAACCTCCCACCTCAAATGAGTCTCTATGAAGAAGCACTAAGGCATAGTGCGAAACGTCAGCTTTTCTTTTGTTGTGCTGTTTTTTGCTGTGGCATGTATTTTGTGATTTTTAATTAAAGGAGGAGTTTTTTTGGAGTGCGGCTGTCCCAGCTTTTTTCCTTCATCCTAACCTCGATGAGTCCCGGGATGACGCTACACTGGGATATGCTGGTGAGTCGTGTGGTCACAACTTGATGCGTTTAGTCATTCTGTCTTCAGAGGGCGTGGCCATGCAACACGACTCATCACTTAAATACTAAAGGGAGGGCTAATGCTTCCGCCTGCATCATCACGAGCGTCATTGGACTAGTCTACGCCCACAGCTCGGGATTGTACTCAGCAAAAAAACACGTACTCCGCAACCCATCCTTCCCTTTATTAGGGTGCATTCACACCACGATTTTATCATCCTACTTGTTCTCACGATTTTAGGTTTGAAATCGTACAAATCTGTATGGCAAAACGTATCCATTCACTTCCATTCATTAATGTAGGTCCCCAAGTGCATCCGATTTGATCCGCATCCGTTTTGATACGATTTAAAATCGCATCAAAAATCGTGTTTGACCACGTTTTTTGGTCCTGATTTGAAATCGTATTAAAATCGTGTCCGATTTTCGTATTAAAATCGTGTCCGATTTTTTTTATATTGTGGTCAATCTAAATCGTATGTAATCGGATGACTGATTTTATTATATGACATAATAAAAGAACATGTGTTAATACCATCTCTGATAAAAATCACTCAATCTCTTATATTAAAATAGCAGGTTGGTATTAAAAAATACATACTACAGTATATATAATTTCATACTAAAAAATTATAAAATAATATAATAACTAGCTGAATAATAACGCTCCGAGGCTCCACGTAAGTCTATATCAACTAATTAGTAATCTAATGCAGCCTTACTTCGAAAGCAAACATATATAGAATTATTGGTATATTAAGAACCTGACTAAAAGCTGGTGCACTCAATACTAATCATAAAAACACCACAACAGTGTTCCCCGCCGCGCCGCGTATAGACACTCCCCCTTGCTCAAGATTGGACGGGTGATCTGTCCAATCCCGAGCAAGGGGGAGTGTCTATATGCGGCGCGGCGGGGAACACTACAGCTATTCAAATGAAAGCTGTAATGTTCCCCGCGCGTATTAACTATTTGGTGGCGGCATTGCGGTATGGGGAGACATGGCTGCATATATGGGGGGACATGGATGCATCTATGGGGGGACATGGCTGCATTAATGGGGGGACATGGCTGTATCTATGGGGGGACATGGCTGCATCTATGGGGAGACATGGCTGCATCTATGGGGGGACATGGCTGTATCTATGGGGGGACATGGCTGCATCTATGGGGAGACGTGGCTGCATCTATGGGGGGACATGGCTGCATCTATAGGGGGACATGGCTGCATCTATGGGGGGGACATGGCTGCATATGTAGGGGGACATGTCTGCATATGTGGGGGGACATGGCTGCATATGTGGGGGGACATGGCTGCATATGTGGGGGGACATGGCTGCATATGTGGGGAGACATGGCTGCATATGTGGGGGACATGGCTGCATATGTGGGGGACATGGCTGCATATGTGGGGGGACATGGCTGCATATGTGGGGGACATGGCTGCATATGTGGGACACATTTAAAAAAAAGTATCGGTATTCGGTATCGGCGAGTACTTGAAAAAAATTATCGGTACTTGTACTCGGTCCTAAAAAAGTGGAAGAGAGAATTTACGCTGGCGTATCCATAGATACACCGCGTAAATTCAAATCTGCGCCGGCGTATCTTCTTTCTGTATTCAGAAAGCAAGATACGCCGACATTAGCCTAAGATACGACTGGCATAAGTCTCTTACGCCGTCGTATCTTAGGGTGCATTCTCATGCTGGCCGCTAGGTGGCGCTCCCGTCGTTTTCAGCGTAGAGTATGCAAATTACCTAGTTACGCCGATTCACAAACGTAAGTGCGCCCGGCGGTAGTTTTTTACGTTGTTTGCGTAAGTCGTTTTCGGCGTAACGTTGCTCCTGCTATTAGGTGGCGCAACCAATGTTAAGTATGGACGTCGATCCCGCTTCGAAATTTAAATTATTTGCATCGTTTGCGTAAGTCGTTCACGAATAGGGCTGGACGTAATTTACGTTCACGTCAAAACCAATACGTTGTTGCACCGTACTTGGAAGCCATGCACACTGGGATATGTACACGGATGGCGCATGCGCCGTTCGTAAATCACGTCAATTACATCAGGTCATCACATATTAGCATAAAACACGACCCCCTTCCCCATTTGAATTACGCGCGCTTACGCCGGCCCCATTTACGCTACGCCGCCGCAACTTACGGAGCAAGTGCTTTGTGAATACTGTACTTGCTCCTGTAAGTTACGGCGGCGTAGCGTAAATACGATACGCTGCGCCGCCGTAACAAGAAGCGCAGGTACATGAATCTACACCAGTGTGTTTATTCTATGATGGATGCTTCACTGCCTCTTAGTGGCCAGCCCTCTCTCAGCAGGTATGATTGAAAAACTATGTTTTCTTTGCCTGTTGGGGGGGAAGAGAGTGGAGTATAGGGCATTGTGGTGACTATACTTGTCTCTCTCTTTTCTTTCTCAGCCCTTCTAGGTCTGACCAAAGTCACAATGAGTCCCGCGGTCGCAGCGGGTCCTCTAGCCCTCTGGCTTTCACATTGAGTCTGCAGTGAAGGAGTTTTTCAGGCGGGATAGCAGCGCTATTTTTAGCGCTGTACCGCCTGAAAAACTCCTCAATGTTAAAGGGGTCTTAATCACACCACGCTTCTCAGTTATCGGCACTCGATCCCTCTTCCTCTCAGACCGGATCTCCTCTCCCAGGGCACAACGTGGCACCCATGTCCAGCTCATCTGCACCTCAGGGTGTGGTTCTTGAGAGGGGAAGGCTTGAAGCATTAGGATGTCCAGAAGAAGCCATTTAAACTCTTCTTAACGCTAGAAGAAATAGTACTAACAAAGTGTATGAGCGTATCTGGTCAAAATTTACAGATCACCTGTCTTCCAGAACTAACCCTTGCAGTTCCCCAGAGGTCCAAGATATACTCAGTTTTTTACAAACAGGTTTGGACTTACCTTTAGCAATCAGTTCACTCTGGGTGCAAGTCTCAGCCATCTCTGCATTTACTGGAATCTCTTGGGCCAATCAACCCTTGGTTCGCCAGTTCTTCAAGGGTGCCATCCGGCTTAGACCAAAGAGAAAACCGAGGTTTCCCAAATGGGATCTGCCTCTTGTTCTGGACTATCTTACCACGATCAGCTCTGATCCGGATAAACCACTATCAGCTAAGGATCTTACTCTCAAAACCGTCTTTCTAGTAGCGATCACTTCAGCTAAAAGAGTCTCTGACATCAAAAATCTGGGTTCAAAAGAACCATTCTTGACCTTCTTTCCAGATAGAGCAGTATTAATTCCTATGCTGGGCTCAAATCCTAATGTTACATCCATTTTTCATGAAAATCAGGAAATTGTACTGCCCACTTTTGGATTATCTGAAGATCAAAGTGTTCATCCCCTTGATGTGGGTCACACATTAAGTCTATATCTGGAAATGACAGAATCTTTCAGACAAACAGATTTTCTTTTCATTCTTCTTCATGGAAAGAACAAAGGAAAATGAGCTTCAATCAGATCCATTGCCGCTTGGATAGTTCAGGCCATCCAGAGGGCATACAAAGCCAAGGGCTTGGCTCCTCCAGAGGCAGTAACTGCGCACTCAACCCAGAGCATTTCGACTTCTTGGGCAGCCTCACGTCATGTCACACCTGAAGTTATATGCAGAGCGGCTTCATGGTCGTCAATTAATACTTTTGCTTCCTACTATTGTGTTGAACCGGCTGCTTTATCTTCACTGAATTTTGGTTTACAAGTGCTGTCAGTTGACAGTGTTAAATAAATGTATTTTCTTGCCTCAGCATTTTGCCCGCCCGGGTGTGTTTGGCGAGTTATTTCCCACACGTATGCTGCCATGGAGCAAGTCAGAAAAAAAGGAAAATTTATTATCAAATACTTACCGTAATTTTCCTTTCCTGATAGGCTCCATGGCAGCAGGAGTCCCTCCCAAATGCTTGGAGTAGGCTAGTTACGGAACAAGGCTGAGAGCCCACAGCTGAAATTTATAGGGAGGGGTCCTATTGGGTAGTTATGGAGGCGGGGCCAACCCACACATATGCTGCCATGGAGCCTATCAGGAAAGGAAAATTACGGTAAGTATTTGATAATACATTTTCCTTTTTATCAGCTTCCGTGCATGGAGCCTAATTAGCAACTTCCCCTTTGGAGCATTTTTATTTAATTTTTTTCATTTTTCACACACATGTTAAAATCTCAATTTTTGGCTGGAAAATTACTTAAAACCCACAAAGATTAAATTGGACAACAAAGATTTTGCTAAATTGTGAGTGTATCTTATATATTTTTGGCTGGCAATCACAAAAATAACCTGGAATTTGAACTATTGTCGTGTTCTATTGTCGTGTTCTGTCGTGAACTATTTATCGTGTTCCATTTAATAGAAATCTTCAGCTTTTTTAAGTTCACTGATTTTCACTTGCATCATTAAATGCTTTATGTAGGTCATACATGTCCAGTCATGAACTCAGGGCATATTGCACAATATATGTGGAACTGGTATAGAACTATAAAAGCAGCTTGCATGCATAAATGCTACTAATTTTATTGATATGAATTTCAATGTATCTTGATGCAATTGTTTCAAGGCATAGCATTGTCTATGGACGTCATTGGGTAACCCCCGCTTGCCGAGAAAGCCGGGGGTTACCCAATGACGTGGACAGGTGACCCCGCCCCCCCTTGCGTGTCATGGGGGTTTCGTGTGGAGTGGAGACTGGAGCATCGCTGGACATCGGATCACCGTGGGACATAGAGAATGAATTACTCTAGGGTTGTGGGGGTCCTCCCCATGTTGAGGGCATGTGGCCTGGTACAGGTCAGGAGGGTGGGTGCTCTCTCGTCCCCCCCTCTTTTCCTACGGCCTGCCAGGTTGCGTGCTCGGATAAGGGTCTAGTATGGAATTTTGGGGGGACCCTGCGCCATTTAAAAAAAAATGGCGTGGGGTTCCCCTCAATATCCATACCAGACCTGAAGGGCCTGATATGGAATTTGGGTGGTCCCCCATGCTTTTTTTTGGTTCGGGGTTCCCCTTAATATTCATACCAGACCCAAATGGCCTGGCAATGGCCTGGGGGGGACCCCTGCCATTTTTTTAATGACTTTGATCTGTATTGCCAGGACCCGCCAATTCATGAATAGCCGCAAGTAGTTTTAAATAACTTTTTTTCTTTTAGAAATTACATTTTGTGCAGGGACTGTTCTAAACACGGGAAACATGTGCTACTTTACAGGCATACTATACACACCCCCCAGATACGAAATTTTTAAGGAATATTTCACTTTTATTGTTTCACTTTAAGCATTATTAAAATCACTGCTCCCAAAAAAAACATTTTTTTTTGCATTGATACATGTCCCCATGGGGCAGGACCCAGGTCCCCAAATACTTTTTGTGGCAATAACTTGCATATTAACCTTTAAAATTAGCACTTTTGCTTTCTCCCATAGACTTTTAAAGGGTGTTCTGCGGCTTTTCGAATTTGCCATGAACACCCCACATTGTTCGCTCTTCGCCAAATGGCCAATGTTCGAGTCAAACTCATGTTCGATTTGAACATAAAGCTTATCCCCAACCTGCACTTGTGTATTTGTTGTGCAAGATTTATACATACCCAAATATAGGTTTATGCTGATATGCCTCCTAATCACAAAAAAGTGATATATTCAATGCAATCAATTGAATGAAAAATAAAAATTCTAATCAATTATAGCAGCTGCTGTGAACATACATCAAATTCAAAACCACAAACAAAATAGTGCAGCCCCACTTCAAATATCCATTAAACATATTACATCTTGTGCATAAAACAAACCTAAAAAGTTTTTTTGTGCCTTTTTAAAAAAAAGCCTCTTCCCAAGTGCATTCCAATATCATAAACATGTTCGCAAAAAACCTTCCTCCACCTTCTGTGCAATACAGACACCAGATGTCGGCTCACCTTATATACAGTATATGCATAAGCGTGCGCACAGGGTGTGCCGGATGTGCCCAGGCACACCCTAATTACCCTGTGCGCATTAGTGTTATTGCTCTGTGTAGCAAGAGGAACATGGGAAAGATCTCCCTCTTATCGCTCTGCCATAAGAGAAGCATTTATGCTCTTCTCTTTCACTGTGCCAGCAGAGATCAATGTGCTGGGGTCATATATATGTAGATACATACACATGCATGTGTGTTTGAGCTTAATGGTGCACACCCTAATGCATTAGGCTGCACACACCTATGAGTATATGAACCACATTTAGCCCACGTTCACATTGGGCCAATTTGACATGCCTGTTGCCAGCAATGGCACTGTCCGAATCGGTGCCGTGCCAACTTTGCCCCGCCAATTCCCAAAAGTAGTTCCTGCATTACGTTTGGCAACTTTGTGGGCGATTTTAGTTGACATCTGTGCTTGAACCCGCACAGATGTCTTTCAAATCACTCCCGAAGTCGGACTGAAATGCTGCTTTGAAATCACCCCCAAGTTCAGCTGAACTCGCACAATTTCAAGCTTGCACCCAGTGTGAATCTAGGCTTAAAGGGGTTGTAAATGACAATTAGCGCCCCCCCCCCCCCCCCCGGCCCCCCCGTTTGCTTACCTGAGCCCTGGAAAGTCCTGTGCTGCGAATGCGCTCGGTTGTTGCCCGGGCTTCTCGGCTCTTCTCGGCTATTCATTGGATAGATTGATAGCAGCGCAGCCATTGGCTCACGCGGCTGTCAATCAAATCCAATGACGCGGCACGTTGGGGGGCGGGGCCGAGTGATCACACGACTATGGCTGCTGAGTTTATCACACGGGAGCGCACCCGCAAGCTAATCCCCTTGGGTAAGAGCTTCCCAGATGTTTTTTAAAAAAAAATAAAAAAACGAACCCATACGACCCCTTTAATGTTAGGTCTTAAATGCCATGTGTTTCCTTTAAACTGGATCCTGTGTTCCTCAGCACACTCCCTTTTCTTTCTTCCACTCCAATTTATAATCTGTGTGAGGGACAGCAACTTGTTATGATATTGGAAGAGACTTTTTATGTTCATCTGTGCACAGGATTATATAAATGATATGTAATATGTTTAGAAACATGTGAAGTAGCGCTGCACTAATTTTTCTTGTGGTGTTGTGCAAGATGTGCTGTTGATCTTGCAGCTTAGCCCAGAGGAACTTGGAAGTCAATACCATTTGCTGCCCCAATGATATGGTGAGAACAGAATGATCATGAGGCAGGTTGTTTTTAATGTCTGACTAATATTGCTGGTTTCTCTGCCAAAAATAAGAAATCTGCCTTCGGGCATGAGACCAGTGCCACATGACAACAATCTGTCAGTACTGCATGTACAGGAAACTAAGGGTGGGTCCTGGACAGGTGCTATGTGGCAACAATATTCGGTTGTGGTCCCTTTAAGGGGGATAGGTTGGAGGCCCTGAGTGACATTCGGGTGACTACATGGACTCTGGTCTCTACATGGTTGAGCAACCTCAGGAAGCAGCAAATAAGGCAGGAAACTCCCAGTGTTGATGGGTGAAGTAGGAGTTGAGTGGAGACCTGGCTCTGTGCGGCATGTGTGCCATAAAATACCTGAGGCTTGACGGTGCTAACCCTGGGGTAAAAACCCTTATTTGACTCTTGCATGTGTAGCGCTACCCCCTGAGGAGCCGCTGATTAGATTTGGGATCGGCATGTTTAAGTTACCTCTAATCTGTGTCTAGGGGTGATGGTAGTGCTGAGAGCAATAACAGAATGTCCAGGACCGTTGGCTGCGTTTTCAAATGCTTTATTTTCCCGGTCAAACACGACCAACATGTAACTTGAGGCAGACAGGATAGGTTGGTGAAGGAAGAGCAACTTCGCAGTATCAGGCTATGGATAGTAAGGGCAATCCTGCCCTCTGTAATTATATTCGTCCGCGTCGCCACTCCAGCCGGAGTGGCTGAAGTGCCCCTGGACAGACCTCTCTTACAGGCCTGGCAGCCAGAGTGCCACTTAAAGCTTCTGGCAAAGGAAAACAAGTCTCTGCCACAGACTTGGCTCTGAATTAGATTTGAATGTCCAGATGAGACCTTTGCCACAGGCCTAGTGATGAAATTGTGAACAACAGAGCGAATCCTCCCAGTATATTTCTTGGGGTCACCAACTGACAGTTTAAAGACAACCTGTCAGTGTCCGGTCACCCAGATCCCTGATGGTTAGTTACAGTCCTGTTGGATCACCTGCCTCCGGGTTCTCCTCAGACCGATCCCCTACCGAATAGCTCCCAGCTTGGGATCTTCTCAATGGAAGTGGGGACCCAGTAAGTCACTGGGGCCCCTTTGCAGCATACGTTGCTTCGGGCTATGAGAGTCCGGAGTCAGGAACTCCGCGTAGCACGCGGCCCTCTGCCTGGTAGGCCATAGTAGTGGGGGCCGTGATGTGCGCACACCCTAAAGGTGGGTGCCGCACCTGGAACCAGGAACCCGCAAAGAACCCCGAACAACGGCCTCCGCCACAGAAATACCCATCCCCAGCATGCCCCGTGAGGGAAAACTCCTCCAATTGGCTACTGGGAAGAAGCAGCTCTGCCTGGACCCCTCTGGCGCCACCTGCCGCCCAGAGATGAGACCGCATCTCTGGGGCACAGACTGACCCACAGGACAATCCAGATTTGGCAACAGCCAAATTTAACAAAATCAAAGACTGAGAGCAACATAACTCTCTCATTCTCCCACTAAATTTAAGTATAGCACCTGTACGAAAGTACACAGGCGCTACACACTCCCCCCACTTAAAATTACACTGTCCCCAGTGTCCTAAGGCATTCAAACCTGAATGCCAGCCTGATATCTGCTAAAACAGTAAAGGAAAGTAGGAAAAGGAGAAAACATTTGCATAACTTTACATTTACAAATACTAATGTCCTATAACATGGTAGCAAGAACAATGACATTACACAACATTATCACATACACATCCCTATGTATCTAGGCTGTCCATTCTCCTACAGGGTTGAGAGTAGGTGGGTCAAATAACCTGCATAAAAAAACACACACAAAAACATATATACTCTAATATATTAATAATGTTTACTATGTACAAATCTCCAAGGTCAGAATTGAAACTGCAGCATGTTCGAATTTGTTTTTTTTTTTTTGTTTTTCAGAACATGAATAACGATGTGAAGCCCGCACACGATCATTTTAAAATGACGTTTTTAAATATGTTGTTTTTTTTCATTCCAAAAAACGATCTTGTGTACGCGGCATAAGACTTGTCAGACTGAAGCGGGCGGCGGCGGGTAGAGTCGTTGATTGCTGCCATTACTAGTAAAAAAAAATATGTCCCCAGATTTCCTTTTAAAAATCTGGTCACCTTACCGATGCGGTCCCTGCCAGATGACCTGCAGCGCTGGGTAAACCATGAAGATCCTGCAACTGCAGACCAGCTGGTTGCGTTGGTTGAAAGATACACCATGGTGGAGGATCTGCTCTGGCCCGCAAAGTGCTGGAAACCCACACCAAGGGTGGCGAGGCCAATTGCAGCACCTAGGAAGGAAGCCCTACCAGACACTGGAACCCACAAACATGCCTTATGTTTTGCAGACCCACAAGGGGTTGGTCCCTGTCCCAAGAATGGGAGACATACAGTATGTTTTCTTTTTTTACTAAGGTGCAAATTCACTTTGCACTACAAGTTCACTGAAAGTGCACTTGAAAGTGCAGTCGCTGTAGATCTGAGGGAGACATGCAAGGGAAAAAAAATGAATTTTAGCTTCCACATAATTGGATGATAAAATCAGTAGTTCTTCCCCTCATTTCAGATCTTCCCCTCAGATCTACAGCGAATGCACTACCAAGTGCACTTGCAGTGCACTTGTAGTGCAAAGTGGATTTGTCTTTAGGAAATGACCCACATAGTGTTGGTGATGCTGGTCCTGGGGACATACCCAGGGACAATACCCACTTCAGGAGGAACCCTTGGTATGCACGGCTGGCAGGAGAGCCTCTTCCTGTGTCCAAAGGGCATGTGCCACCCATCTTGACCTGGCTGCAGGTCAGTTTGAATGTGAAGTTTGGGTGAACAACCTCCCTGCCAAGGCTCTGCTGGACCCCAGCAGCATGGTTACGCTGGTACATGCCAGGGGGATCAGGAGACTTGGTCCAGTAGGTAAGACATTAGGGGTGGTATGCATTCATGGGGACACCAGGGAGTACCCCCTAGTTCCAGTGACCATTGCCTATGGTCGTACCTCAGCGACACAAGGTTGGGGTGGAAAAAATTTTGATACACGATATCATACTGGTGCAGGACTGTCCGCTGTTTCTTGAACTATGGAACCAGGTGTAGAGTGGACTTTCTGGACAGCCAAGAGGACTGGGACACTGGGCCTTGAAGGGCCAAAGTCTGAGGGGTACAGTCCAGAACCCCCCACAACACACACCCTTAATGTTGAGATACCTATCATTGATAATCACATTGCAGAAAATCTTAAGGTGGTTGATAATGTTCATGTTTCAAGTCTGAAGTCCAAGTTAACCTCTAAAGGGGGGGGTCTCTCCATTACAGGTCATGTTGGGGGAGGATGAAGGGAAACTTCCTCTAGACCAGTGCACCCAGACCTGGATATATCCAGGGGTGCGTTTTGCACCGCCCAATTACAGAATCCTACTTGTCAATGCTCGAGAGCAGGTTTCATTTATTAATGGAGTCCCACTAGTGCCTGGTGTAGATCAAAGGTTTCCTCATTTTGCGTTGAACAGGGACTTGCTTTATCGAGTGGCTGATTTCCCCAGCCGTATCGGCGGATGCTCCTTGATCTGGCCCACAACAACGTGCTGGGGGGACACCTGGGTGCAGAAAAAACAGTGTCCAGGATAACCAACCGGTTTTACTGGCCAGAGGAGAAGGCTGAGGTAAAAGGTACTGTGCGTCCTGCCCCACTAGCCAGCTAACTGTCCAGATGTCACACTACAGAAACCACCTGGTACCCTTGCCCATAACTGAGGTGCCATTTGAATGGATTGCATGGATCTGGTGGGGCCTTCAGTAAAGTCAGCAAGGGGACACCAATATATATTAGTATCTCATGACAAATCTATATATGTATCTAGCTCCTCAGGAAGCGGATTCTACGGAATAAAACTGCGAAACATGTAGAGCCTCTGTACTTTGTATTGTTGATAATTGGATATTTCATTGATTACAATAGAATGTCTATAATGAGCTATTGCATGACTGTCACACTAAAATATTTTTTATTTTATTTTATTGTACATCAATTTTCTCTAACTTTTGTAATAAGTTATTTTATACTACATCCCTGACTGATTATCAGTTTGTCCTACGGTGCCATTAAAGTCCACCTAAGCCTCTTTCTTTCATACAATAAAATATATTAGTAGTCCTTGATTATGCAACTATGTATCTGGAAGTGGTCCGTTTAAGGAAAACTTCCTCTAAGGCCATTGCCCGGGATTATTTTAAATGTTTTTACGAACTGGGTTCCCCAAAGAGATTTTGGCAGGCCAGGGCACCCCTTTTATGTTGAAGGTGATGGCAGACTTGTGCAAACTGTTTCAGATCAAGCAGTTTCGGCCATCCATCTATCACCTGCAGACAGATGGTCTCTTTGAGAAGTTTAAAATAAAACTGAAATCAATGTTAAAAAGAGTGGTCCAGAGGGATGGGAAAGATTGGAAGATGTTGCTTCCTGCTTTGTTATTTGCTATACGGGAGGTTCCACAGGCATCCACGGGCTTCTCGCTGTATGAACTGGAATACGGGAAAAGACCATGAGGATTGCTGGATCTAGGAAACATGGGGAAGTGAGTCTTCATTGCACAAAACCATGGTAGAATATATCTCCCAAATGCGAGAGAGGATGGCTAGAATGATGCCGTTAGTGAGGGAGCACCTCCAGAAGGCTCAGGATGCCCAGAGGAGGGTGTACAACTGGTCAGCTAAAGTCAGACAGTTTTAGGTGGGAGACCGGGTGGCTGTTCTGATCCCGACAGCAGAGAGCAAATTTTTTTGGTCAAGTGACAGGGTCCATTTAATGTGGTGGAAAAGTGGGTAATGTGAAATACAGGGTACATTAGCCTTGGAAGAGGAAACTGTACCAAATTCATCATATAAACTTGTTAAAACCCTGGAGAGACGACCAACAACAGGTATCCACAGTGGTAGGTGTCAATTCAGGGGACCCTGCAAGGGTTTACCTGGTTCAGGTTGCTGATACCCTGTCTAAGCCACAAACCCAGGGCTTTTTTTCAGCGGGAACAGGGGGGGAACGCAGTTCCGGCACCTCCTGGACTGACTATGTAATGTCAAGGGGTGCTGGGGTGTGCTGCAGGGTATTAATGCTCACTGCTGGGTGAGGGGGGTCTATTGTTGCTGAGGAGGTCTAGTGTTGCTGGTGGGGGACCTATTTTTGGGGGGTCAGTTGTTGCTGAAGGAGATCTAATGTTGGGGGAGGGGGTCTAATGTTGATGGCTGCCAGAGAGTCTATTAATGCTGGCTGTGCGGAGATCTGTTGATGCTGCCGGGAGTCCATTGTTGCTGGGGGGAATTTTGTTGTGGGTGGTACATTGTTAGGGGGATCTATTGTTGCTGGCGGGGAAGAGGAAACCAAATTCCATACAAATTACTTAGCACAACAAAATGATACTTGGTTCTGAATTGTCTAAAAGGGGCGGTACTGGGAGGTGGGTAGTAGATTGAACCAAGGGACGTTGCTCGGAGGTGGGTAGGGGCTGACAAAACAAGCGACTTGGAAAAGGGGAGTTCCTGCACCTATTGTGTGAGAAAAAAAGCCCTGCACAAACCCAATAAGCAAAAGAGCTTCTGTAGAGAAACAAAAATGTTTTCAGGATTGCCTGCTCTCACCAATGTCATTGAGCATGACATTTTAACAGAGCCCAATGTAGATATCCGTTTAACGCCAAATCATATCCCAGAAACACACAGAGTGGCAGTAGCTGTGTCTAAAGAGTTAAAAAGAATGCTTGAGCTTGATGTCATTGAAGTGTCACAGAATGAGGGATTGAGTCCAATTGTTTTAGTAACAAAACCCAAAGGCACCCTGCGCTTTTGCAATGACTTTAGGAAACGTAATGAAGTTTCTAAATTTGATGCCTATCCGATGCCCTAGGTAGACAAGTTAATTGAGAGGCTGGGTCCCACCCAGTACATCACCACATTGGACCTCACAAAAGGGTACTGGCAGATTCCCTTCACCATGGAAGCCAGGTAGAAAATCACTTTTTCCACTCAGGAAGGCCACTTCCAGTATAAAAAGATGCCATTCGGCTTACACTCTGCCCAAGCCACGTTCCAAAGGGCAAAGGATAAAACATTATGCCCCCATCGACAATACACTTCTGTCTACCTGGATAACATTTTCAATCTCAAGACCGATTGGGAGTCCCCTCTGCCTTGGTTCAGACGGTCATAGACTTTTTGCAGAAAGCAGGATTCAAAATCAATCCTGAAAAGTGTGCGGTTGGGATGGAGGAGGCCAAGTACCTAGGGCCAGATTCACGTATTTCCGCGTAACTTAGCCGCGGCGTAACGTATCCCATTTACGTTACACCGTCGCAAGTTTACAGCGTAAGTGCCTGATTCACAAAGCACTTACCTGTAAAACTTGCGTAAATCCGCTCGGCGCAAGCCCGCCTAATTCAAATGGGGCGGGCACCATTTAAATTAGACGCGTTCCTGCACCGAACGTACTGCGCATGCTCCGTCCGTAAAATTACCCGACGTGCATTGCGCTAAATTACGTCGCAAGGACGTCATTGGTTTCGACGTTAACGTAAATGGCATCCAGCGACATTCACGGACGACTTACGCAAACGACGTGAAATTTAAAATTTCGACGCGGGAACGACGGCCATATTTAACATGGGTTACACCACCTAGAGGGCATGCTTAGTTTTACGCGACGCATCTCTACGGAAACGACGTAAATTTAGATCGACGGGCAAAGCAGACGTTCGTGAATCGGCGTAACTAGTCAATTGCATATTCTACGCCGACCGCAATGGAATCGCCACCTAGCGGCCGGCCTAGAATTGCAGCCTAAGATCCGACGGTGTAACACAGTTACACCTGTCGAATCTTAGGGCTATCTATGCGTAACTGATTCTATGAATCAGGCGCATAGATACGACAATCGTATCTCAGAGATACGACGGCGTATCAGGAGATACACCGTCGTATCTCTTTTGTGAATCTGGCCCCTAGTGTACAATGTGGCTAGGGAGCTAGTGAAAACTTCAAATGAATAAGGTGGAAGCAATAAAGAACTGGCCACAGGCCAGTGTCCATTCACCTATAGGTGGCGTATAACCCAGATAGTCATTACTATGGTTTCTCTGTGTCCCATGATGTACGATAAAGAAAAATATCTACAGCCTGTTCTAGTAGCTCAGTGTACCTGCATTGCAGCACATCACAATATAAAATATGCAGATCTGTTTTTTTATAAATTGCAGTGTATGTAAATCCAAAACTTTTTTTTACTTTTGGACAGATTAGGAAATGGTTACTGTCAATTTCTTTTTTGCTCTCCATGTCCCATTGGGGAATTTCCTTTCACTTCTTGTCTCTGAGACACAACAGGAAGAGGAAATGTAAATAAGATGAGAGAAATTTCTCCCCTAGACAGATGTCACTGGAACAGCTGTCACCATTGGAAAATATACAGTACACTCACCTCTTGTTCTTGTGACATTTGGATTTCCCATCACTTTCTGCCATGCTGACAATGTTCACCAGGACAAATAAAAAGACTGAAACTCCTTTGTGAGAACACAGACAGAAGTATAAGCTTTACAGAGGTTCTAAGCCTTCCCAACGCTATCAAGTCACAGCCACATGCATTGTACATGGTTGCAGTCCTGCCCCCATTCACTTGAATGGGATTTATTGTGGTAGTGCCCACTGAATAAGACAAGAGGCATAATCCCTGCAACGTCCACAAAGCAAAGCATTATGGCTGTGGCATGTGTACACCCTGCCCCCTTTCAGCTAAAGGAGGAGCAGTTGGGGGGACTATAAAAACGGGACTCAACCAAGTGGTTTTACCGCCCCGCAACTGCAAGTGTAAAGAGGTTCTTAGCGCAGGTAAAAAACTGAAGGCATTCTTCATAATGCCCTAACCATGCTTTTGGTGTGTAATAACCAGTTTGTGTTTGGCAGCACAATAACCCACAAATCTTTCTGGATCACGGAACTGGAACAAGTATACTTAAAGCGGAGGTTCACCCATAGCGAACACATTTTCCCCTTAGCTTCATGCTCGTTTTGTCTAGGGGAATCGGCTAGTTGTTTTAAAATATGACCTGTACTTACCGTTTACGAGATGCATCTTCTCTGCCGCTTCCGGGTATGGGCTGCGGGACTGGGCATTCCTTCTTGATTGACAGTCTTCCGAGAGGCTTCCGACCGTTACACATCCATCACGTCACGATTTTCCGAAAGAAGCCGAACGTCGGTGCGCAGGCGCAGTATAGAGCCGCACCGACGTTCGGCTTCTTTCGGCTACGAGTGACGCGATGGATGCGACCGTCGGAAGCCTCTCGGAAGACTGTCAATCAAGAAGGAACGCCCGCTCCCGAAGACCCATACCTGGAAGCCGACGGAGAAGATGCATCTCGAAAACGGTAAGTACGGCTCATATTTTAAAACAAATAGCCGATTCCCCTAGACAAAACGAGCATGAAGCTAAGGGGAAAAGAAAAAAAAAAACAAATTGGTTGAACTCCCGCTTTAACAGAAATGTCAGAAGTCATTATTTACATACTTGTTCCAGACAGAGGGCCAGATTCACGAATAATTGCGGCGGTGTAACGTAACCCATTTACGTTACACCGCCGCAAGTTTTCAGTGTAAGTGCCTGATCCTCAAAGCACTTACCTGGAAACTTGCGGCGGGCACCATTTAAATTAGGCGCGCTCCCGCGCCGGACGTTCTGCGCATGCTCCGTTTGCAATTTTCCCGACGTTTTTTTGCGCAAATTTACGGCGGCCCGACGTGTTTGTGAATCACGACGTGCGTAACGTACTTACGCCGAAAAAAAAAATTCAAAAGCGACGTGGGAACGACGCCCATACTTTAACATAATGGAGTAATTTTACACCATGTTAATAGCACACCTAACTTTGCGACGGGAAAAAAAGACTTGCGCCGACGTAGCAAACGCGAAAACCTTTGTGGATCGCCGTAAATCCTCATTTGCATACCCGACGCTGGAATACGACGCAAACTCCCCCCATCGGCGGCCGAAGTATTGCATCCTAAGATCCGACGGTGTAAGTCAATTACACCTGTCGGATCTTAGGGCTATCTATGCGGAACTGATTCTATGAATCAGCCGCATAGATACGACAGGAGATACGACGGTGTATCAGGAGATACGCCGTCGTATCTCCTCTGTGAATCTGGCCCAGAGTGTCAAAAAATTGTACTAAGTGAATCACTGTGACAGTCAGACACCTAGCTCATTAAAAAGGGGGGTGGTCCTCAAAGCTTTCATGCTTTTCTCATGATAGGTTTTCACAGGACTACTCATTTAATTAACAAATAGCTGAATGTGTCACCTGTTGTCTGTAAAGATTATTAATCACTTAAACCAGCAAGATTCTACTCTGATATCAAGCAGACTTTTCTATTGCATTTGGTAGGCCGTGTCAAATTACAAAACTACATCAAAGTGAATATAGATTTGACAACTCTTGAAATGTGATAACCAGTTTGGTGAGTTTACAGACTTACAAAATAGTTCACCTGTCTCTGGTTTCTTTGGGTTAGTATAAGAAAGCTGGCTGAGGTTTGGAATTAATTATATTACAAATCTTTGCAGAGCTGGATAGAATACTGATGGCTCACTCAAAGGCTTCAGATGAGCTGATTTTCTATGTGAATGGAAAAAAGGTAGGTAAAAATGAAAATTAACACATTATTAGTAATGGAGACCAATTAAAGGCAGAATTTACATCACAATAATTTACATAAAATACGTTTTATTTATTTACATGTGATTCTGTTATGAGAAACTCTGAGAGGAAATGATTTGGATAAATAGACTATATCTATATCCTAGAATAACTGTATGCAAATCAATAGGATGGTGTGTGTGGGTTTTTTTTTTTTTATGATAATTTTGTTGCCATGGTCTATCTACAAGCTTATTTCCTGAAGGCATTCCTAAGATGTAAAGAACTGCAGCTATAGAAGCTATTATCTAAAATATTTTTTTGTGCATAAGGTTCGTTGAAATGTAATGATTGTGTCTAGATATATATTGCTGTAAATTGCTCCTTGTGGCATAAGCTGCATAAGTAGAATGTAGTAGCAATTAACTGCATATAATAAATACTAATAGATGACACTGTACAAGTATAATATGTCTAGCAATTAATATGAAAAATATCCTTTTGTACTATAATGCACATTTTAATGGCTTCTTAAAATTGCTCATGGTACCCTTCATTTTGTAATGCAAAAAGGATTGTTCTGCATAGTGGTGTTTTTGCATTAAAAAAAAAAAAAAAAAAAACTTGGTTGCTCTGTCCAATTATTAGGATTTTGTCAGATGCAGCATATTTAAAAATGTATAGCATTGGCATAATGGTTCTAAATAGAGACTGCTGGTTGAATTTAAGTGTGTGTGTGTGTGTGTGCTGTATATAAACAAATAGCTAGATTCAGAAAGATTTACGCCGGCGTATCAGTAGATACGCCAACGTAAATCTGAATCTGCGCCGTCGTAAGTTTAAGTGTATTCTTAAACTGAGATACGCTTAAAGGGCTGGATTCAGATAGAATCGTCTATCTTTTTGCCGGCGTAACGTATCTGCGATATGGGCGCAAGTTCCGTATGCAGAAAGAACATGCGCCCTTAGTTACGGCGGCGTAACGTATGTGTGGCGGCGTAAGCCCGCCTAATTCAAATGGGGATGTTGTGGGCGTGTTTTATTAAAATTTAACTTGACCCCGCGTATTTGAAGTTTTTTGTGAACGGCGCATGCGCTGTTCGTGAAAAAATCCCAGTGCGCATGCTCGAAATTACGCCGCAAAGCCTCATTGGTATCGACGTGAACGTAACTTACGCAAACGACGTAAAATTTTCACAATTTGACGCGGAAACGACGGCCATACTTAACATAGGATACGCCGCATATACCCCTCATATAGCAGGGGTAACTTTACGCTAGAAAAAGCCGAACGCAAACGACGTAAAAAAAAATGCGCCGGGCGAACGTTGGTTTCTGAATCGGCGTATCTACCTAATTAGCATATTTTTCGCGTAACTATACGGAAGCGCCACCTAGCGGCCAGCATAAATATGCAGCCTAAGATACGACGGTGTAAGACACTTACACCAGTCAGATCTTAGGGAAATCTATGCGGAACTGATTCTCTGAATCAGGCGCATAGATACGACGGCCCGCACTCAGAGATACGGCGGCGTATCAGGAGATACGCCGTCGTATCTCCTATCTGAATCCAGCCCAAACCTAGCTAACATAAGACAGCCTGGGTGCAATATTTAGGCTGGCCGCTAGGTGGCGCTTCCGTTGAGTTCGGCGTAGAATATGTAAATGCCTAGATACGCCGATTCACAAACGTATGTGCGCCCGTCGCAGTAAAGATACGGCGTTTCCGTAAGAGATACGCCGCGTAAAGTTAAAGCGGCCCCCTAGGTGGCATACCCAATGTTAAGTATGTTCCCGCGTCGAAATTTGAAAATTTTACGTTGTTTGCGTAAGTCGTCCGTGAATGGGGCTGGACGTAATTTACGTTCACGTCGAAACCAATACGTCCTTGCGGCCTACTTTGGAGTAATGCACACTGGGATATGTACACGGACGGCGCATGCGCCGTTCGTAAAAAACATCAATCACGTCGGGTCACCTCCATTAACATAAAACACGCCCCCTCATCCTCATTTGAATTAGGCGCGCTTACGCCTGCCCCATTTACGCTACCCCGCCGTAAGTTAGGAGGCAAGTACTTTGTGAATACAGTACTTGCCTCTCTGACTTAAGGCGGCGTAGCGTAAATACGATGCGCTACGCCGCCTTAAAGATGCGGCGCCCTACTTGAATCCAGCTAACAGTGACTAATCTTTCACACTTAATCCAAAATTGAAAAAATAAATAAATAATTGCTCTTGATTGGGCTGTTTATGACCAGGCTGAAGGTCTGATGGTGTTTTTTTTTTTCACCTGGTATCTCATCTAAAACTCCTAGATGCAATTGAGTGTTTAGGAAATCTGTAGTATTTCCATTAATGACGATATGTAAAGTAGGTGATGAATTCACTACATTCTGCAGTACTTTTATTACTGTTTTATTTGGTATTTGTTATGACTACAAATTGTGTTCTTGTGTAAATGTGCATTTCTTTTTAGGGAGAGAAAGGTGAAGACTAAATGCTGATTTTGAGGAAAATAAAGGTTTTGCAGCAGTGGTGGCTGGTGCTCCAATTTTTTTTGGGGGGGGGGGGGCGCAAACAAACGAAAAAACAAACAAAGTGCAGCCTCACTGTGCCCATCAATTGTTGCCACTGTGCCTTGCCATCAAACGCTGCCACTGTGCCCATCAATTGTCACCACTGTGCCATGCCATTGTCGCCACTGTGCCCATCAATTGTAGCCAATGTGCCATGCCAAACGCAGCCACTGTGCCATCAATTGTCGCCACTGTTCCATGCTAAACGCAGCCATTGTGCCCATCATTTGTCACCACTGTGCCAAGCTAAACGCAGCCACTGTGCCATGCCATTGTCGCCACTGTGTCCATAAATTGTTGCCACTGTGCCATGCCAAACGCAGCCACTTTGCCCATCAATTGTCGCCACTGTGCCCATCAATAATGCCACTTGCCATGCCAAACGCAGCCACTTTGCCCATCAATTGTCGCCACTGTGCCATGCCATTGTTGCCACTGTGCCCATCAATTGCCACCAGTTTGCCCCTAAAATGCCGCCAGATTGCCCCCCCGCCTGGCACTTACCTTTCTCGGATAGCCATCCTCAGATCTTCCTCCACAATGATCCCTCGAAGTAGTCCCACCTTCGATGTCGCTTCAGCCAATCAGGTTACTGGTAACCAGAACCGGTGAACATGATTGGCTGAGACGCCTGTCAGTGTTAACCAGGGAACGCACACCCCCCTGCGTCCCCTGGTTAACTATTTGGAAGCTGATTTCAGCCCTCAGGCTGTAATCGGAAAGCCTATCAGAGCTGCTGGCTCTGAAAGACACTTCCAAAGCCAACCAGCTGCCGTTATTCAGATGGCCGGCACTCACCAGGGGGCCGGCCATCTGAATAGTGGGCGGCA
Organism: Rana temporaria; assembly: GCF_905171775.1. Taxonomy (NCBI): domain Eukaryota; kingdom Metazoa; phylum Chordata; class Amphibia; order Anura; family Ranidae; genus Rana; species Rana temporaria. The sequence goes on from NC_053494.1 coordinate 113,709,546, forward strand.
GCGGCAATACATAGATTCATGCAATGCATGAATCTATGCATTGTTTTTCAGTGGAGGTGCAGGAGCGAGAGGGCGCCCTCTATGGACGCACCGCCACTGTTTTGTAGTGGTAAAATATTCCACATGTAATTAAAATTTCTCACCAATGCAGTAAAGTGAAACCTTGGTTTGCGAGCATAATTCATTCCAGAACCATGCTTGTATTTCAAAGCACTCTTATATCCAAGCGAACGTACCCATAAGAAATAATGGAAACTCAGATGATTTGTTCCACAACCATTTATTCATATAAAAAGTATTACGGCAAAACAAAATACAGTAAAAAGTGTACTGTAAACATAAACCAAATTCAACTGCACTTCAAAATACTGTATTATATTGTACTGTACCTCTGTGTTGCAAAAGTTTTAAGGTAAAGAAAAAGAATGTGCATACTCACAATGTTAAGGAGTCTGGTGCTCACCTATTTAAAGCCGCTGTGTATACTGTATGTAGAGTAAAGCCGCTACTGTACCGTATGCTCAGTAAAGCCGCTGGTGTACAGTACAACGCTGTATGTGGCCACAGGTTCAGCTCACAACGCTTCCTAGAGAACTTGGGAACTGTTGACATCACTTCCAGGTATGCTCGCCCCTGTTGGGAGTGTCTCCAGGAAGTGCTGGGAGCCACCATTGCCTGCAAATATCTGTCCACATACAAAGCTGTACTGTATACTGTACACCAGCAGCTTCACTGTACATGTACACAGCGCCTTTACACAGATGAGCGGCAGACTACATTAAAAAAAAACACTTGTATATCAAGACAGTGCTCGCAGATCAAGGCAATTATTTTTTTTTTTTTTAAATTGCTAGTCTTTCAAAACACTCGTAAACCACGTTACTCGCAAACCAAGGTTTTACTGTATTTCAGCATATGAATTGAACATTTTAGTGAAAAAGCTAACACTTTTTAAGAATAATAGCTTAGTAAAGTGGACCCTAAATTTGATGCATTATAGAATTATCATCTCTAATTCTTTCTTGCCTAGATTGTGGAAAAAAATGCTGATCCGGAGGTCTTGCTGCTTCCCTACCTGAGAAAGAAATGTATCCTTTTTTGAAATGATAGAATTTATTGGTAAGATATGAAACAAAAAATGCATCAGATTTTTATACAGTAATCAGATGAGCACCTTTTACACACATCAAACACTTGCATTTTTATTTATTTAAAAAAAAATAATCAGTTTGACTGTCATGCTGAATCTCTGACTTTTTCATACGACAAGCTGGATGTGCAGACTATAAAATAGTAGCAAAGGTTTAAATTAAAGGATAAGTTCACCTTTTGGAACAAGTAACATATCCCAGCTCCTTCAACCTGTCCCCTGCTCCTTCAAACCTCCCCTGTGACAGCGGGTGAGGGGATTTTTCCCTGCAGCCAGTGTGGGCTGAGGCCTGCACAGACCTGTCATTCATTTATTTTTTATACACATTGATAATGAAGCCTGGTCTATTATTACTGGAAGTGTGGCTGATTTCTTTACAGGGATTCTGGACAGCTTTGAAGATTGACTCTGCTAAACCTGAACAGATTAATTGAGCAAGGAGACTTACAACCTCAGTTTTGGCACGTTCCTTAGTGGATCAATATACAAACTACTGTGTGGTGCTTTGTTTAGAGAAAAGTTGTCAGCCATACTCAAGTGCATTCCCACTAAGGCTGGGTTCACACTATGTGCAGCCGCGTCTTGCAAAAGGGGGTCCGGTGAGTCCCCTGTTCACCTAGGGTTGCCACCTTTTCCTCAAGCGAAGCCCGAACACTTTAGCGGTGCATTGCAATTTTTTTTGTGGTATACACTATAGGATTTTAAAGACCTAGAGGAGAGCAATAATGCGTCACGCTTAGCATGTATGGTAACTACTGGTACCACCCACTGCCCTACTGACACTGTCCACCTCCCTCCCCTAAGACTCCCCTTCCCTTATATTGGTCCCCCCTAAATTTCATCAGGGAACCCATCCATCAGTGTCCCCTGCCCCAAAAGACCCCCATTAGATTGCCTTACAGAGAGCCGCTTGGAGCCAGGAAGTGTGGGAGCTGGAGTTTGGGGGTGGAGCTCCTCTACTGTATTGCCGGGAGGGATGTGAGAAAGCAGAAGGTGAGAGAAGGAGGAGTTGAGAGAGAGGCGGTGGGGGGGTGAGAGAAAGGGGGAGAAGGCAGCAGAGAGAGGGGGTGAGATAGAGGGGGGTGGGGTAAGATGGTGGTGATAAGAGGGATAGGGTCAGAGGGAGGATGAGATGGTGGGGTGGGAGGGGTGGGGATGCGAGAGAGAGAGGGGGGAGGGGGGATTAGAGAAAGAGTGGTGGGTGCGAGAGAGGGGGTGAGCAAGAGGCTGAGAGAAAAGGTTCTGACAGAGAGGAGGGGGGTCTGACAGAGAGGTTGGGGAGCTGACAAGGAGGAGGGGGGTCTGACAGGGGAGGGGGGCCATCTGACAGAGCAGACGAGAGAGACGGACCTCAGGAAGTCATACACAGCGCGATTTAGGACTCCGGGAGCATGCAGTTGCAGGTACGATTACCCACAGACAGAGTACACTGCCTCCACATGTGATTAGATCCTCCAGGTGAATCGCAGACCCTCATGTTTGCCGTATGTCCCCCACATGACCTGCTCGGCCAATCACAGGACACCAGCCGCTGCCCATTGCTCTGCTGGGCTCAGACTCAGAGCGCACAGATTGTTGGCAAGTGATAGCAGGCACGGGATGATCATGCGCCAGATGTTTTGGCCGGGGCTAGAGATCCGGCTGCCACTGGCCACAGGATGGTTGGTATGTGTGCCCGGGTTTCTGGTGGGTGGAAACCCGGGCAAACCCGGACTGTCTGGGTCAAAACCGGACAGGTGGCAACCCTACGTTCACCGTTTCAGGGGCGAATCAGATCAGAATTTTTGCCTGAATTCGGACCTGAAAAGGAGGCTGTGACAGACCTAGCCGGGACAGAGGCTTTTGGAAAGGACTGAATGTGAGCCTCTTGCCTTCCGATTATGGGCCAGGGCATCAAAACAGGAAGGCGGATCGGTTATCCCGGCAGACAGACCTAGAACCTTAAGACTACTTTTCCAACATCCTCAAGTTGACCCGTTCGGGGCTGTTGGACTGTTTCTCATTGGGGGATATTATCATGGACCTTGGAATCCTGAAGTGTTTGAATCTGTTACACAGTGGGGGGTCTCCTGCCCTGTCTTAAGGCTAACCCCCCCCCCTCCAGACGGCTTCATGGTCTGGAGGAAAAGCATTGTTCTGTGTCTGGCTGTTTGTGTACATTGATTGCCCCCTGTGGCTTCTGTCTCATTACACATAGCAGTCCTCCTATTTAAGCTATCGGACCAATCCCTGCTGACCCTGTTTCAAGTCCTCATTTGCATGGCTAAGAGGACCTAATTGAGAACTACAATGTACTTTACAATTGACCAATAGGAAAGTGGTTGTTGGGGGCAGGGGGGTCAAACTGCTGTATAAAAGTGTGTTGTGTGCATCCAATAAAAGTCTCCTGTTTGAACTTACATACAGCCTGCCTGGTGTTTGTTCTGATGGATTTCGAACGGCACATAGCTGTAGTTCAAATCCCAGAGCATCGGATGGCGGAACCATCAGACGTTGCGATCTGCAATCTGATTTAATAGCAGCAGAGGAGTGTCGGGAGAGTGGAACCGAGCGAGCAAGCGTCTCGTTACAGAGGCAAAGATGCACAGGACTCTTCTGCTGTGCACTCCACAGCCGACCTAGATCTGGGTGAACCAGCTCTATTGCGAGCCGGTCACACTCTCCTGTCATGCAAATTGGATGCGGGGAAAGTGAAACCCACATCTAAATCGTATAAGTGTGAACCCAGCCTAAATGAGCTTGTATTTCACAGCCTTGTACTTTTTGCATTCACTGTTCTACAGTGTGAAAAAGGATTATATGACTCAGACTGTGTTAATGATATTCCAATGCTATGTGGTTTTTGCTTTGCTTTCTCTGATTTAGTTAATAGGTTTACATGCAACACGAGAACTTTACGTCATTCTTCACTCTAAAAGGTGCTATCTAAATTCTTGTGTATATACTGTATGCACGTAGATTAAAAAAATTAAAATATAATATATTTTTTTCTGACATCCTGCAGGGGTAACCCCTGGGTTTATGGTAGCTTGCCCATGGCTAAAAAAAAGGCATAGGGTGACCACATTTCTAAACTACCATTCAGGGACACCCTCCCTTCCAAAAAATCATCTTGTGCTGTAACGAATCACATCACAGTGATTGGACACAAGGCAGAATTTATGATTTCTCCAATCCCAAGCAGGGGGCGGGATTGTGCTCCTCCAGGCATTCCCGGCCAGGACAAGTACTGTCAGTGAGTAAAGCAGTGATGTGGCGCCCTTTTTTGAGGGCATCAGATTGGCCCGGGGGTGGCTGCGCCAGTTTCATTCTGGGACACTGTATTGTGCTGGAATGAATGTGCCCGGGACAGGCCTGCAAAATGCAGGACTGTCCCGGGCAATCCGGGACATGTGGTCACCCTACCCTGGCAGCAAGCTAAACAAAAATGGCAACCAACCGAATTTATAACTAGCCTTTACAGCAAGGTGAACATGGAAGGTTTATGTACAGCAAATTAAATACAATGCATTTCCCTTCCATGTGTACCTTGATCTGAAGGCTAGGTGTAGATTGGGGTGATTTCAATTTGTGTTCATTGACCAGTGCATCTGGCCTGCAATTGCCCTTCTAAGAGGAATCGACCTGCTTCAAGTTGCTTTTACACCCCCCCCCCCACCCTTAGACTTTGGGGAGAGAATCAGTCCTGACCATAGGTGTGCGCACCAAACCTCAAACACGGAGCAACAGAGGTAGTGGCTAGGGGTGTACACATATAGCAGCAAAGTGAAAAACACCTGAACAGGTCCCTAATTTTTTTTTATGATTTTTAAAACATTTTTTAATTTTTTACATTGTTTACATTTTTTTTTTTTACATTTTTTTAACTAGTCTTTTGGGGGGCTTTAGTGAAATATCAGGGTTCAGACCCCTGATGTCCTACATTTAAGAGAAAGAGACTGAGGACAGGATGGAGGCACAGGTGTAATGCCGCGTACAGACGGTCATTTTTTGTGATGAAATAAAATGACATTTTTAAAAATGTCATTTAAAATGATCGTGTGTGGGCAAAATGTCATTTTATGTCTTCTGAAAAATGACAAAAAAAAAATTCGAACATGCTCGAATTTTTTATGTCATTTTTGAAAATGTCATTTTTTGTGTCATAAAAAATGATCGTGTGTGGGCAAAAATGACGTTTTAAACCCGCACATGCCCAGAAGCAAGTTTTGAGACGGGAGGTAAAACTACCATTCATAATGGAGTAAGCACATTCATCACGCTGTAACAGACAAAAAAGCACGAAACGTCTTTTACTAACAAGTAACCAGCTAAAAGCAGCCTCAAGGCGAATAGAACTTCCCCTTTAGAGTGCCGTCACTTTGTTCATCATTTTTCAAAACGATGGTGTGTATGCTACATCGTTTTTGAAAATGAAGTTTCAAAAATTTCGTTTTTTTTCACCACTTCAAACTTTATTTTTTTTCCATCGCAAAAAATGACCGTCTGTATGCGGCATTAGAACTGAATCCCCTGAAGTGCAGAAGCTGGCAGCGCTGCAGGGGGAGGAACGAGAGGATGGGTATCTGCAATAAGGCAGTACAGCATGTCCTCAAGCTTGGCAGGTGCCTGGGCCCCCCTTTTGAATCAATAGGGCCTGGTACAGGAGGGCAGGCTGTACTGCCTAATCATTGGACCTGGCACAGAGGGTGATTAGGCACACCCGGCACACCCCCTGCGCACACCTATGGTCCTGACACAATTTGCTTGCTGAAATGTATATGAATTTTTTTTTAATATACTTTAATATTGGCCTTAACTGATTCTACAGTGCGCTTAACTGGCACGAAGTATGGCTGTGGTGGAGGTGGCTGTGGTGCCTGCACGATTATGGTGTCAACTATTCATCCAATTTCCAAGAAAATCCTGTATCCTTTCTAACATCTAAATCCTATTAATTGTATATATTAGAAGTACTGTTTTATGTGTTTAAGAACATTCTCAAGCTTTCGTAGACCTTATGATCTCAGATCTAGATTTATGGAGTATTTAATTAGGTAGCCACCCAATTCCTACTATCAAGTAATTAATGTCACCAGCGCTGGGGTGAAAATGCAGACGAAGCAGCTGTATATCAATCCCTAGAATGGGAATACACAATCTCACTCTAAACTATGCAGCGCTGACATGCTAAATAAATACCAATATTTCTCTAAAGGAAAAACAGGTACACCTATACATTTCAGAAAATCATAGTATTTTTATTTATTTTTTTAAATATACTGTATGTGGTAACTCAAAGTTTCCATGCAATATACCGTAATAGTCTCTTATATATACAAAACACAAAAAAAATGCTGTGCAACAAGTTCTTCAAAAGTGTCAGGAATCTTCAAACAAAGTGTTCCAGTGATCCACCACCTTTGCCACACCAGAGAACTCACCACCTGCACATGACCTCCTACTACAGGTAAGTCATGTATAGCATATTGTCTTTAAAAGATCCACAGTGGCTCAGTTATTCTTCCAGGCTCACTTTCACCAGGGGGTCGCCCCTCCTGTGCAGTTATCTACCACTCCTCTCACAGAATACACACAGGAGTCCAATTCTTATATGTGATGGCTGCATTTGTTTTCTTTTTGAGGCATTCTTTCGTCTATTTTCCAGTATGTCTGTTTTTCAAAAGGACAAGATCTCCTCCAGAAAATCCCTGGTGAAGTCGCATGTCATGTGATGCAACGTGGCAGAAAAGAAGCGGGTGACGTCATTTCCTGTGCAGACCGTAATGTTTTGAAGATTCCTGATACTTTTGAAGAACTTGTTGCACACCACTATAGCACTTTTTTGGGGGGTGTTTTGTATATATGAGACTATTCTATTGCATAGACACTTTATTAAATTACCACATATATTTGTTAATTGTTTTAAAAATAATTATTCTGTGACTCTGAAATTTATAGGTGTACCTTTTTGACCTTGGAGAAATATTGGTATTGATTTAGCAGCTTAGGGGTGTAAAGTTTAGGGTGAGCTTGTACATTTTAAGTAAGTGTCCGTCCTATTTTTGGTTTCATACAATTTTATACTTTCTGCTATAAAAGGACATAAAAACCAAAGAACAAGAATGCAATGTAATGCAACTTCCTAGCAGTGTTGCCAACCTACCAGATTGAAATTTACTGACACAACATGCAAAATTTACTGGCACAGCCAAGTTTTTACTGGCATTTCCAAAAGTTACAAAAGTGCAAATTACAGTATTTAGGCTACAAATGCAATATGCAATTAGCAATATGATTTAAGGTAGATAATAAGGCAAAAAACATATTTCTTGTTTTATTTTCGATAAAGTAAGTAAGTAGCTCAGGGACAGGCGATAAGAGGGCAAGAAATTAGAATGGGCTGCACACACACATACAATTTACTCTCCCAGTGACACTGACAGCAGTGTGCAGCAGAAAAGATGATGATGAGACCTCACTGACATAACACAAATAAATTTTTTCTAGAGGCTGAAAAACATAGTTTTTTTACAAGCCGAAAAATTATTGTGTGTACGCGGCAAAAGACCTATCTCCTTGCTCTCATTTGCCTCCAAACTTTTAGAACACTTAGACCCCTTTCACACTGAGGAGTTTTTCAGGCGATACAGCGCTAAAAATAGCGCTTCTATACTGCCTGAAAAACTCCTTCACTGCCTACTTAATGTGAAAGCCCGAGGGCTTTCACACTGAGGCGATGCGCTGGCGGGAGAGAAAAAAAATCTCCTGTCAGCAGCATCTTTGGAGCGGTGAGAGGTATGTATACGGCTCCTTCCTATTTAAAACAATGGGAAACCGCGGCAATACTGCCCGCAATGCGCCTCAGCAGAGGCGCATTGCGGGCGGCATTAACCCTTTATCGGCTGCTAGCGGATGTTAATACCGCACCGCTATCGGCCGATTCCCGTGGCAATCCCGGCGGTATAGCTCCGCTATTTTTAGCAGCGCTATACCGCCACCCGCTCCAATGTGAAAGGGGCCTAAGGGGTTGGTTTACTGGAGAGGGCAAAATCTGGTGCAGCTGTGCATGGTAGCCAATTGGCATTTAACTTGCTTGTTCAGTTAAGCTTTGACAATAAAACCTGGAAGCTCATTTGTTTCAAATCAGAGCTGCACCAGATTTTGCACTCTCCAGTTTTAGTAAATGAATCCCATAGTCTACAACCATCTGTGCTACCTCACTGAAAATGGCTTTCTTGACCCTTACATTCTGTCTTTTGCTTGCTGCACTCCACAGACACTGCCCCACTAAAACTCTGTAATTTACTAACTGCTAAAACCAATGATCACTACCAGGGCCGGAGCAAGGATTTTTGACACCCTAGGCAAAAACCTTATTTTGCCGCCCCCACTGGGTCCGGCCCTGACTCCATCCCCTTTGGCAGTGTTAAATGGTTTGATTCAACCCTCTAACTGCTACATCTGCAAGGCAGCTCGTTCTTTTGAAAAACATAAGACTTACTAGCAGCATCACCAGGTGAATATACAAGAGAAAACCTAAAAACAAAAACGAATGCAGCCACCCATCTATAAATTGGTAATCTGCAGTATAATAAATATTTTTCTTTGCATTAATACCACTTTAAGAGGATAAAGTTAATCAACTAATATATAGGCAGATGATGGTAAGGAAAGAAGTTAAAAACAAGAGATAAACAGACTGGAGTAAACCTACTTACAGTGCTGACAAGGAAAGAGAGAGCAAAGGGGGCTGTCAGAGAGAGAGAGGGGGGCTATCAGAGAGAGAGGGGGCTATCAGAGAGAGAGAGAAGGGGGGCTATCAGAGAGAGAGAGAAGGGGGGCTATCAGAGAGAGAAGGGGGGCTATTAGAGAGAGAGAAGGGGGGGCTATTAGAGAGAGAGAAGGGGGGCTATCAGAGAGAGAGAAGGGGGGCTATCAGAGAGAGAGAGAAGGGGGGCTATTAGAGAGAGAGGGGGGCTATCAGAGAGAGAGGGGGGCTATCAGAGAGAGAGGGGGGCTATCAGAGAGAGAGAGAAGGGGGGCTATCAGAGAGAGAGAAGGGGGGCTATCAGAGAGAGAGAAGGGGGGCTATTAGAGAGAGAGGGGGCTATCAGAGAGAGAGGGGGGCTATCAGAGAGAGAGGGGGCTATCAGAGAGATAGGGGGGCTATCAGAGAGGGGGGCTATTAGAGAGAGAGAGGGGGGGCTATCAGAGAGAGAGAGAGGGGGGCTATCAGAGAGCGAGGGGGGCTATCAGAGAGAGCGAGGGGGGGCTATCAGAGAGCGAGGGGGGGCTATCAGAGAGAGCAAGGGTGGGCTATCAGAGAGCGAGGGGGGGGCTATCAGAGAGAGTGAGGGTGGGCTATCAGAGAGCAAGGGGGGGCTATCAGAGAGCGAGGGGGGGCTATCAGAGAGCAAGGGGGGGCTATCAGAGAGAGCGAGGGGGGGCTATCAGAGAGCGAGGGGGGGCTATCAGAGAGAGAGAGAGAGAAGGAAGCAGAGTCTGGTAAATGAAAGAGCTCACTTGGTTCATTCAGCAGTGTTTTGTGTGGCTGCTTGTTGTTTTCAATCTTCCCGCCCACCTCCCCTTCACAGACGGAGTGCACAGGAGGGACGGGACGCAGGAAAAGTCTGTAGCTGCTCCGGGCAGACAGGGTGGATTGGACAGAGCACGCAGGAGGGGCAGGACTCGGGAGAAGTTTGGAGATCATGTGACATCAACATCATGATCTCAGAGCGGAGGGGGGGAATTTTTGGACACACCAGAGCGGAGGACGCCCTGCTGGGGGAACTGCATGTTTGTGTCCAGCATGTCAGAGAGGAGAGCACAGCGCGGGGGTTGCGGCGGCGGCGGCGGGCGCGCGCGCGCGAGGCTCTGCTTGACACATGTCAGAGCTGCCTGCTAGATAGTTGTACAGTGCGGGAGAGCAGAATAACCAGCGGCCGAGCGCCTTAGGCGGCCGTGCGCTCTAGGCGGTTGCCTAATCCGCCTAGTGGTAGCGCCGGCCCTGATCACTACTCCATAATCTTACTACTAGACTTTTCTGTGTCCTTTGATACTGTTGACCACACTCTCCTCCTCATTAACCTCTACTCCCTTGGCCTCCAAGATTCTGCTTTCTTGGTTCTCCTAGCTGAGCGCTCCTTTAACTGTCTCCTCTTCTCCACTTCTGTTTTTGTAGGGGTCTCTCAAGGCCCCCTTCTCCTCTCCATCTACACCTCCTCTCTTGGTCACTTGATAATCTCCCATGGCTTCCAATAGCATCTCTGTCAGTGACATCCATATCTATCTCTACTCCTTACCTCCCTTCTTCAGTCTCCTGTCACATTATTAAGCAACATAGCATGGATGTCACATCCCTTCCTCAAACTAAAGCTTTCTAAAAAAAACAAGCTTGAAGGTAATATTTATTCATGGGCCCATGCCCTCCTCCCTGGCCTTCCCATAAAGATCAATATTACAACTATCAGTCTGTCCCCTCACACCAAGGTACTAGGTGTAATCTAGACTCTGCCCCAAATCTTATCATCAAAAACGTATAGGCCCGGATTCACAAAGACTTACGCCGGCGTATATAATGATACGCCGTGTAAGTCCACGGATGCGCCGTCGTATCTATGCGCCTAATTCACAGTACAAGATACGCCTGAATTTTGACTTCCTACGACCGACGTAAGTCTCCTACGCCGTCGTATCTTGGGTGCATATTTACGCTGGCCGCTAGGGGCGCTTCCATTGATTTACTCTTTGAATATGTAAATGAGCGAGATACGCCGATTCACAAACGTACTTGCGCCCGTCGCAGTAAGCTACGCCGTTTACGTAAGGCGTACGTCCGGCGCAAAGATAAACCACCAAAAAGCTGGTCTAAGTATGTTAGGGTATGGAAGTCGGAACTGCCGTCGGATTTTACGTCGTTTACGTAAGTCGTACGTGAATGGGGCTGGGCGTAGGTTACGTTCACGTCGTATGAATTGAGCAGTAAATTCGACGTGATTCTGAGCATGCGCGCGCATGCGCCGTTCGTTCGGCCATTCATTTACGTGGGGTCACGATTCATTTTAATACAACACGCCCACTACCTGCCTATTTTGAATTAGGCGGGCTTACGCCGGCCCATTTACGCTACGCCGCCATAACTTAGGGAGCAAGTGCTTTGTGAATACTGGTCTTGCCTCTCTATGTTACGTCGGCATAGCGCATATGAGCTGCGCTATGCCCGCTCACATATACGCCGCTCTACCTGAATCCGGCTAATAATAGACTTTACCTCCATAACATCTCTAAAATGCACCCTTTTTTTTAAACAAATGAAACCACCAAGCTACTCATTCACTTCCTTCTCTATCGCCTATACTATTGCAATTCCCCTCTCCTAGGCCTACCTCTATGAAGACTACCCCTCTTCAGTCTATCATGAATGCTGCTGCCACACTTATCTACCAATCGCTCCGGGTCTGCCATCCCTCTGTGCCAATCCAATCTGGCTTCCAATTGCCAAGTGAATTCAATTCAAAATACTAAACAACCACATTTAAAGTGTATAAAGCAGAAAATGTAGTGAAATGACTCTCATAGAGTCCAATACAGTCCTGCAGCAGCGCTGCAAACTCTACGCTTGCTGTGATCCTAGACAGTGTTGAGGTAAGAAAAGATGTGCTCCAATCACCACTGTTGTTCACCACGTGGGGGATAAGGAAACCCCTTCAGGGGATACACTTACCAGATGGTAGATGTAAAACAGCATGTAATCCACCTTACTCGTCAGATTTTCACCATATCATGATATTCAGCATGTGTGTATGAGGGAAAAAAAGCTCATATAAAGTAGTACCGTTTTAAAACATTTATCAAACAAAATCCCCCAATTTAGGCTTTCCCCTTCAGTAATATGCGTACCATATAATGATAAAAAGCAGGCATGTAATATAAATCTGTGTTTGGCTCGCGGTTTTTGACCCTGAAGACCGCTCTGATGGATTTCCTCTTGGCGGCTTCCTGGTTCTTTCCTCGTGGAGCGCAAACGTCACTTCCGGTTGCTGTGTTTGGAGAGTCACGCCCTGACGCGTTTCGTCACTTCCGGACTTCAACTGAGGGCGTGACTCTCACAGGCACAGACCGGAGTTAAATAGAGCAGCACCGCCCATCATCTCAGAATGATCGACGCCCACTCGCGTCATTCGCGTCATTCGTAATGCTCGGACGTGATTGCTCACATCCTCACTAGTAAGGGCGGAAGTCTATGCATGTATTACGTACTGCGCTACTAATGCCCAAACGTGTTGCCACCATAATTGGGATTGTGGCGCGCACTGATATGCTGACTGTAGCTGTATAACAAATAATTATAACAATATTAGGGTATTTATACCTATATGACAAAGTATATATAATCCACCTCTAATTGAGAGCAGTTACTTAGTGGTAAAGATGGCTCAGTCCTTCCACACTATCCATAATCTAACTTAGTTCATAGTAACCACCTATATGATAGCCCTGTAGCCGCATATATGGTGGCAACAACGTTCATATAATTGATGTGGAGAGATGCATAGACATATAACTACTAAACGTCTATATATAGCACTCTATACCTGTATAAAATCACTTACTCTATAAAATTAATTAAAAAATTATAGCATATATAGCACCCCTATAAAATTCATAAATCATGCATGAAAATCCATAAAATACTTTTGAATATATAAATTAAATTAAAAATCAATTGATCCATATATATAAAAAAAACAATTGATCCATATATAAAAAAATCCATATATAAATAAATCCATCAAAAAATACACATATATACACACATATAAATATATAAAACCAGAAAATGTTCCCATATGTATATTATTATTCCGTTCATAGCCCTCCTTTTAAATAGAGGTCCAATCCACCATGATCATACTTAGTCTGTGGATTGATTAGATATGACCTATTTATCACCTTTGTACTCATACGTTAGGCTTAAACGATGGAGGAGGTGAGGTGGCTAGTACATGTAAATTATGTTCATCAGAAATTGTGTGCATATATGTGTATATGATGATTACATTGAATGATGACCCTGAGTGAGGAAATGGCTGGTATTCTGGTACCCCTATTTTTTCAAAGGGGTGAAGAGATCGTTTGTGACGATCGCTCACAAAATTACACCATTGCTGGATAAATAGTCATAATAATAATAATCATAATAACTACATTGAACCATTACTGGATAGATAATAGATAAATAATATCTTCATTGATGGGGTGAAGGATATCTACGTATCACTGATAAAGCAGTTAATATCTACTTCTACGTTAAGGCCTTTCGGCACTAAAACATCCACCAAATAGATCCATCTTGTTTCGCGTTTGGATAGTTCGCAAACTCTATGAGATCCCCTCCAATGTGCTGCCAGATGTTCAACTCCCCAGAATTCCAGACCAGACGGGTCTTGGTTGTGCATTAATTTAAAATGGAGAGACACATTGTGATCTGTGAACCCATTTCTTATATTTTTGATGTGTTCGGCAATCCTGATCCTAAGCAGTCTTTTGGTTCGTCCAATGTATAACAGACCACACGGGCATTTTAGGGCATATACCACGAAGTTGCTGTTGCAAGTAATGAATTGTTTGATTTCAAATTCTCGATTGTTGGAGGGAGACGAGAAATGATCCAGTCCTCTTTGTAGATGTTTCAATTCCCTGCACGGTTTGCACTTCCTACATGAAAAGAAGCCATTTTTGTCCCAGAATGTGGGAGGCTTATTTGGCAAATCTAGAATTTTCTTTACCACCAAATCACCGTGATTAGGGGCTTTCCTGTAAATAAATTCAGGCTTTTGCGGTATTACTGGGCCCAGTTTTTTATCTAATAGAAGCACGTGCCAGTGCTGGTTAAAGATGGCTTCGACCTCTTTTGTACTGGCTGTGAAACTGGGAGATGAAGCCCCATTGCTTTGAATTATTTGTTGTGGTGACTAATCCTGTCGTTTCTTCTTTAGTCCTTAGACACATTTCTCTGGGGACCAGCTTTACTTCTTCCACAATTTTGTTCAAAAACTGTGGGTTGTAGCCCTTCTCTTCGAATCTTCCTGTTAGGACTTTAGACTGTGCCAGAAAGTTCTCAGTATCAGAGCAATTCCGCTTAACCCGCATAATTTGGCCTTTAGGAATGTTTTTTAACCATTGTGGATGATGTCCACTGGTAATTGGCAGATAACTATTCATATCTGTGGTTTTAAAAAACACTTTGGTTTCTAATTTGTTATTTTTTCGGTAAACAGTTACGTCTAAAAAGTTAATAGTCTCTTCATGCCATTCTGACGTTAATCTGATATTATTATTGATGTTTAAAACGTTTAAAAAATTCTGTAAAGACTCTTCTGGACCTGACCAGATAAAAAATAAGTCGTCAATAAAACGTTTGTAAAAAATAAGTTCAGATCTCCTTTTGTTAAAAATCACTTTGTCCTCCCACTCTGCCATGAATAGATTCGCAATACTTGGGGCGAACTTTGCTCCCATTGCTACGCCTCTCTTTTGTATATAAAACTCATTTGCGTACCAAAAGTAATTGTGGGAGAGACAGAAGTTTAATGCATGGCCTATAAATACTTTTTGGCTGTGGGGGAGCTCGTCTCTTTGGCTTAGAGCCCAATTTAGGGCCAACATCGCATCATCATGTTGTATGATGGAATAAAGTGAGGATACGTCTGCTGTGACGAGTATTGCTTGTTGGCCTTCCTCTAAAGTGACATTGTGCAAATAATTTAAAAAGTCCTTAGTATCTTTCCAAACACAGATTTATATTACATGCCTGCTTTTTATCATTATATGGTACGCATATTACTGAAGGGGAAAGCCTAATTGGGGGATTTTGTTTAATAAATGTTTTAAAACGGTACTACTCTATATGAGCTTTTTTTCCCTCATACACACATGCTGAATATCATGATATGGTGAAAATCTGACGAGTAAGGTGGATTACATGCTGTTTTACATCTACCATCTGGTAAGTGTATCCCCTGAAGGGGTTTCCTTATCCCCCACGTGGTGAACAACAGTGGTGATTGGAGCACATCTTTTCTTACCTCAACACTGTCTAGGATCACAGCAAGCGTAGAGTTTGCTGCGCTGCTGCAGGACTGTATTGGACTCTATGAGAGTCATTTCACTACATTTTCTGCTTTATACACTTTGGACTGTTTTCTTTTTTAGCAGCTGCTTTTATCCATGGGATTTTATCATTGACGAGCTCCCCCACAGCCAAAAAGTATTTATAGGCCATGCATTGAACTTCTGTCTCTCCCACAATTACTTTTGGTACGCAAATGAGTTTTATATACAAAAGAGAGGCGTAGCAATGGGAGCAAAGTTCGCCCCAAGTATTGCGAATCTATTCATGGCAGAGTGGGAGGACAAAGTGATTTTTAACAAAAGGAGATCTGAACTTATTTTTTACAAACGTTTTATTGACGACTTATTTTTTATCTGGTCAGGTCCAGAAGAGTCTTTACAGAATTTTTTAAACGTTTTAAACATCAATAATAATATCAGATTAACGTCAGAATGGCATGAAGAGACTATTAACTTTTTAGACGTAACTGTTTACCGAAAAAATAACAAATTAGAAACCAAAGTGTTTTTTAAAACCACAGATAGGAATAGTTATCTGCCAATTACCAGTGGACATCATCCACAATGGTTAAAAAACATTCCTAAAGGCCAAATTATGCGGGTTAAGCGGAATTGCTCTGATACTGAGAACTTTCTGGCACAGTCTAAAGTCCTAACAGGAAGATTCGAAGAGAAGGGCTACAACTAGGGTTGTCCCGATACCGATACTAGTATCGGTATCGGGACCGATTCCGAGTTTTTTCGGCGGTACTCAGACGCCGATACCCCGCCCCGATACACAAATAGAATACTTGCCACCCCCGTCGCCTCCCGCCGCCGCCGCCGACCGCCGCCACCGAAGCCGCAATCCGCCGCGATCCGCCGCCATCCCCGCTGCCGCCGACTGTGTAATACGCGCGGGAACATTACAGCTTTGAATAGCTGTAATGATTCGCATCGCGCATAGACACTCCCCCTTGCTCGGGTGAACTGTCCAATCCCGAGCAAGGGGGAGTGTCTATACGTAGCGCGAATCATTACAGCTTTAGCTGTTATGTTCCCGCGCGTATTACCAGTCGGCGCTCGGCGGCAGCGAGACACAGGTAAGGGGGACATCGCTGGATATGGGGGAGACGATGGCTGCATATGGGGGACGATGTCTGCATATGGGGGACGATGTCTGCATATGGGGGACAATGGCTGTATATGGGGGAGACGATGGCTGCATATGGGAGACAATGGCTGTATATGGGGGGGACACTGTCTGCATATGGGGGACAATGTCTGCATATGGGGGACAATGTCTGCATATGGGGGACAATGGCTGTATATGGGAGACAATGGCTGTATATGGGGGACAATGGCTTTATATGGGGGAGACGGTGGCTGCATATGGGAGACAATGGCTGTATATGGGGGGGACACTGTCTGCATATGGGGGACAATGGCTGTATATGGGGGACAATGTCTGCATATGGGGGACAATGGCTGTATATGGGAGACAATGGCTGTATATGGGGGACAATGGCTGTATATGGGAGACAATGGCTGTATATGGGGGACAATGGCTGTATATGGGGGAGACGGTGGCTGCATATGGGAGACAATGGCTGTATATGGGGGGGACACTGTCTGCATATGGGGGACAATGTCTGCATATGGGGGACAATGGCTGCATATGGGGGACAATGGCTGTATATGGGGGGGACAATGGCTGCATATGGGGGACAATGTCTGCATATGGGGGACAATGGCTGTATATGGGGGAGACGATGGCTGTATATGGGGGACAATGTCTGCATATGGGAGACCATGGCTGTATATGGGAGACAATGGCTGGATATGGGGGAGACAATGGCTGCATATGGGAGACAATGGCTGTATATGGGGGAGACGATGGCTGCATATGGGGGACAATGTCTGCATATGGGGGACAATGGCTGTATATGGGAGACAATGGCTGTATATGGGGGACAATGGCTGTATATGGGGGAGACGGTGGCTGCATATGGGAGACAATGGCTGTATATGGGGGGGACACTGTCTGCATATGGGGGACAATGGCTGCATATGGGGGACAATGGCTGCATATGGGGGGGACAATGGCTGCATATGGGGGGCAATGTCTGCATATGGGGGACAATGGCTGTATATGGGAGACAATGGCTGTATATGGGGGACAATGGCTGTATATGGGGGAGACGGTGGCTGCATATGGGAGACAATGGCTGTATATGGGGGGGACACTGTCTGCATATGGGGGACAATGGCTGCATATGGGGGGGACAATGGCTGCATATGGGGGGGACAATGGCTGCATATGGGGGACAATGTCTGCATATGGGGGACAATGGCTGTATATGGGGGAGACGATGGCTGTATATGGGGGACAATGTCTGCATATGGGAGACAATGGCTGTATATGGGAGACAATGGCTGGATATGGGGGAGACAATGGCTGCATATGGGAGACAATGGCTGTATATGGGGGAGACGATGGCTGCATATGGGGGACAATGGCTGTATATGGGGGGACAATGGCTGTATATGGGGGGGACAATGGCTGTATATGGGAGACAATGGCTGGATATGGGGGAGACAATGGCTGCATATATGTGGGGGGACAATGGCTGGATATGGGGGAGACAATGGCTGCATATATGTGGGGGGACAATGGCTGTATATGGGGGGGACAATGGCTGCATTTGGGGACACATTTAAAAAAAAGTATCGGTATTCGGTTTCGGCGACTACTTGAAAAAAAGTATCGGTACTTGTACTCAGTCCTAAAAAAGTGGTATCGGGACAACCCTAGGCCTACAACCCACAGTTTTTGAACAAAATTGTGGAAGAAGTAAAGCTGGTCCCCAGAGAAATGTGTCTAAGGACTAAAGAAGAAACGACAGGATTAGTCACCACAACAAATAATTCAAAGCAATGGGGCTTCATCTCCCAGTTTCACAGCCAGTACAAAGAGGTCGAAGCCATCTTTAACCAGCACTGGCACGTGCTTCTATTAGATAAAAAACTGGGCCCAGTAATACCGCAAAAGCCTGAATTTATTTACAGGAAAGCCCCTAATCACGGTGATTTGGTGGTAAAGAAAATTCTAGATTTGCCAAATAAGCCTCCCACATTCTGGGACAAAAATGGCTTCTTTTCATGTAAGAAGTGCAAACCGTGCAGGGAATTGAAACGTCTACAAAGAGGACTGGATCATTTCTCGTCTCCCTCCAACAATCGAGAATTTGAAATCAAACAATTCATTACTTGCAACAGCAACTTCGTGGTATATGCCCTCAAATGCCCGTGTGGTCTGTTATACATTGGACGAACCAAAAGACTGCTTAGGATCAGGATTGCCGAACACATCAAAAATATAAGAAATGGGTTCACAGATCACAATGTGTCTCTCCATTTTAAATTAATGCACAATCAAGACCCGTCTGGTCTGGAATTCTGGGGAGTTGAACATCTGGCAGCACATTGGAGGGGATCTCATAGAGTTCGCGAACTATCCAAACGCGAAACAAGATGGATCTATTTGGTGGATGTTTTAGTGCCGAAAGGCCTTAACGTAGAAGTAGATATTAACTGCTTTATCAGTGATACGTAGATATCCTTCACCCCATCAATGAAGATATTATTTATCTATTATCTATCCAGTAATGGTTCAATGTAGTTATTATGATTATTATTATTATGACTATTTATCCAGCAATGGTGTAATTTTGTGAGCGATCGTCACAAACGATCTCTTCACCCCTTTGAAAAAATAGGGGTACCAGAATACCAGCCATTTCCTCACTCAGGGTCATCATTCAATGTAATCATCATATACACATATATGCACACAATTTCTGATGAACATAATTTACATGTACTAGCCACCTCACCTCCTCCATCGTTTAAGCCTAACGTATGAGTACAAAGGTGATAAATAGGTCATATCTAATCAATCCACAGACTAAGTATGATCATGGTGGATTGGACCTCTATTTAAAAGGAGGGCTATGAACGGAATAATAATATACATATGGGAACATTTTCTGGTTTTATATATTTATATGTGTGTATATATGTGTATTTTTTGATGGATTTATTTATATATGGATTTTTTTTATATATGGATCAATTGTTTTTTTTATATATATGGATCAATTGATTTTTAATTTAATTTATATATTCAAAAGTATTTTATGGATTTTCATGCATGATTTATGAATTTTATAGGGGTGCTATATATGCTATAATTTTTTAATTATTTTATAGAGTAAGTGATTTTATACAGGTATAGAGTGCTATATATAGACGTTTAGTAGTTATATGTCTATGCATCTCTCCACATCAATTATATGAACGTTGTTGCCACCATATATGCGGCTACAGGGCTATCATATAGGCGGTTACTATGAACTAAGTTAGATTATGGATAGTGTGGAAGGACTGAGCCATCTTTCCCACTTAGTAACTGCTCTCAATTAGAGATGGATTATATATACTTTGTCATATAGGTATAAATACCCTAATATTGTTATAATTATTTGTTATACAGCTACAGTCAGCATATCAGTGCGCGCCACAATCCCAATTATGGTGGCAACACGTTTGGGCATTAGTAGCGCAGTACGTAATACATGCATAGACTTCCGCCCTTACTAGTGAGGATGTGAGCAATCACGTCCGAGCATTACGAATGACGCGAATGACGTGAGTGGGCGTCGATCATTCTGAGATGACGGGCGGTGCTGCTCTATTTAACTCCGGTCTGTGCCTGTGAGAGTCACGCCCTCAGTTGAAGTCCGGAAGTGACGAAACGCGTCAGGGCGTGACTCTCCAAACACAGCAACCGGAAGTGACGTTTGCGCTCCACGAGGAAAGAACCAGGAAGCCGCCGAGAGGAAATCCATCAGAGCGGTCTTCAGGGTCAAAAACCGTGAGCCAAACACAGATTTATATTACATGCCTGCTTTTTATCATTATATGGTACGCATATTACTGAAGGAGAAAGCCTAATTGGGGGATTTTGTTTAATAAATGTTTTAAACCGGTACTACTCCTATATGAGCTTTTTTTCCCTCATACACACATGCTGAATATCATGATATGGTGAAAATCTGACGAGTAAGGTGGATTACATGCTGTTTTACATCTACCATCTGGTAAGTGTATCCCCTGAAGGGGTTTCCTTATCCCCCACGTGGTGAACAACAGTGGTGATTGGAGCACATCTTTTCTTACCTCAACACTGTCTAGGATCACAGCAAGCGTAGAGTTTGCAGCGCTGCTGCAGGACTGTATTGGACTCTATGAGAGTCATTTCACTACATTTTCTGCTTTATACACTTTGGACTGTTTTCTTTTTTAGCAGCTGCTTTTATCCATGGGATTTTATCATTGATGTTGGACAATTTTAGTGCTTACATCCTAAAGCGCAGAGCTGTACATAAATAAGTTGCGCCTATTATTATTATTTCTGTACATTTTACATAAACCACATTTAACCACTTCCTTACTGGGCACTTAAACCCCTTCCTGACCAGAGGACTTTTTGCGATTCGGCACTGCGTCGCTTTAACTGACAATTGCGCGGTCGTGCGACGTGGCTCCCAAACAAAGTTAACGTCCTTTTTTCCCCACAAATAGAGCTTTCTTTTGGTGGTATTTGATCACCTCTGCGGTTTTTATTTTTTGCGCTATAAACAAAAATAGAGCGACAATTTTGAAAAAAAAAAATATATTTTTACTTGTTGCTATAATAAATAGCTCAATTTTTTTTTTTTACGTTTTTTTTTTATCCTCAGTCTAGGCCGATACGTATTCTACATATTTTTAGTAAAAAAAATCGCAATAAGCGACTGGTTTGCGCAAAAGTTATAGCGCCTACAAAATAAGGGACAGAATTATTATTTATTTTTATTTTTTTTTTACTAGAAATGGCGGCGATCTGCGATTTTTATTGGGACTGCGACGTTATGGCGGACACATCGGACACTTTTGACACATTTTTGGCGCCATTCACATTTATACTGCAATCAGTGCTATAAATATGCACTAATTACTGTATAATTTTTTTTTTTTACTAGAAATGGCGGCGATCTGCGATTTTTATTGTAACTGCAACGTTATGGCGGACACATCGGACACTTTTGACACATTTTTGGCGCCATTCACATATATACTGCAATCAGTGCTATAAATATGCACTAATTACTGTATACATTTTTTTTTTTACTAGAAATGGCGGCGATCTGCGATTTTTATTGGGACTGCGACGTTATGGCGGACACATCGGACACTTTTGACACATTTTTGGCACCATTCACATTTATACTGCAATCAGTGCTATAAATATGCACTAATCACTGTATAAATGTGACTGGCAGGGAAGGGGTTAACACTAGGGGGTGAGGAAGGGGTTAAATGTGTACCCTAATTAGTGTTCTAACTGTGGGGGAAGGGGGGTGACTGGGGGGGGTGACCGATCTGTGTCTCTATGTACAAGAGACACAGATCCGTCTCCTCTCTCCCCTGACAGCACCGCTGTCTGCGAGAGCCGGGAATGAGAGATGATCTCATATGTAAACATATGAGATCATCTCTCATTGGCCGCACAGATCGCCTAGGAAACGGCCGCTCCGATTGGCCGTTCACGGCGATCTGTGACTGGCTGTGTCCAAGGGACACGGCCAGCACAGCAGTTCCCCGCTGCGCGCTCGGGAGCGCGCGCGGGGAACGTGCAAAGGGGCGGCCGTAAAAAGACGGCCTGTTAGACATTGGGAGCCGCGCTGCGGCCGTACAAAGTCGTACGGCCGTCAGCAAGTGGTTAAAGAATCAGCTTCATAGGAGTGTCCCAACAGTGAGTATTGAAAACTGGATCACAGCTGTCTGATATGACAGACCCTTACCAGAGTTTGCAATCCCAAATGGATCAATTCAAGCAGGTAGCCGTAACCTGGGCTGTACAGGGGATCTAATCCAGGACACGACCTCCCGACGGTCCAGCAGTGATGAACCAAAAAAAAAAAAAACAATAGAACTCCAATAGTGTGATATTGTATAAAGCACTAATGCATAGCATCACCAATTGACTGGCAAAAGGACAGTGTGACAAAAACCACCACCACAGAACACACTGGTCCTTACCAGATCCTTGAATTAGAAAGGCAAAGGACAGACGTGAGATGTGTGTGTGCAGCCAACACAGGGGTCTGAACAGCTCAGCCAGACACGTCCTAGATGATGAAGCAGCTGCCGGAGCCGATAAATTTGAGACTTGTTTTGAACCTCTCCCTCGAGATGTTATGGAGGTAAAGTCACTTGGTGATGCTATGCATTAGTGCTTTATACAATATCACACTATTGGAGTTCTATTGTTTTTTTGGTTCATCACTGCTGGACCGTCGGGAGGTTGTGTCCTGGATTAGATCCCCTGTACAGCCCAGGTTACGGCTACCTGCTTGAATTGATCCATTTGGGATCGCAAACTCTGGTAAGGGTCTGTCATATCAGACAGCTGTGATCCAGTTTTCAATACTCACTGTTAGGACACTCCTATGAAGCTGATTCTTCACTGAACTGCACCAATTTTTATTTCATTTATTTTTCATTTTGGGAAGACGTACCTATTTTCACCATTGGACATTTTCTCTGAATATTCATACTTTGCTGACACTTAATTTTATTAGCGCAACTCCATCTTTTTCACATGTTATTTTGTTTTGTATAAACATTTTGAGTTTGCAGCTTCTTTTATGTACTAGATAAGCGCACTGTTTTTCCACTGTATTAACCACATTTAAAGCCGTTCATTCCTCCGCTACATCACCAATCTTGTCTCAAAATATCACCCAAACTGTCCTCTCTACTTCTCCCAAGTAGGGATGGGCAAACGGCCTGAGCATAAGTTCGGGCCGAACTTTGGTTGTTCGAATGTTCTGGCGAGCACTGAACAATATGCTGAGTTCAGGAAAAATTCGAAAGCTGCAGAACCCTATTAAAGTCTATGGGACACTGACATGAAAAACTAAAAGTGCTAATTTTAAAGGCTTATATGCAAGTCATTGTCAAAAAGTGTTTGGGGACCTGGGTCCTGCCCCAGGGGACATGTATCAATGCAAAAAAAGTTTTCAAAACTGATGTTTTTTTGGGAGCAGTGATTTTAGTAATGCTTAAAGTAAAACAATAAAAGTAAAATTTTGTACCTAGGGGGTATCTATAGTATGCCTGTAAAGTAGCAAATTTTTCCCATGTTTAGAACAGTCCCTGCAGCAAAATGACATTTCTAAAGGAAAAAAAGTATTGTGGCTATAATGAATTGTCGGGTCCCAGCAATACAGATAAAATTAATTTGAAAAAAACGGCATGGGTCCCCGCCCAGTCCATTACCAGGCCCTTTGGGTCTGGTATGAATATTAAGGTAAACCCCAAAACAAAATTGTGTGGGGGTCCCCCCAAATTCCATACCAGGCCCTTCAGGTCTGGTATGGATATTAAGGGGAACCCTGTGATAAAAAAATGTAAATGGCGTAGGGGTCCCCCTCAAAATCCATACCAGACCCTTCCAGATTTTAAGGGGAACCCTGTGCCAAAATTAAAAAACAAATGGCGTAGGGTTCCCCCCAAAAATCCATACCAGACCCATATCTGAGTACGCAACCTGGCAGGCTGCAGGAAAACAGAGGGGATGGGAGAGCACCCCCAAAGTCACCCTCAAAGCACCTTTGCCCCGTGGTTTTGAGGGCCTACGGGCGGGGGGCTTAACGGAATCTGGAAGCCCCTTTTGACAAGGGGACCCCCAGATCCCGGCCCCCCTCTGTAAATTGGTAACGGGTACATTGTACCCCTACCATTTCACAAAAAAAGTGTCAAAAATTTTAAAAAAGACAAGAGACAGCTTGGGACAAGTCTTTTTATTAAAAAAAAATTTCCAGCGATGTACTACATCTGGGGACGTGAACAAAAAAGAAACAGAAAAGTTCCATGGGAGGCAGCCACCGAGAGATGCTACTCCCGCTGTGACAGCTGTTATATAGCTTAGGGAGGGGCCACCCAGTGATGTGTTCTGGTGACCCCCACCCCCTCTGACACCACAGGGGTTTCCAGATTCCGATAAGCCCCCGCCCGCAGACCCCCACAACCACTGGGCAAGGGTTTTGGGGATGAGGCCCTTGTCCCCATCAACATGGGGACAAAGTGCTTTGGGGGTGACTCCAAAGCACCCCCCACCCCTCATGTTGAGGGCATGTGGTCTGGTACAGTTCAGGAGGGGGGAACCCTACGCCATTTTTTTTTTGCGCAGGGTTCCCCTTAAAATCCATACCGGGCCTGGTATGGAATTTGGGGGGACCCCCACGCATTTTTTTTCATTTTGGTTTGGGATTCCCCTTAATATTCATACCAGACACAAAGGGCCTGGTAATAGACTGGAGGGGGAACCCATGCTGTTTTTTTCAATGAGTTTTATCTAAATTGCTGGGACCCGACAATTCAATATAACCACGAGCAGTTTTAATTGACTTTTATGCGTTAGAAATGTCATATTTTGCTGCAGGGACTGTTCTAAACACAAGAAAAATGTGCCACTTTACAGGCATACTATAGAAATCCCTTAGGTACGAAATTTAAAAGAATATTTCACTTTTATTGTTTCACTTTAAAGGGGTTGTAAAGGAATTTTTTTCCCCCCTAAATAGCTTCCTTTATCTTAGTGCAGTCCTCCTTCACTTACCCCATCCTTCGATTTTGCTTTTAAATGTCCTTAATTCTTCTAAGAAATACTCACACTGGCCCAGATTCTCAAAGGGCTTACGACGCTGTCGTAAGTCCTAATCTGGGCCGTCGTATCTATGCGACTGATTCTTAGAATCAGTTACGCATAGATATCCATTCGATCCGACAGGCGTAAGGCTCTTACACCGTCGGATCGTAACTGCAATTTTTTTCCCCCGCTAGGTGGCGCTTCCGTCGTTTTCCACATTGAGTATGCAAATTAGCTAGATACACGAATTCCCGAACGTACGCGCGGCCGACGCAGTAGTTACGACGTTTACATTAGGCTTTTCCCGGCGTATAGTTGCCCCTGCTATATGAGGCGCAGCCAATGCTGAGTATGGCCGTCGTTCCCGCGTCGAAAATTTATAAAATGACGTCGTTTGCGTAAGTCGTCCGTGAATGGTGCTGGACGTAATTTACGTCCACGTCGAAACCAATGACGTCCTTGCGACGTCATTTAGCGCAATGCACGCCGGGAAATTTTAGCGACGGCGCATGCGCATTTCATTCGGCGCGGGGACGCGCTTCATTTAAATGAAACGCCCCCTACCCGCCGAATTTGAATTCCGCCGGGTGTTTTACGCTACGCCGCCGCAACTTTACAGACAAGTGCTTTGTGAATAAAGCACTTGTCTGAAAAACTTGCGACGGTGTAACGTAAATGAGATGCGTTACGCCCGCCCATTTTTGCGCCATTCTATGAGAATCTGCCCCTTTATGTTCTTCTGTCTGTAACTCACCACCGTAATGCGAGGCTTTCTTCCTGGTGTGGAGAAAGCCTCTTGAGGGGGGAGGGGGCGAGCAGGAATGTCAGGACGCTCACTAACGCACAGCTCCTTTCTCTATCTGCAAAGTAGAGTGTGTCCTGATTTGCCTGCTCGCCCCCTCCCCCTCAAGAGGCTTTCCTCCACACCAGGAAGAAAACCTTGCATTACGGTGGTGAGTTACAGACAGAAGAACAGGAAGTGAAGACTTCTCAGAAGAAATAAGGACATTTAAAAGCAAAAATGAAGGACGAGGTAAGTGAAGGAGGACTGCACTAAGGTAAAGGAAGCTCTTTAGGGGAATTTTTTTTCCTTTACATACCCTTTAAGCATTATTAAAATCACTGCTCCCGAAAAAAAAATCATTTTTTTTTTAAACTTTTTTAATTGATACATGTCCCCCTGGGCAGGACGCAGGTCCCCAAACACTTTTTATGACAATAAATGGCATATAAGCCTTTAAAATTAGCACTTTTGATCTTTCATGTTTGTGTCCCATAGACTATAACGGTGTTCGCGTGTTCGAACAAATTTTTTGCCTATTCGCGAACCACACCCGGGGGGGGGGGGGGGGGGCTCATCCTTACTCCCAAGACCTCTTGCTATCTCCCCCTCTCCCATCCTCTGGAATGCTCTACCACCTATCTATCTCCTACACTGGCTATCCTGCCTTCACCTTACAACTAAACTGTTAATTCTTCCATTACCTCATAACTTATAGTTATTACCCTTTTTTTTCACTTGCCTCACCCTATACGATTGTAATCTATTATGAGCAGGGCCCTCTTAACCATCTTGTATTTTATTGTTTTGTACCTGTACTGTCTACCTTATGTTGTAAAGTGCTGTGGAAACTGTTAAATCATGTATAATAGAGCCTTGGCCTAAGATCCAAGGAAATCTGCAGGGTTTAGTATAACCACTTTACGACCACCCACCACACATATACTATAGCAGGGCGGTCACTCTGCACCGGATCACGTACCTAGTATGTGATCCGCGTGCTAGGGTAGAAAGCGCCCCGGCTGTCCTGCGATTTGCTGCAGCACCAACCAATTAGCGGCTCCCGGCACCCGACGAACGGCTCAGGACATTACCAAAGAGAGCCTGGCTCTCTTCTGACAGCAGCAAGGTGCTGTTTTATTCTTCCTGCAAACCAGGTAGTAGAAAATGGCACATTACTTAGTAAAAATAGAACACACACAGTAACACATATTGGCAACACATTTAACCTCTTGATCACCCTATATATTAACCCCTTCCCTGCCAGTGTCATTAGTACAGTGACAGTGCATATGTTTAGCACTGATCACTGTATTGGTGTCGCTGGTTCCCAAAAAAGTGTCAGTTAGGTGTCCAATTTGTCTGCCGCAACAACGCAGTCCTGCTCTAAGTCGCTGATCACCGCCATTACTAGTAAAAAATTTAAAAAAATATATCCCATAGTTTGTATATGTGTAGCACTACCCCCGAAGGAGCTGCTGGTTTGATTTGGGTGGCACGTTACCTCTGTATCCCTGCCGTCTAGGGTACTGGATGAGAGCTGTAATAAAGTCAATGTCCACACGACAGGTGTCTTTTCTGTGCTTTTATTACCCAGCCGGGTAAAAGCAGTAGAAATAGAAATAGGTGAATGGATAGAAGAAATGGAAATGACGGATTCAGGGTTAACTGGAAACAGTCCTGCTTCCCATGACAAACTTCTTCACCACTCTAGCCAAAGTGGGTATAGTGCACCTGGATAGGCCTCTCTCACCAGCCTAGCAGCCAAAGTGTCAATCAGAACTTTAGGGTGAAGTCTCTGCCACAGACCCTCCTAAAGGTGGAGATAATCTCGGTCCAAAATCCTTCTCAACTGGATTCAGCACCCGGATCTCCATCAAAATGCTTTAGTTACGTCAGGAACTGATAGCCGACCATCGTCCAGCCTCTCAGATACGAAGTGTCTTTCGATGAGCAGATAGGCCTCTCCTGTGACACCAGCCTCGTGCTCGGTGTCCCTCAGACAGGTTCTCCATCGATCGGCTTCCTCCCACTTTGGACGGACAGCACCGGACCACTTGCAAATTGTAGACTCAGTCTGCCTACCGAGTCTACAAGGTAGATTAATGCTCCGGACCAACGTGGTCCCAGAGCCAGGAACACTGCAACACACACCCTGGCCAGGAATGCCACACACGGGGTGGTGGGACGACTGCCCAGGCGGATGGCGCAGGGACAACGACCCCGTACTAATGGCGTCTGCCCCCTAAATACCCCTCCCCAGCATGCACAGCAAGGCGATCAACCCTCCTGATTGGCTGCCGAGGAGAAGCATCCACATGACCCTGATTCTACTGCTGCCACCTACCGTCTGGGGACTGGAGTCCCCACATAGCAGCCGTGGGCACACAGTACAACCAGAGCTGGAACATAGGCTTTAAATGTAACCAAATAAACATGGTCAGAGTCAATTAACTCTCTGACCCCCTTCTAAATTTACAGCAGCACCTGCTATGAAAGTAGCCAGGAGCTACACATGCTATCATTTTTACACAAACCAATCAATATATGCTTATTGAATCTTTTTTTGCAAAAATGTGTAGCAGAATATATATTTGCCCTAAATTGATGAAGTAGTTTGGATATTTACTTTATTTTTTTTATAAATTGTTGCGCTTTTTTTATGTTTTATAGCTCAAAAAAATTAAAACCGCAGTAGTGATCAAATACCACCAAAAGAACATACATTTTATTTCAGTAAAGTGTTGCACGGTCGGCCTGGTCATGAAGGGGGGTAAATCTTCCAGAACTGAAGTGGTTAAAGACACCCATGTTACCTTTGAAACCTTTTATAGCAGGTCATGTACTGTACACCCTAAAGCACATGCATGCAAGCAAAGTTTATTGTGCAAGCTAATCACTTCTGAGACCAACGCCTGTCCTGGCTGCTGCAGTAGGAACCACACCCTTTCCAGGAACAAACTATTGGTTATTATGATGAAAGCTTTAATTAACACATGTGAGAATAAAGAGCATTATGTAAAGTATGTGTAGAGCGGTACCCCCGCAGGGGCTACTAAGTAATGTGGCACACCTGTCGCCCTGCCCGGCATTCACTTCCCAGACACTCTTAAGCCCCATACACACGGTCACACTTTTTGCCAACCAACTTTAAAATCTGCAACTTTTCTAATTTGTCTGACTGTGTGTACGCTCCATCTGACCAACTTTTTCGGGTTTCATCCAACAAAAAGTTGGGTCTGCAAACGGACCAACTTTTCGGCAACAAAAGTCAGATGGTGCCTTGTCTGACTGTGTGTACAGCAATCCAACCAACTTTTGGACAAAGTGCAAATACGCATGCTCAGAACCAATGTTAAAAGCAACAAACAATAGCAGAAGTTAACCAAAGGGTGGCGGTAAAGAGCAGAAAATAGCAAAAAAAAAAAACACGTGATGTTAGGAAAGTTTTAGAAAAGTTTGCAGAAAAGTCTGACTGTGTGTATGCTATGGGTGTGGCCGGACAAATCAATTAGGAAAAAAATCCAAGGGAAATTTTGTTGGATGTCTGACTGTGTGTATGAGCCTTAAGACAGTAAACAGTCCGGTGCTTTGTTTTTGCTATTTTATTGAGGGACTTTAACTTGAATTGGGTATGGGAAATATAGGATGGCCAGTAGAATAATAGCAATATTGCTAGGGACGGCTATATACACTCTTTGCACACTCCTTCAGACTCCTCCTGCACAACTCTTGCTTGCAGACTATTGATCTCTAGAAGGTAAAAGGAAAAATGTATCTTGCGCCAAATATGCAATTAAACAAAAAATGTAACTAAATATGAGCTGCACCCCAAAAAAACAGTGGACACCACTGCTGCAACGTGGATTAAAAAAAAAACGGGTGAGTCCGCTAATAGGTATTATATAAAAATAATAACTATAATAGAAAATAAATGAATAAATAAATAGCAAGTGATGCACCAGCCTACCTAATATAACCTAAATAACACAAAAAAACACATTAACATCTAGACCCCAACGTGCCAGGTGCCTAATAGTTACACTTAATAATTATATCTATTAGGCACCTGTCACGTTGGGGTCTAGATGTTAATGTGTTTTTTTTGTGTTATTTAGGTTATATTAGGTAGGCTGGTGCATCACTTGCTATTTATTTTCTATTATAGTTATTATTTTTATATAATATCTAGTAGCGCACTCACCAGGGCTGTATTTTTGCCTAGGCCGACAAGGCGCCCCCCCCCTTCTCAAAAACATCACCCCGCCCGTCCTCCCGAGTCCCGGCTCCCGCGGCCTCCTCCCGGCTCACATACAGCCTCTGAGGTGCCGTTATCGGCAGCCTTGCGGTGCGCCGGGGTCTGGGAGCCTGGATGTGTCTTATTCAGACATCCCGCCCACTGATTCACCATGCAGCGGGACATCCAGTCCAGACTCAGGTAGGAGACACAGTTGTAAGGGGAGAGTGGGGAGCCGAAGTGTATGGCAGCCAAGGAGTGAGTGTATGGGAGGGGGTGGAAGGCTGTGCAGTCTCATTGTTTTGTGTTTGGAGGACTGGTGGCAGCCCATTTTTGCTGGGACTTGTAGTGCCCCGTTTTTGCTGGGACTTGTAGTGCACCATTTTTGCTGGGACTTGTAGTGCCCTGTTTTTGCTGGGACTTGTAGTGCACTGTGGGGGCTGAGATAAGGCAGCCCCATTTTGCTGGGACTTGTAGTGCACTGTGGGGGCTGAGATATGGCAGCCCCGTTTTGCTGGGACTTGTAGTGCATTGTGGGGACTTAGATATGGCAGCTCCGTTTTGCTGGGACTTGTAGTGCACTGTGGGGGCTGACATATGACAGACCCGTTTTGTGCACTGGGGGCTGAGATATGGCAGCCTTCTATGCTGGGACCTGCAGTGCCCTCTGGGGGGGCTGACATATGGCAGCGTCCTATGCTGGGACTTGTAGTGCCTTAGACTGTGGGGGGACTGAGGTATCCTCATTCCGCCACTGAGGGCACTACAAGTCCCAGGAGAGTGGGCTGCCATTCTTCCATTCCCTGTAGTCTAGGGCACTACAAGTCCCAGCATAGGAGTCTGCCCTATCTCAGCCTCCCAGAGTGCACTACAAGTCCCAGCATAGGAGGCTGCCATATCTCAGCCCCCAGAGTGCACTACAAGTCCCAGCATAGGAGGCTGCCATATCTCAGCCAACCCGGAGGGGAACTATAAGTCCCAACATAGGATGCTGCTCTTACAGAACAGGAGAAACCGCTGGGGGGCGGGTGCACTGGGAGGATAGAGAAGGAGGCACAGGTTTGAGATTGAGAAGGGAGGGTCGTATTAAAATTGGGGGGGGTGCATGAATTTAGTCAGGCCTAGGGCAGCACAAAACCTAAATACACCACTGGCACTCACCCGTTTATTGCTCTCTAGAAGCAGCTAGAACCTGGTTAGGCCTGACACTGGCTTTGCCAGGCCTTGGGAATTTGCCCTTTGCAGGCAGGGACCGCAGGCCCATATAGTGTAGCAGAAAATATGGAAAGTCTTGTTAATGCTAGCTGTCCTTCTGCTGTCCTACGGCTGCCAGTCAGTCCTCTTCAGGCCCTGCCAGCCTGACTTCACTGCCCATGACATTGCAATCCTCCCTACCGGCTCCACAGCCAGCTATGACTTTTTTCTTTCAGTCCTCTCTGGCATGCCTCTCCTGTGCTCCCAACTGCAGATGTCACTCACCATCCCTCCTGGCTGCAAACAGTGGTTCCCTCCTGAAGACTTGCCCGGCAGTACTAGCTCCTGCTGTCCTCTCTGACTCCTCCTATGTCTCCTGTCCAGATCCTTCATGCTTTCTTGAAGGGCTCTGTTCTGCACCCAAGTCCCAGGCCCAAGCCCCCCCCCCCCCAGACTGGGGAACTCCCTCCAAGGCCCCCACAGCCTAGTACTCCACCCTCAGTTCTTCCACCCGACAACTCCTCCCCAGCTGGGATGACCCTGGGTATTTCAAAGAGGCCTGCCCCCTGCCAATCCTAGTTGGGGATCGGTAAGGCTCCCTGAGACACCCCAGACAGCTCCACCCCTCTTCCCCGCCTCTTCTTTTAGAATCATACCATAGAGGAAGAGGGTTTCTGTATCAGGGCTGATGTTTGAGTATTCCGCATGGCATTCTTAGCTCACTACAGTAAGTTAGAACTCAATAGAGTTGATTTTACTTAAACTGGATAGTCCAAATTCTGGTGCAGCCCTGCATGGTAGCCAATCGGCTTCAAAATGTATTTGGTGTGTGTGTCACCGGCGCAAAAACCTTTAAAACAATGGGTCTTCTGCAGTTCAGTATTCCCCACCAATGTTGTGGGGTAATTAGTGTTGCAAGAAATTTTTTTTAACTGCGCCAACCCTATGATAATAATTATGTAATTACCACTGCTTATTGCTATAAATGTGCAATTTTGCTTATCAAGAAAATTAATAAAGTGTAATCCTGTGCATGATTAAATGAGCAAGAGTGAAAATAACATTTAACAAGTGAAATCCCTTATATATAAATCCACATACCTGTATACTCTAAAATGCAAAAATTATAAGCAAATAAATAGTCCCAGCGTTTCTCTTCAGAGATGATCAATTATATCCTATGTGCTCACATCCATGACTAAAAACAACTTTTATCCACCAATTCATGAACACACCATCACCTTCTGAAATAGGCACTCACCAGAAACTAGATACGGTATATAAAATCCTCACTCACAAGTTACTGTACCTAGAGACCCAGAGAGTCTTTCCAGTAGTGCTTTTTGGAGCTTGTGTATAGCATTATTTCCCCTGTGGTTGGCGTACGGTCCAAGCCTCGATTCTGTGCAGCTTATGGCAGGAAGTAAAGTCGGCATTACCCAGAAACCTGTACGCATTTCGCTGACATTGGCCGCCATCCGATCCTGTCCACAAAATCCAGAGGGATGACGGTCCTATTTTCCACCCATCTGGCGCATCGCATATTTGTGAAAAGGACCTAAGTAACATAAACACATTGTTGGCCTTTAAGACTCTCTAAATTACAAAGAGGTTTCTGAATTTTGTCAGAAAAAGGATCAGCCTGGGGAGAACAGAAGTATACTAATATATAAACAAAAATTAAGAAAAAATGGGAACCAACAATCACCGGGTATACAACAAATACCCCTTATCTACTCACAGACGTATAGTGGGGCTCTATGGTCAAAAAACAAAGTTTAAAAATATGAGACAAATATAAAAAAAAGCCAATGAACCATAACAATGAGCCACTGAGGAACAGTATGCAATCTAAGTGATAAACCATATATAAATCGCAAAGCTTGTGTAGCGGGGTCATCCTATCAGAGACCATTGATAGGCCTGAATCCCCGCTGGAACTTTATCCACGCTTGTAAATATGTAAGATACCTTTAAGGCCTTGTACACACGGTTGGACCAAACCGATGAGAATGGTCCGACGGACCGTTTT
The DNA here is from genome assembly GCF_905171775.1 of Rana temporaria. Taxonomy (NCBI): domain Eukaryota; kingdom Metazoa; phylum Chordata; class Amphibia; order Anura; family Ranidae; genus Rana; species Rana temporaria. The sequence continues at coordinate 113,742,794 of NC_053494.1, forward strand.
CATCGGTTCACCTCTGAAGTGGCCGTACGGCCTGATGTGTGTACACACCATGAGTTCAAAATCTGATCGGGTCAGAACGCGGTGACGTAAAACACACGACGTGCTGAAAAAAACAAAGTTCAATGCTTCCAAGCATGCGTAGACTTGATTCTGAGCATGCGCGGGTTTTGAACCGATGCTTTTCTGTACTAACCATCGTTTTGGTCCGATCGGGCAGCGGGCCAGCGGTTCGGTTTTGAAGCATGTTTAGAAATTTTGGACTGAAGGAAACCAGACCGATAGCCTATACACACAGTCGGTTTGGTCCGATAAAACTGAACTTCGGTTCATTCTCAGCGGACCAAACCGACCGTGTGTACGGGGCCTAAGAAGTTATGCACTGTGGGACTAGAAGTAGCGGGAGATATGGACTCCATTGAGAAACAGACTATGCTTCCCACAATGCTCTGCATTATTGGAACATGTGACACCTCCGCACAGACTTATGGGGGAGGTTACTTAAGGAAAGGGAGGGGCTGATCTCGCTCTCTCTGGACCTGCATTTTCTCCTCTGCGGAGCTGTGGAGAACAGCCCAGCCACTCTGCTAGGCCTGAAGCCTGGGCCTGGATCCACCGGGAGACCAACCATCCGGAGGGAAGCAAGACCACAGTATCCAGCTCGTGTTCTAGGAGACCGGAGAAGCCGTCCAGCTGACGATTGAAACAGTGGAGAGCCTGATACCGGAAATCCTTGTGCTGTGGAGCAGTGATCTACCAACGCATCTTTGAGAAGAATACAGGCGGGTCGGGCCTGTCTGGGTGAGAGAGCACCTGCTCAACTTCCAACTCTCCCTTTAGACAGACAACTTAGTGCCACCCTACAAGCCGGAGACACGTGCTTGGCCTCTAGCTGAAACTTAGATGCCCACTAGTTTGATAGTCGTTACGCAGAAGTGGCTGACGTCGACAAGCGATCAGTTCACCAACGCTGTTATCCAGAAATACTTTGTTTGACTAACTTTAATCTATCGCTGACCACTTGTGGATTACAAATCTAAAGTGCACCAACGGCCGCAACGTGGTTTTGTTCTCGAGAGGATCTTTCAGTAGCTGTTCTGCAGGACTGCCCGCTAGGGGGAGCTCGAGAACATAGACTGCCTTATTAGTTTAATTGAATGGTACCATTCCTTAGCTTGGATCTTTTCCTTATCATTATTTACTGACCCTCGCAAGGGCCCTTGCAGAATCATTGTGTGTCATTGCATAACAGTTGTTGATTGGTAATTTAAACCCATGTTTGCTTTCTCTAGTCTACATAAAGTAAACTCATTCTTTCTTGGTTTAAATATATTAACTGTGTGAAGTGTATTTCTGATCAGGAGGGACCACCCATCAAAAGCAGGTAATACTGTTGTCATATTGTCATTATATATTATATGCCTGCTATTGTGACCCTGGCCAAGCAGAGGTCACAATACACCCACTGGACATCCGATGTGTCAAGGGAGGGTTCGAGACAGTTAAATAGGGGTGAGACAAGTAAAGAGAGTAGATCCCAAATCTAATCAGCAGCTCCTCCGGGGGTAGCGCTACACTTGTTTATTATGTAGCGCTCACCACCGAAGGAGCCGCTGGTGAACAGATTGGGTGGCATGTTACCTCTGTGACTCCGCCAACTAGGGTAGTTGATGAGAGCCAAAGTAATGGAATGTCCACACAGCAGGTGTCTTTCTCTTGTGCTTTTATTTACCCAACAAGCAGGGATGGACTGGCCATAGGGACTACAGGGAGTTTCCCGGTGGGCCGATGGCTCAGTGGGCCATTTTTTAAAACAGAGATGCTGCTTGGAGGAATTTTTTTAACGCCCTGGCAGCGCCCCAGTGTGAAAGCACTCAGGCTTTCACACTGGGACTGCAGCGGAAGCGTTTTTCAGTCGCTTTACAGGTGCTATTTTAAGCCCAAAAGTGCCTAAAAAAACGCCTCAGTCTTTTACACTCACTCTCTTTTTCTTACATTCATCCCCCTCTGACCCCCTTTCCCTCAACCCTCCCTCTCTCTCATTCCCCTCTCTCTCACCCTCTCATGATATACAATAATGGATGTAGGGGCCTTTTGGTGGGCGTGATTTTTCGGGGGGGTGGGGGCAGCATTTTATTGAATTAAAGTGGGCCGGTCTGGATGAAGTCCAGGGCCAAATTTTTGTCCCAGTCCAGCCCTGCCAACAAGGTAAAACATTAAAACTTGAGGTAGAGAATAAACATGTATGAGGAGAAGAAACAGCAGATTCAGGCGTAACAGTACAGAAACAGTCCTGCTTCCAACAACACTTTGCTTTCGTCGCCACTCCAGCCGGAGTGGGTATAGTGTACCTGGACAGGCCTCTCACACTGACCTGGCAGCCAGGGTATCACTCGGAACTTTGAGGGAAACAAGTATCTGCCACAGACCCTCCCTAGAACTTAGATCATGGAGGAAATTCTCCTCAATAGACTTTGTGCCTGGATCTCCTTCAGGTAGTTTTCAATTAGGTTACCGGTTACCTTGATCCCCGATGGGTTGTGGACGCCCTGTTGGATCGCCAGTCTCTCCTCAGACGGACTCCCCACCGAACAGCTATCTTGCTTGGGATCTTCTTAGAATTGGGGACCCAGTCGATTACTGGGGCCCCACCACAACTTTAAATGTTCCGGGCCAACATGGTCCCAGAACCAGGAACACCGTGTGGCACGCGCACCCCGGCCTGGTAGGCCATCTCGCCGGGGGGCCGTGATGTGTGGTCACCCTGAAGGTGGGTGCCACACCAGGAAAAGACCCCGCCTTAATGGTGTCTGTTCCAGAAGTACCCTCTCCCAGCATGCCCCGCGAGAGAAACTCCCTCCTGATTGGCTTCTGGCAAGAGGCACCCCAGCCTTGACTCCACTGGCGCCATCTGTCGACCCCGGGGTGGTATAGCCCCCTGGCAACAACAGAATGAGCCCACAGTATGACCAGGCTGAAACAGAGACCCTCCGTTTAGAATTGAAATTAAAATCAGAGTCTGTGCACTCTGACTATCCCTTAAATTTTGTCAGCACCGGTACTTAGAAGTAACCCGGCGCTACAATTAGATACAAAAAAACCTGATGAATAAATACAAAAGACGTGAACCTCCTTCCATCACTAAGAAAAAGACAACATTGTCTACAGAAACCTAAAAAAGTGCATCCGGACACAATACTCACATACACACAGTCTAAACATAAACTAAAGGGCAAAGCTATGTGGTAGATATAACATTAGGGACTGTGTATAAGGACCACCTAGGCAATGTCCTCACGGAGATGCTACAGATAATTTGAAGGGTGAACCATAACGATGACCAGGGGCTCCTACAACCAATGAAGTCTTAAATTGTGCATAAACCACTACAGCTCCCCTACAGAGAGACACACCAGTGAAGAAATGGAGGCCACAGGGTAAAACCCAAGGTTCCAACAAGGGGATGGTGCATCCAGCCCTCCTAAACTTCACTGAATAGGTGGTGTAGCGCTGCCCTCTTGATGGTCGCAAGTTAAATCAATAACCCTCTGGTTTCCCTGACCCTGTGAGTCCTCTGCCACCTCTGACACCCTGGGTTTAAACATTTTGTCTTTTAAAGTGGTTGTAAACCATAATAACAACATTTTTTTAAAAAAAACCTGCAAGACAAAGGCATAATGAGCTACAGTAGTATGATCTAGTCCCCCCAAATTCCATACCAGGTGCTTCAGGTCTGGTGTGGATATTAAGGGGAACCCTGCGCCAATTTTTTTAAAAAATGGTGTATGGGTCCCCCTCAAAATCCATACCAGACCCTTAAGGTCTGATATGGATTTTAAGGGGAACCCCGTGCCAAAATAAAAAAATGGTGTGAGGGTCCCCCCCAAAAATCCATACCAGACCCTTATCAGAGCACGCAACCTGGCAGGAAAAGAGGGGTAGACGAGAGAGCACCCCCCTGATGGGGAAACAAGGGTCTCATCCCCACAACCCTTGCCCGGTGGTTGTGGGGGTCTGCGGGCAGGGGGCTTATTGGAATCTGGAAGCCCCCTTTAACAAAAGGGACCCCCATATCCCGGCCCCCCATGTGAATTGGTAACGGGGGTACACCTATAATTCCACAAAAAAGTGTGAAAAATTGTAAAAAACACAAGACACAGCTTGGGACAAGTCCTTTATTAAAAAAGAAAAAAAAATTCCAGGGATGTAATCCATTCTCGACCCGGGATACGGAAAACACACCGCCATGATTCGATTCCGCCTCCATGGGAGGCGCCCGACGAATGACGCTACACCTGCCGTGACAGCTCTTAAATATCTGAGGGCAGGGCCACTCGTGACATGCGCGCGTGACCCTGTCCCCCTCTGATGCAATGGGAAAAGGATGCAGGGTTACCCAGTGACATGTATGGGTGACACCGCCCCCTCTGACGCCATGGGGCATCAGAGGGGGGCGGGGTCACACGTGGCACCACAGGGAAACTGCCAGAAACCCCCATTGCGTCAGATGGGGAGGGGTTATCCGCGCACTGGTATGGTTCAGGAGGGGGGCGATCTCTCATCCCCCCTTCTTTTCCTGCGGCCTGCCAGATTGCGTGCTTGGATAAGGGTCTGATATGGATTTTGAGGGGGACTCCTATGCCATTTTTAAAAAAAAATGGTGCAGGGTTCCCCTTAATATCCATGCCAGACCTAAAGGGCCTGGTATGGAATTTGGGGGGACCCCCACGCATTTTTTTTTAATTTTGGTTCGGGGTTCCCCTTCATACCAGACACAAAGGGCTTGGTAATGGACTGGGGGGAATCCATGCCGTTTTTTTCAATGACCTTTATCTGTATGCCGGGACCCGACAATTCATTATAGCCGCGAGTAGTTTTAAATGACTGTTCTAAACATGGGAAAAACGTGCCACTTTACAGGCATACTATAGACACCCCCCAAGTACGAAATTTAAAGGAAGATTTCACTTTTATTGTTTCACTTTAAGCATTATTAAAATCACTGCTCCTGAAAAAACTGTAGTTTTTAAAACTTTTTTTTTGCATTGATACATGTCCCCTGGGGCAGAACCCAGGTCCCCAAACACTTTTTATGCTAAAAACTTTCATATTAACCTTTAAAATCAGCACTTTTGATTTCTCCCATAGACTTTTAAAGGGTGTTCCGGGGCTTTCGAATTTGGTGCGAACACCCCAAATTTTTCGGCGAACACTCGATGTTCGAGTCAAACTTACGTTTGACTCGAGCATCGGGCTCATCCCTAGTAATGAACATCCCAATGATCATATCGTCGAATCCCATGTTAACTTAAAGAGGAGTTCCACCCAAATTTGGAACTTCCTCTTAACCCACTCCTCTCCCCCTTACATGCCACATTTGGCATGAAATTTTTTTGGGGGGGGAGTGGGGGCTTCAGCACGAGTGGGACTTCCTGTCCCACTTCCTCCTTCCTGTAGGCAACTAAGCTTAATCGCCTTCAGGAAGTGGCTGCTGTAGGCGATCGCCTAGGACACGTCACAGGTCCTAGGCGATCTCCTGGCCAATTACACGGCGCGGCGCCGGGCCGCGCCGCTCGCGCATGCGCTGTGCCGCGCCGCTCGCGTTAGCGCATGCGCAGTGGGTGCCCGGCCGTGAAGCCGAAAGCTGTCACGGCCGGGTGCCCACACTGAAGATGAAGACGCCGGCCGGGGAGGGGGGGAGAGGAGTGGAGCCCCGGCCGGCGCGTCGCTGGAGCGCTGGAGCAGGTAAGTGCCTGTTTATTAAAAGCCAGCAGCTACACTTTTTGTTGCTGCTGACTTTTAATAAACAGAAAAATGGCTGGAACTCCCCTTTAAGTTGACACTCGATCTGTGTCCTGTGTTCCAGCTGTCACCACACCTCGTGCCTTAACCCCCCTAAGGTCATACACTCACCAAATTAAAGGTGGATATAGGCTCATAAGATGATCCTTTCTTGGAGCGGCAGGTACAGATTACTCCATCTATGTGTCACGAGGTAAACAGTAGTTCACATCTGCCCGCCAGTCATCTAGTCTCCAAGTTTCCGTATTCCTGTTTGAGGCAAATCTTTATCCAAACCAGAAAAGTCCTTCCTGGTTTGCCGGGGTGGAAGCTGCAATTGGCGATGTTCATTACTAAAGACTTTTTTTCTATTGCACCTTTAGTGCCGCTAATTGCTGGAATTCTGTTTCAGTATATTTATTACATTTGTAGCACAATTCAACCTGCTCTTACAAAGAGTTCTTGGTGAAATGCATTTTTTTCCCCAAAACAATTTTTATTGTGACAAAAGATAAAGTACATGAAAGGAACATGTGTGTAATTTAAATGAAATTCAGTACAATGTAAGATCACAAGATATCTGAAATCACAATAGGAGGCATACAATATGCTTGGGTACAGTGTAACAAAAACCATAAACATTATGACTGGCCTTGAAAACGTGCCCAAATAGTTATATAGTTGTCACGAGTACTATATTTATCTAGCGTGCTGTGTTTTCCCTATTGTATTCTGGTGAGCTTTCTCATTAGTTTCTAGTCAAGCCATTGCGACCCATGAGGTGCTTCTGCTATGTCTGTATAGGCAGGGCCACTGTTAGAAATTATGGGGCCCCGTACAGCCTACATGACGTGGCCCCCTTCGACCACACACTTGACCCCACCCCTAACCCCGTTATAAAACAAAAGGCAGGTTTGTTGCTGTTTACACTTGCGTGCGGGGGCCATGTGCATTCGCAATTGCGCATAAGCATTGTGTTAATAAAACTACATTGTAGGTTTCATTTTTTTTTTGGCTTTCACAAGGAATGAATAACATCCCTTGTGATAGCAGAGCCATGACAGGTCCTCTTTTTTACTTTCTGCCGAATCACTGGGGCTAAAAAAGTGATGGGGGTAAAATGCAGCTCCACTGCACATGTTTACTGCTCCCCCAACTGAAGTAGCATTACAATCATCATCACAGGCAGCACAGTAAGCAGGGGCTCTATCATGGCTGTATGTGACATGGCTGTTTGCTGACTTTGTTAACTTATGGCTGTACTGTATATAACAGACTGTAACACAGCACAGCCATAACAAAGTCAGCAGTAGGGATGAGCCGCACCAGAACGTTCGAACAGACCGCGGGTTCGCACGAACATTTAGAACCCCATTGAAGTCTATGGGACTCGAACGTTCGAATTAAAAAACGCTCATTTTAAAGACCAATATTCAATTTAATGTTGAAAAACGTCTTTCAGAACCCGGGTCTTGCCCCAGGGAACATGTATCAATGGAATTTTTTTTTTTTAAAACGGCCGTTTTTCCGGAGCAGCGATTTTAATGATGCTTAACCACTTGCCGCCCGCCAATGACAAATTGACGTCGGCAAAGTGGTTGTAGAATCCTGACCGGACGTCATATGATGTCCTCAGGATTCTAAGCCGATGCGCGCCCCCGGGGGCGCGCATCGCGGCGATCGTTGTTGCAGGGTGTCAGTCTGACACCCCGCAACACCGATCTCGGTAAAGAGTCTCTCAAGGAGACTCTTTACCACGTGATCAGCCGTGTCCAACCACGGCTGATCACGATGTAAACAGGAAGAGCCGTTGACGGCTCTTCCTCACTCGCGTCTGACAGACGCGAGTAGAGGAGAGCCGATCGGCGGCTCTCCTGACAGGGGGGGTTCGCGCTGATTGTTTATCAGCGCAGCCCCCCCTCGGATCGCCACATGGACCACCAGGGAAGCCCACCCTGGACCACCAGGGAAGGGCAACAACAACAAAAAAAAGTCTAAAAAAAAAAAAAAAAAAGTTTAAAAAAAAAACCCATTAAAAAATAAAAAAAAGATGCCAATCAGTGCCCACAAATGGGCACTGACTGGCAACATAGGAAAAATAAGTGCCGCCCCACTGTGCCCATCAGTGCCACCCCACAGTGTTCATCAGTGCCACCCCACAGTGTCCATCAGTGCCACCCCACAGTGCCCATCCATGCCCAGTGCCCACCTATCAGTGCCCATCTGTGCCAACCATAAGTATCCATCAGTGCCACCCATAAGTGCCACCCATGAGTGCCCATCTGTGCCGCCTATGTGTGCCCATCAGTGCCGCCCATTAATGTGCCCATCAGTGCCGCCCATGAGTGCCGCCTATGTGCCCATCAGTGCAGCCTATGTGCCCATCAGTGCCGCCTATGTGTGCCCATCAGTGCCGCCTATGTGTGCCCATCAGTGCCGCATACCAGCGCCGCCAATCAGTGCCACCTTATCTGTGCCCGTCAGTATTACCTCACCGATGTACATCAGTGCCATCTCATCAGTGCCGCCATATCAGTGCCCGTAATTGAAAGAGAAAACGTACTTATTTACAAAAAAATTAACAGAAAAAAATAAAAACTTAATTATTTTTCTAAATTTTCAGTCTTTTTTTAGTTGTTGCGCAAAAAAAAAATCGCAGAGGTGATCAAATACCACCAAAAGAAAGCTCTATTTGTGGGGAAAAAAGGACGCCAATTTTGTTTGGGTACAGTGTAGCATGACCGCGCAATTGCCATTCAAAGTGCGACAGTGCTGAAAGCTGAAAATTGGCTTGGGCGGGAAGGTACGTAAGTGCCCTGTATGGAAGTGGTTAAAGTGAAAAAAAAAAAAAAAAAATTCCTTCAAATATCACACCTGCTGTGTGTCTATAGTAGTGGCACGTGTTTAGAAATGTCCCTGCACAACATGAAATTATTATAGGAACAAAGTAATTTAATACTGCTTGCGCACGTGCTGTGTGGCAACAATATCTCGATTATTTTAGGGGTGGTGGGGGCATTATTTTTTTGTGAAAGCAAAATTGTAGAAAAAAGGGCACCCCTCAAACATACTGTAATTGGAGCGGCAGACAAAGAGCCACGTGCAAAGTATTGCATCAAAAATTGTTATTAGGCGCCCCTGTTACACAGGGGCACAAAAATGTGTCTGTAGGCACAACACAACACTGCAACCCCTCCCAATATCTGTAATTGGAGCGCAACAAGGAGCCACGTGCAAAGTATTGCATCAAAAATTGTTATTAGGCGCCCCTGTTACACAGGGGCAGAAAAATTGTGCCTTAGGCCACGTGCAAAGTATTGCATCAAAAATTGTTATTAGACGCCCCTGTTACACAGGGGCACAAAAATGTGTCCGTAGGCACAACACAACACTGCAACCCCTCCCAATATCTGTAATTGGAGCGCAACAAGGAGCCACATGCAAAGTATTGCATCAAAAATTGTTATTAGACGCCCCTGTTACACAGGGGCACAAAAATGTGTCCGTAGGCACAACACAACACTGCAACCCCTCCCAGGTGCTATGTAACAAAACAGACGCAGTCACACCAACTGCGTTCAGGTGTTAGTAAACTGCACACACGCAGTAAGAGCGACTGCGTTCAGGTGCTATGTAACAAAACAGGCACAGTCACACCAACTGCGTTCAGGTGTTAGTAAACTGCACACAAGCAGTAAGAGCGACTGCGTTCAGGTGCTATGTAACAAAACAGACGCAGTCACACCAACTGCGTTCAGGTGTTAGTAAACTGCACACACGCAGTAAGAGCGACTGCGTTCAGGTGCTATGTAACAAAATAGTCGCAGTCACACCGACTCCGTTCAGGTGTTAGTAAACTGCACACACGCAGTAAGAGCGACTGCGTTCGGGTGCTATGTAACAAAACAGACGCAGTCACACCAACTGCGTTCAGGTGTAAGTAAACTGCACACACGCAGTAAGAGCGACTGCGTTCAGGTGCTATGTAACAAAACAGGTGCAGTCACACCAACTGCGTTCAGGTGTTAGTAAACTGCACACACGCAGTAAGAGCGACTGCGTTCAGGTGCTATGTAACAAAATAGTCGCAGTCACACTGACTGCGTTCAGGTGTTAGTAAACTGCACACACGCAGTAAGAGCGACTGCGTTCAGGTGCTATGTAACAAAATAGTCGCAGTGACACCAACTGCGTTCAGGTGTTAGTAAACTGCACACACGCAGTAAGAGCGACTGCGTTCAGGTGCTATGTAACAGCACACACGCAGTGACACCAACTGCGTTTAGTTGCTATTAAACAGCACACACGCAGTAAGAGCAACTGCGTTTCTGTGCAATTCAATAGCCCACTTGCATTAACAGCGACTGCGTTTCTGTGCAAATAAATTGCACACGTGCAGTAACAGGTAATGCGTGTATGTGCAATTAACTAGCACACGTTGAATAACACGGAGTACTACGTTTAAGCTAATCCCTAATGCAGGCAATACAAAACGTTAGAGCACTGCATGAAGAACAATCTCCTGCCTGACAGATACTAATAGCAGATCTAGCTGAGCTATGCAGTTTATAAATATATTGACAACTCCTAGGGATGTGAATATATTCTCTACAAACTGTAGATTTAACTATACTGACTAGCCTTCCTGCTCTATCTATCTATCTATCTATCTATCTATCTATCTATCTATCTATCTATCTATCTATCTATCTATCTACTAGAAAAGACACTGTGTCTCTATCTATCTCTCTCTCTCTAACTGTCTCACTGCTCCTCTCTTTCACAAAGCCCGAACACACTACACGAGGCCGTCGTGCAGGCTGCCTTTTATAGTGTGGGGCGTGTACTAATCCCCCTGAGCCATAATTGGCCAAAGCCACCCTGGCTTTGGCCAATTATGGCTCTTCGTTTTTTGCGTGCTGTGATTGGCCAAGCATGCGGGACATACAGCATGCTTGGCCAATCATCAGCGCTCAACGCCGCAGTGAATTATGGGACGTTTTGCGTCACTCGAATTTGGCGCGAACGACCCGTTTTGTTCGAGTTTCGACGAACGATCGAACGACCGATGTTCGAGTCAAACATACGTTCGTATCGAACGCGAAGCTCATCCCTAGTCAGCAGCCATGAGACACAGAGCCAGGATAGAGCCCCCACTTACATAACTGTGCTGCCTGTGAAGACTATTGTAATGCAAAAGATACCCTGCTGAGTTCTATTCTAAGGACACAGTGAGGATTCTATGCTCTATTCTTCACTCACTTTGTCCATTGCAGCCACGCTCTCCTCCTTCATGTCAGCCTCCTTGCATCTCAGCACCTGAGAACGGCCGGCGCCGGGAGAAGAATGGTGTTTTATGTGGTCTGCAGCCTACTGTCTCTAGATAAGCCTATTCTCCATGGGATTGCAGTCACCGAACCTCTAACAATCCACAGGGAAAAAGCGAATCCAGCTGGCATGATCAGCCTTTTAAGATTCTCATGTGAGATGGTTTGGAGAACTTGTTATGTAAATAGAGTGGAAGGGGGGTCTCCTAGGAGGAGACTCCATTTAGGAGAGGAGAGTTATAGTACAGATGGATAGCAAGGGAAGGGTAACAATATATGGATGGGGAGGTGGGTTGCAAAACTATCTCTGTGTGGAGGCAGTGTTTAAGCCTGAAGTAAGTGGGCATAGGAGTGTGGTGAGAAGAAATGGGACATGGAGAGGTAGAGATACTAGGGGGAAAGGGTGGTCAGTTCCACCTCCTCCAACCTGCTATCGAGTATCCTCAGTTATTACTGGGATATTAATTGGGAGTATTCAACAGTTGTTTTGAAGTGATGCCAGCATGCCCATGTTAATCAGTATTTGGTGGGTGAATCTTTGGCTTGATGCACCAGATCCTCCATATCTGCAACTTTATACATCTGATCCAATCCGCTATAGTTGGGTGATTGGCTGATTTCCAGTGGACAGGGACACACATTTTTGCAGCATGTGTAGAGAGAGGGTTTGTTGATAGTATTATTTTAGTGGTGGAGGAGTGGTGTAAAAGCATTTGGGCTGGGGAGAATTCTATCTGGTGTGTGGTCATTTGAGTAGTGAGGCAGTGGACATCTTTCCAGAAATTTTGGATTGAGGGACATGACCACCATATATGGAGGATTGATCCATCCTCGTCAGAGCATCTCCAAAATTTGGGGAATATTGAGGGAAATATTTTATGTAGTCTAAGGGGGGTCTTGTTCCATCTGGAAAAGACTTTAAAGCCATTTTCCTGTGCAGATACGTTGATTGATCCCTTGTGGATATAAGAGTATATATTTTCCCATTCCTCTTCTGATTTGAGAGATCTTTCGCATCTAAGCCTAGGTTCACACTGCTGCGAATTCAAAATCGCGGTAAAATGCGCGATTTTACCGCGATTTCGCGGCCCCGATTTTGCCGCGATTTGCCGCGATTTTGCCGCGATTTGCCGCGATTTCGGCCGCAATTTAATGTAAATCGCGGCCCGAAATCGCAAAAAGTAGTACAGGAACTACTTTTTGAAATCGCAGATGCGGCGTCGCACTGATTAGGACAGTGCCATTGCCGACAAATGCCGCCGATTTGAGATGCGATTTGACATGTCAAATCGCATCTCAAATCGTTCCAAATCGTACCCAGTGTGAACCAGGGCTCAGGCTTGCTATATTGGATTTTGGGATGTGGTCCGAAAAAAGGATGGCGTATATGGCTGAAATCAGATGTTGCTCAATGCTGGTGCAAATAACTTTGAACGGTGTATGTTGTCTAGAATATTCAGAGCGTAATGGTGGGTCGTTAAAGAAGTGTTGAAGTGGGACAGAATGGGAAGGACTGTCTAGACATCTGCGCGGATAATGTGGGTAGGAATAGAAAAGTTTTCCTGGAGAAGAAGTGTTCCGCTCCGCATGTCGGAATGAGGCCAGATGTCGTAGAGAAAAGTATCTGATAGATCTGGTGGGAATTCCTTAACACCCCCAGGGCCAGCTGACCCCACATCCTATCTGTCTCCCCCCCAATTACCCTACCACAGTGCCCACCCAGTACAGGCTGAGATGACGTGACAGCCGCACTCCATCATGCCCTTTAAAGCAGTCTCCTGGATCACCCCAGCAAGCAGGATTGGTTTGGCGGATCTGATGACCACTCCCACGTTTGGGAGAGGCCTCTTCCTTTGTTTTCTATCCGGCCTAGTCAGGACTTTCCCAGCTGTTTCAGTTGACAGGTGGCCTTTAGTGTACTTTATGGCATGCTGTGCGCAAACATGGATTAGCCTGCACTGGCCATGGAAGTATACACCCTAATTGTGATTGTTTCATACGGCGGAGCCCCCTACTGAGAAGACAGGGGCGGGTGTGAGGTCATCACTGCCGGCCTGCGACATTGGCTCTGGCTGACTGGCGCCCTAGTAGCAAGGTCCTGGCACAGATCGAGACTGGGTCGACCAGAAAGCTGGTGTTTCTCATATTAATTCCTAAAGGCAGTATAGCTGCACGATTCTGGGGAAAATTAGAATCACAAAGAATCTTAGAATGAAGATCACGATTCTCTCACGATTCTCAAAAAAATGCATGGTGCTTTTGTTAGCATGCATTTTTGTGATTTTTTATTTACACACACACATATATATATATAATGTGTGTGTAAATAAAATAAAAAATCACAAAAATAAAAATGCATGCTAACAAAAGCACCATGCATTTTGGTGCAGCGGCATTACAAAATAAAATTAAAAAAAGGCCCATGCACTTTGGTGCTTTTAAGGGGTGGCAGGCAGTTTATTCTCAAATTAATAGGCTGTGCAAACACAGTCAGGAGGCCGAGGGGCATCAAAAACCACAGCAGTGATAGCTGATAATAGCATGGCTGTTTTGTACAACGTCACTACACTACTACCCTACCTCACTGCGCACTCACTGCTTTATGTTTTCCAAAAAGCTTAAAAACTAGATTTTTGGGCTGGAGTTGCACTTTAAAAAAGTACCTGTTCAAAATTACAAACAGATTCTACTGAACAACAAACCTACAGTCCCTGTCTTGTTTGCACCAAATGTATACTGCTGTTCAAAGTATATAGGGCCAAAGGGGCTGGTAATGACCTGGGGGAGGGGGGGCGGGGAAACCCATGCTATTTTTCTCAATGATTTTCATCCATATTGTAGGGACCAGACATTACATTAAAGCCGCAAGCAGTTTTAAATGACTTTTTCTTATAGTAACACCCAGCAGGTATGATATTTAAAGCAATTTTTCCAAAAAAAAAAATTCACTTTAACCTCCCTGGCGGTATGATTATTTCAGATTTTGGGTGCTGAAAGCGGTACCATTATTTGCAAGGAAATTTGGCGTTTTATACTGTAGGCCTGTAATTCTTAGGAATAACTCACTTAAATCTGACCAAACAAGAGTCTACAGTAGTAGGCATCCCGGGTATGACATTTTTTTAAAAACAAAATTATAAATTATAATATAAATCATTATAAATAATTATAACAAATAATAATATAATTATAATAAAAATTATTCAATAATGTAATCAAATCAAAATCACTGAAATTTGCTCAGTTGCAGAATTGTCGCTGTCATTACTTTTATTTTTTTATGACGAATTTCCCCACAAATCGCTATCGCTCAATTCTGCAAGTGATTCTAATTTATTATCGCAGTTTTTTTAGCTGTTTTAAAACAATTTTTGACATAAATGGACACTTTTGGTTGCTATGGACAAATATTATACAAAAGAACATGTAGGACACTGGGCAGACCACTAGGGACAAGGGGTGTGTGTTTTTTTTACATACAGTACTGTAATCTATAAGATTACAGTATACTGTATGTAATGTGTTTGTTTACGTTTTTGAATTTGGCGCCGTTCTCCGCCCCCGTGCGTCGTAACATTGCAGGGAACGGAGATCGGCGGCACACAGGCACTGTGAATCGAGCGAGGAGGACACCGCTCGCTCACACAGTGCGGCAGCGTCGCAGGATCCAGGGACAAGGTAAGTAAACCCTGCCTGTGGATGCTGCGAGGCGAGCCCGAGTCTGACTCGGGGTTACCGATCGCAGCACAAAAATTTTACCCGAGTCAGACTTGGGAATACCGCCCAGAGGGTTAAGCATCATTAAAATCACTGCTTCAGAAAAAACAAGAGTTTTTAAAACTTTTTTTCCATTGATACATGTTCCCTGGGGCAAGACTTGGGTTCTCAAACCCGTTTTACAACAATAACTTGCATATTAGCCTTTAAAGTTGGCACTTTTGAATTCGAACGTTCGAGTCCCATAGACTTCAATGGGGTTCTAAAAGTTTGCGCGAACATTCGGTCCGTTCAACGGTTCTGGTGCGAACCGAACGGGGGGGTGTTCGGCTCATCCCTAATCACCATTGATGTCCCAGCCACTGTTGATGTAACCCACTTCATATGGGATATATCATACCCATCCCTTAATTAGATCTATCCATTGCATTTCCCTTTTTCTCAGTCAGTTCTATTAGAATTTCACTATTCACCCTTTTTTCATCAATCCTGTTGTTATTACTATTTTCAACCTATCTTTCTAGTGTTTGAGGAAGATGGGTTTTTGTGGGTGACCCCTATGACCTATTCTCATATTGATACCTGCCACCCATATTACACATTGTTCAAGAATGGTTCCACCCATATATGTGTTAAGTGTGTAGTTATTCATCCATGATATATGTTGTATTTTTAATATTCATTTTTTAATCAATGCATGCATTTATATGTGTGCCGTTTTAATATTTCTGAGAGGTGCTGTGAGTGCTTACATGGTTAGTCACCTTTATCTGTCTTTGGAGCCCTCTCAGCACCTATTTCTGTATGGGTTACACCGATGACACATCTGAGTTTGTTCCCGTTGTTTCCGGTGTCTCTCCTTTTTTCACGCCCTTCTTTGATATTTAAGTAGCGTGAGTGACGTCCGGATAAAATCTCCTTTCCCAGTAGAATCCTTGTATGGGTGTAACAGCACTGGTGAACGGGAAGGATTTCAATGCACTTATGTGAGAATTCAGTATTAGGCCCCAGGCGTCACTCCACACAAACAGGAGTTTGGGGGTTCTCTACATCATCTCTCTCTCTCACAAAAAGATAGGCGTTGAGCTACTGAGCTTGGACGCATTACAACATGCGACCAGAGCTTAGCGTTTAAAATTATAGTATGTACTAAAAGATCGCAATGCACAACTGTATGCTAGCGGTTATCAGTATTACATAGCGTCGTGCATTAGGCGACTAAGGGAGAAGGAATGCAATACGTCAACCCTTAGCATAGGAAAGTTTAGTCGAACATGTTCCGCAACTTAGGGCATAGGCCCATAAAGAAGTAGTACTTATGTCAAGCTCGTAGTAAATAGACGTTGTAGCGACAGCTAATAATTGCATCTAGGAGGCAATATAGCTCAGGTACTTTGAGAGTACAGGTAGTAAATAGGAGTTGTTGCTACAACTAATAATTGCGTAAGAGTGGCAATTATAGCTCAGGTAATCATAGTGCATTTGAGAGGCAAACATAGCTGAGGTAACAATAGTTGCTTATGAGAGGCAATTATAGCTGAGGTAATTTGGAAGTAAATGTCCCTTTAAGATATTCCTTAGCAAGAGCCATAGGCACAACAGTATATCCCAAATAGTATGTTGATAGGCAAAAGGCCTAATAAATAACAACAATTGTATTATATGGAACATAAGCAGCAGATCTTCCTATGGCACTACAAGAAACACAATAGCTACTTATCCGTTTGCAGGCTTCAGTGTAGGAAGTAGGGATTCCATGGTGTAAGGTGTTCACCAAGGAAGGCCTTAAGGTTGTCCCCAGCAATAGCTCTCTGTTGCAGTAGATGTAACAGCACCAAAGTAGTAGTTGTGGCCTGGAGCAGTGTATCAGCATGGGGAGCGATGGCAATCCAGGGATTACAGGGAGCTGTAGGTTGGTTGTAGCCTAGCTGGCTACGACCGACAATAATAGAACAGGGTTCATCTGATGAAAGAATGCCTTTATAGGGTGAGAGGAGATGTATGGCAGCTGTAGTGCATAGCACGAATTCAAGGCAGGTGTATGAAGAAACACTGTACACCACGGCGCACTTCCGCGTTGCAAGCTGGAACGCACGCGGTGGCATCGCGTGAGCGCCGTATTATTACAGGGAAGAGGCGGCGCAACGGCGCCTGTTACAATGGGGAAACGCACCGGGTGGAGCCACTATCCCTGATGTCACCACGCACGAGCCGGTCAGGTTATGTGCCGCGGCTGTGTTTTTTAACTTTGTTTTGGTTGACGGTGTCATATGTTTTTTTTAAAAACCTTTAATGAATACTACACCATGAAGCTTTTTCTTCTCTGCCCCATCTAAACCAACATTGGTTCTGGAAGCGTGTCCTGATACTCACCTTCTGTAAGATTGGTGAGATATACCGAAGCAAGAGCCTTATACAGCACGAGCGGGATATCTTTACCATCATTGGAATTCTCGGATGCTGATCCGTAGCTGGCTGATAGTTTCCCGACATGCCTCTTTGATCTCTTTAACTTGAGATCCACCCGATCTGGTAAGCGGCAGTGATCGTGTTAATTTACTGATGAACAGAACATATATGCTTAACCTGCAGTCAAGCCTCTGTTTTTCTCCATTGAAAATCATGAGCTTTTATGAACTATGGAACTGATGTTTGATTGATTGGTTTGGTTTTCCTAAAGATCAACCTTTGCACGTTTATCTATAGACTAGATTGACTTAATTTTCAATTTTTCATTCAATATTTTCTGGTTCACACTAGTATATTTTTCATTTCACTATTGTGGATCCTATTTCATTATTGTGGATCTCATTTCTGTTTGGTAGCGCAGCTGATTTTTTTGTTTTACATTCCCACAAACTGACTGAGGCCCCGTACACACGATAGAATCCATCCGCTGAAAAATCTCAGCGGATAGATTCTATGGTGTGTACATTCCAGCGGATATTTATCCGTGGATATTTCCGAATTCCAGCAGATAAAAATTTGTAGACATGTCTACAAATCTATCCGCTGGAATCGGAACCAGCGGATCGATCCGGTGGTCTGTACAGACTCACCGGATCGATCCGTCCGAAGGGATCCCCCGCATGCGTCGTAATGATTCGACGCATGCGTGGAATTCCTTTCATGACAGCGTCGCGCACGTCGCCACGTCATCATCGCGGCGACGGCGCGACACGTCATCGCAAGGGGATTTTGGCGCGGATTTCGATCCGATGGTGAGTACGCTCCATCGGATCCAAATCCGTGGAAATCCTCGAGAGGATTTATCCGCGGATACGGTCCGTTGGACCGTATCCGCAGATAAATCCTCTCGTGTGTACTAGGCCTCAGATTTTTTAGTTGCAGCACCACCATCCCCTTGTTGTGTTTTGATTTTTATATCAGTTTTTTCAACATTTATTATTTTTTCACATATCTCTTCACATGTTATTGAGTTAAATAGGGGTCCCAACGCAGATATTTATTACTTTTACAAGTGTACCTGTTCAGAAAACCTGTCTGAAAGGGGACTAAATGGATACTATTTAGTATAATGACAGTGTGGTGTTTTATTATTTTAACATCTAGGTTGGGACCATGGGCTGCAGATCAATGCCTATAAATGTTCCTCCTATCTTTGTATTATCCTAAAACCATTTTAAAGTAGACATGTGCATTCGTTTTCGTCCAAATGTATTTTTGTCGAATTTCTGGGATTTTCGCGTTCGTTTTAACAAACGATAACGAACGTGCAAAATCCGAAATCCGAAAGATCCGACCTAAAAAATGCTTTACTTTCGTTATGTTGCGACAACAGTTCGATATAGATAGAAGATTCGACATGACAGTGACAATAGCGATCTGTGTCTATCAAACCTGCGGTCGAATGTGCCTAACCGAACTCTATTAGTCTAAGATTATTTGACATAGAGAGAAAAGATTCAACATTATAGAGACATGAAGATTTGACGAAGCAGCTAAAAACATACGATCGCCACAAATGGACTTTTATTGTCAAATTAACAAAATAATTATTACTAGTCATACAACATTAGAATTCTACTATAGCTTTTGGGCGGAGCATTCGACCGGAAATGTACAAATGCAGCATTGTACAGTTTAGCTGCTTCGTCAAATCTTCTTAAAACTTTTGACGGACACCATAAGTCTTCAATGACAGATTCGACCTTTAATTTGGATTTTCGGACAAATGCATTTTTTAACTAAACAAAATAAATAAAAACTAATTTTGGGAGTAACTAAATACATTTTATTTTTCAGACGAAAACAAAATTCCGAAACAAAATATTTCAGGCTGCACATGTCTATTTAAAAGTAACTGGGCCGAATTCAGAAACGAGATATGACGGCGTATCTCCTGATACGCCGTTGAATCTCTGAGTCCGGCCGGTCGTATCTATGCGCCTGATTCAGAGAATCAGTTACGCATAGATATCCCTAAGATTCGACTGGTGTAAGTGTCTTACACCGTTGTATCTTAGGCTGCATATTTATGCTGGCCGCTAGGTGGCGCTTCCGTATAGTTAAGCGAGGAATATGCAAATTAGGTATTAATGCCGATTCAGAAACGAACGGCCGCCCGGCGCTTTTTTTTTACGTCGTTTGCGTTCGGCTTTTTCCGGCGTAAAGTTACCCCTGCTATATGAGGGGTAAGTGCGGCGTATCATATGTTAAGTATGGCCGTCGTTCCCGCGTCGAATTTTGAAAATTTTACGTCTTTTGCGTAAGTCGTTTGCGAATAGGGCTTTGCGTAAGTTGCGTTCACGTTGATACCAATGAGGCTTTGCGCTGGTTTTTGAGCATGCGCACTGGGATTGTTTCACGCATGCGCCGTTAAAAAGAAAACGTCAAAAACGCGGGGTCAAGTAAAATTTAAATACTACACGCCCCCAACATCCCCATTTGAATTAGGCGGCCTTACGCCGCAACACATACGTTACGCCGCCGTAACTAAGGGCGCAAGTTCTTTCTGAATACAGAACTAGCACCCCAAAGTTACTGCGGCGTAACGTATCGGAGATACGTTACGCCGGAAGAAAGATACGCTCAGGTATCTGAATCCGGCCCACTGTTTATAACTTTGGTTTTAATAATGCTTTGGATAAATGTTTTATAAGCAATAGGTCATAGTAGATAAATGGAGCGAGTGCTTTCTAGCATAAGCGTACTTGCAAACAGGGCCGCCATCAGGAATTATGGGGCCCCTTACACAGCTTCAGGCATGGGCCCCCCTGGGGGGTGCTTTCACCTGAAATTGAGAAGCGGGGGGGGATGGTGCCACCGCCGCTAATTGAGAAAATATATGTATATATTTGTATATATGTATATATTTTCTAAATTTTTTATAAAAAAAATACAAAAAAAGGGGGTTGCCATCCGGGACCATGGGGACCTCTGGGCCCCTTGGGACCTCTTGGCCTTTTAATAAAAAGAAAAAAGAAAAACAAGAAACCTCTGGGCCCTTTAATAAAAAATAAATAAATAAATATATATAAAAAAAAAGTTTTTTATTAAAAAAAAAAAAAAGGGGGGGGTTGCCATCCGGAGCCCTGTAAATCTCTGGGCCCTTTAATAAATATATATATATATATATATATGAAAAAAATATATATAAAAAAAATGTATTTTTTTATATAAAAAATAGGGGGGTTGCCATCTGTGGACCTCCGGGCCCCTGGAGACCTCTGGGCCCTTTAATAAAAAAAAAATATATATATATATATATATATATATATATATATATATATATATATATATATATATATATATATATATATATATAAAAATTTTATTATTTTTTGATAAAAAAAAGGGGGGTTGTCATCCAGGGCCCTGGGGACCTCCGGGCCCCTTACAGGTGTACTGCCTGTACTTCCCTGATGGCGGCCCTGCTTGCAAAACACGTTCTTGATGAACTCATACTCAATCTAAAATCAATGCTCTGTTTTTGTGTTCCAATCTGACCGCTCAATGGTATGTATGTGGTTTTCTAGCACCTGCAGAGATGGGGGGTAACTACTTTACCAACGAATACTGCTTCTAAAATATATACGGCTTCTACAAACATTTGTGAAAGAATGAATTGCTCTCAGGAGCTCAGTGAATTCAAGTGTGGTACCGTGATAGGTTGCCACATGTGCAATAAGTCCATCCGTTTTCTACTAAATATTCGGTCACCTGTTAGTGGTATTATAACATAGTGGAAGCAACTTAGCCACAAAGTGGTAGGCCACGTAAAATTATAGAGCAGGGTCAGCGCATGCTGAAGCGCACAGTGTGCAGAAGTCGTCAACTGTCTGCAGAGTCAATAGCTACAGAATCTATTGTTGCAGCTGAGTCATGCGTTAACTCAGAGTGGGATTGAGCACTTCTAATTGTTGAAGTTCTCATAATCGCATAAATGGGGTTTCCAACCTGTTCATCATGCATATAGCCCATGCTTTATTGGTGGCTGTGGTTGGTCACAAATCTATCTCATAAAATATATTTTTCTCATGTACCTATTTTAACACTACATGTTGATTATAAGCACTTAAAATTATTATGATAGTCTTCAGTGACAGAAGATATATTACAGTCCTTTACAAATCTGTAGACACTATCCAGCCACTGCCTGTCTGTTGCCCATTTGTTCCCTGCACTTGATGGCTATTACCACAACAGAAGGAATTGGCAATTCGGCTACAAGGCTTCATCCAGTCCAGGTAAGTGTGGTTACTAATGTTGAGGTATGTTGTCTCTTAAGGGAGTTTAAAAAATAAATAAAAAATAGCCTGTTGCTGATTGATTCACTCTGCTGATTAGATTGGACTTCATTTTTTTTTCTAGGGTTTTATGTCTGTCCTTGACCCTAATGAGGAGATATTTTTAATTTTCAGTCCCTGTGAACAAGAAACTTGTTGTGCAGTTGTCACATGGAGATATGGAGTAAAAATCATGAATTTGAGCTTTTTATTTACTTTAAAAATTCATTTTTTGCTTTTAACTCTGTCCATAGATGAACTTTCCCATCACTTCCTGAACTTGGGTAACGCACACTGACCATATTTTATTCCATGGAAGAGCATGGAAGGACCTTATTATAGAACACCCCCCCCCCCCCCCTTTTTCCAAATCTTGTGGGAGGGTGTCCTGTAGCCTTTTAAAGATGGCTGGAAACAGAGGCAGAGAGCACATGGACTTGCCGGTTTCCAAAAGTTTTTTTTTTTTTCACCTCTCAAACAGGTTTAACAAAATACTTAAAATTGTCTACTATATTTATTGGTTCATAAGAGAGCATCTTCAGCATCCAGTTTTGCTTTTAGAAAACCATCAACATCATAGAACATATTAAATGTAGCCAGAGGCAGTACAATAATACAGTGTGAGGAAAACAAGTGTTCCATTGTTTCTGATTCAGATTTGGAGGGGGGGGGGGGCAAGCGTGTCCAGTCTACAGTCAGGTGTTTGTGGTGGTGTGTGGGGTTTATTTATTTATTGCAGCTTGTAGTATTAGCAAGCAGAACTGCACCTCTTGGAAATGATTTGTTTGTTAGCCTGTTGCTGCAGCGTTGTATCTGACTAAATGTGCCGTCCTCCTTTTTAGGAGAGGTTAGCAAAAGCCCATGGCTCCCAGTGTGGATTTTGTAGCCCCGGAATGGTGATGTCCATGTACACATTACTGAGAAACAATCCAGAGCCCAGCATTGAAGATATTTTGTCCAGCATATCTGGTAGGTGCTCTGACATGCCATTCTATAAAATGAATAACATTGTGGTTGTTATTTTGAAGAACATTCATGGCAACTGCCGTATTAAGGGGGCATGGTTGCACTTGTTTTTTAAATATTCTATATGCCTGAGGCCCTCAAAATACTTGGCCACTCCTCTTAATATAATCTCCAACCCCAAATTCCAATCAATTTGACAAAGGTATCCAATGTGCATAAGGGGGGTACTTTTGAGACCTCTTCATAAATAATGAACATCTCCTTCTAATTTTGTTTTTTAATTAAGTCCTTTTAATCTTTTTAATTCAGCGTTGCTTTCACATAGC
The DNA here is from genome assembly GCF_905171775.1 of Rana temporaria. NCBI lineage: Eukaryota > Metazoa > Chordata > Amphibia > Anura > Ranidae > Rana > Rana temporaria. The sequence continues at coordinate 113,765,657 of NC_053494.1, forward strand.
CCATTCATTTGGCAGTAACTGTTCAGTTTTCTACCAATTGTTTTTGGTACAAACTATACAGCATACTTTTTGCATAGGCATTTACCCAACTTATTATATTTAATATACAAGCTGAGATCCCTGCCTTTATTTTATATTCCCATTAACATTTGTGTAGCGGTGCCCTCGTGGGGTCACTATGTGTTCTAGCATCCACACATTTCACCCTGCTGGTCAGACATCCATTTTGGTACACTTTCCCAGACAATGAACAGTCTCTTGCTTTTTTTTGTTATTTTTATTAGGGGATTAAACCTGGATGGAGAAAAAGGGACATAGGATGCCCAGATAATGAATACTTCTCAATGAAATTCAAGTTGGTTAAGTCTAAATCTGACAGTCTCATCCCCTGCGCATCTCCTCCAGCACACTACTTGAGATCACTTACTTCACTTCACTGTCCAAATCTAGGTTCCTGTCACCACTAGCACATGGCTACGCCTCACTCTGAGTAAGTCTTAATGTTTTCCTAATAGCCAGTCAGGTGTTTTCAGTCCCCTTTGTGGTAGCAACCTTTTTAGTTGAGGAGAATAAATGTGCTAACTGACACTTGGTGGACTACTGGCGGCACGGCACAGCAGTCCTCCTCACACATAGAAGCAGGGATTCGGCAACCTCCTCCTGCTATCCCTCTCCTGACAGAGACCGAGTGGCTCCTGTTAGGCCAACCTGCCTTTACAACCAGGACTCAATCTCAATAGATAGCATATCCCAGCTTCCATTCCTCCCAAATGTCCACAAACCGGGCCCAGACATCACTTTCTGGCAGCAGCAAAGGCTTTGGGATGTGCAGAAAATCCCAGACAAGGTCATCCTCCCACTTCTTCTGGGAGTTCTCCACGATGTCCATTATCTGGGAGGGGACATATGGATAGTCCAGACCCCACTCCAGAACAACCCTTCTCTGTATCTCCCTCTGGAAGCGAGAAAACCAGGGCAATTATTTAGGCTTCCCCTTCCCTGGCAAGACACATGCGTCCTGGGACTTTACCACCCACTGCCTGTAGGTGGGTGCTCTGGTCTGGGTAGTGGAGGGTTTGCTTTCAAAGAGTCTGCTGCAAAGGATAGGGATCCATACTTGTGGGTTAAGTACTTTCTCCTGCCTCTGACTGGGTCTCTGTGTGATGAGAACCTCCTGTCTCCCACTCCTCTTCAGAACTCTCCTCAGGGGATGACCACTGAAATAGCCCCTCAAAAGACCCAAACTTTTCCAGTATTCTGGGGGAAACCCAATCAATGACCCAGCCCTCGCTTACCTTATCCAGCTCACTTGGAGGTACACCTCCCTCTAGCATGGGCTCCTTCCAGAGAGGCACAGCAAGAGACTTAGAGCAGTGCGACTCATCAGGGATGTGATCCGGCTCCTGCACACTGGCACGTGCTGTTGCCAGGCCCCTGGCCAGGCCACGGCAGCGTCCTCTTCATCACATTTGTCCAGTATCTTTGTGGAGGAGTCCCCAGGCCTGCAACACCTCTCCGCCTTTGGTTGGTGATCTCTGGCCCTCTCCGGCCTTCTGAGTCTCCGGGGCTGCGGCATACAAAGTCCTGAAAGCAGCTTGACACTGTAGTACCTTGACTCCTGCTGGACAGGTCCCAGCCTGGTTAGTGGCTCCCCACAATGGCCCCACTAGGCCCAAGCAGTCACTCCCGCCGTTGGGATCTGGCACTTTGAACAGAATAGACACAGCCACTCCACTCCTTCAATCACCCCCAAAGCAAGCCCTCAGCGAAAACTCCAGTGTTTACCAGCGCCCGCTCCTGCATGTTAGGGAACCACTGCAACATGAGCATCAGCTGATTACCCTCTGCCATCTTCAGCTGCCTTGTGGTGTCTGCCACTAGCTGGATTTTGTTAGCTTCCTCCAAGGCGTGGCTCTGCCCTCTAACTTCCCGTCTGCTGGGCGCCTGAGGAGTGGATAAGCAGGCTCCATTCTGCACGCGCTGTGTTAACCCCCTGTGGGACAAGCTGGAGTTAGCAGGAATGCTGATGCTAGCAGGTTTGACCCAGACCTGTTGCTCAGCGCGAACTGGGCCACAGTGACTAGAGACTGATAGCAGGTGTATTGTCCAGTGTACCAATGTCTCCCTGTAAAGGACTGACTTAAAATGGTACCGACCGCAGGCATCCCCAAGCTGCTTCATATCACCCGGGGTAACGGTAGACGTTCTCAACCACTCTTTAGTGTTGTCAAGCAGGAGTTTGGAGTAAAGTTCAAGTTTTCTGTAATCCAGTGGAAAATGTCCACACCATGCAGAGCGTTGGACATATTTGTAATCTATGGGCGCGATCGCCCGCCGTGGTTGCCACGGGTGACAGCACATTTTTTACAGCACTGAATTGCAGAATAGGATACAAGTCCACCCAGCATGGGTTGGGGTGACTGGATAGCATGAAAAGCAATACTGATGATCCTGGACGATTGCTATTGACAACGGCACTTGTAAAAGCTGAATTGCAGGCAAACACAGTCTTTTCCCTGTTTGAATCCTCTATGCAACGGGACAAGCAAAGTCTTCCCTCTTCTGCATTGCTAGAGGTGATGGCCAGCAGGTTAACCATGAAGGTGGATCTTGGTGGGACCTCCAAAATATAGAGGTGCCCTCGTGGGGTCACTACATGTTCTAGCTTCCACAGATTTCACCCTGCTGGTCAGACATCCATTTTGCTACACTTTCCCAGACAATGAATAGTCTCTTGCTTGTTTTCTTTTGTTTTTATTAGAGGAATAAACTTGGATGGGGAAAAGGGACATGGGATGCCCAGATAATGAATACTTCTCAATGAAATCAAAGTTGGTTGAGTCAAAATTTGACAGTCTCTTCCTTTGCACATCTCCTCCAGCACACTACTTGAGATCACTTGCTTCACGTCACTGTCCACATCTAGGTTCCTGTCACCATTAGCACATGGCTAGTCCTCACTCTGAATAAGTCCTAACGTTTTCCTAAAAGCCCTTTAAAGACAGGGTTTTGCAGTCCCCTTTGTGGTAGCAACCTTTTAGTTGAGAAAAATAAATGTGCTAACTGACACTTGGTGAACTACTGATCCCAGCAGGTCCAATGCAAATCCTCCCAGCCATCATGCAACGACTAAAGAACACCGGATTTGTGATGCCACACGTTGGGCGCAATGGGCGTGGCATCAATGTGCAGCTCAAGGACACCCGTCCACCCCACATCAGATGTGGACGGAGGAGGGGGGAAAAGTATGCAGTGCACATTGCAGTTCCCAGAGCAGAAGAAAACCCAGACCAGCTCACACAGGCCAGAAAACTTCAACCCTGACAAGCACAGCATTAACAATTAGCTATAATATTAACATTGTATACAGCGGCTTTTGTTTTGAGAAGTCCTACATTTAAACATCCTGACCTCAACACGATAGAAGATCTTTGGGATGAAGTAGAGAGGAGACTGCAAACCAGGCCTTTAGTACCTGACCTCACAAATGCGCTTCTAGAAGAATGGTCAAATGTTCCCATAGACACGCTGTTATAAAGGGTGAGCAAACTCAATATTGATCCCTACGGACTAAGACTCGGATGCCATTAAAGTTCATGTGCGTGTAAAGGCAGGCGTCACACAACTTTTGACAATATAGTGTATGTTCCACTTGAACATATTTAACAGTGCTAATCTTGGTTCATAAAACCACTTTTTCCCCTTTTCATTTATAATACATTAATTTGTGTTACTCTACTACAAATGCTATTCATTTGGAAATTGCCTTGAAAATACCAAATGCCCATTTAAATAGCCTATACAACCTAAAGAATATCTGCTAAAGTCAGTTCCAAACCAACCATGTGCAAAAGACCCATTGATAACCCAATAAAATGTTCTTCTTGTCATTTAAGGGATACTTTGTGTAAACAAAATATTTAAGAACCTTAATCAAATTTTGCTTGTAAGATCTGTGCTTTGTTAAATTGGATGTGTCAGTGCATTTAATTTAAAAGAACCTCAAAAAATTATTTATCAACTTAGAATTTGGTTAAGGATCAAATTTTGCAAGGTAATGAGGCTTATTTATGAAAGAGGTTAAAAAATCTTTGCTCAATAAATTGGAGTTGTGTCCACTTTTTACTTTTCCAGTCATATGAAAAGCAAATTCCTGTTTATTTCATCTACACATGACTACGTTTTCAAAGAGAAGACACCCACCGTTTTATTGTATGAAGATTCTCAACAACTTTGGTGACTAATGTCGCGTACACACGATCAGGCATTCCAACAATAAAACCATGGATTGTTTTCCGACGGATTGCTTGCTCAAACTTGTTTTGCATACACACGGTCACACAAATGTTGTCGGAAATTCTGAACGTCAAGAACGCAGTCATGTACAACACTATGACGAGCTGAGAAAAATGAAGTTCAATGATTCAGAGCATGTGCCGAATTGCTTCCGAGCATACGTAGGATTTTTGTGCGTCGGAATTGCATACAAATGATTGGAATTTCCAACAAGAACTTTTGTTGTCGGAAAAATTGAGAACATGCTCTCAAACATTTGTTGTTGGAAATTCCGACAGCAAATGTCTGATGGAGCCTACACATGGCCGAAATATCCAACCAAAAGCTCACATCGAACATTTGTTGCCGGAAATTCCGACCGTGTGTACGCGGCATAAGCCTTGCTGTGTAAAATATGCATAACTTTATACAAGTATACCCGTGAGCTTGTTTTGGTGTGCTAATGTTCACAATCTATTCAAATAATAATTTTCTATTACAGTAACTCTATGTGCCACTCCTGTGATGAGCAATGCCAAAATATTGTATACCGAACGTTTCTGGAACTGAAAAAATAAAAGAATCTTGCATAGCTAGACTGTATACAAAAATGTAACACTGCATTCCACAAGGTCTTTCTTCAACATCCCGCCCTGCATACATACCACCACGTATTTTCAGAATATCTGTATATAAGGAGCTCTGAGACTATAAACCAACCTCCTCAGGGTCTCTTACAGTCAACTAAGGACTGACTATAAATGATGAAATGGAGCCCTAAGCACATTCCGAGAATGACACCACTAGTCAGAGAACTGCTGTCTTTTTCTCTTATCGTCCATGGACGGACACAATCTTGACAAGTGGGTTATGTTCCTGTTCACAGGAGAGGACTAGCAGAAACATGTTAGATAATTAAATACATGTTACTTTAACAGAGTTGAACAGCCCCGCTCAGGGGGCGGTTCCTCCAGACATAACCCTCCTCCTTGCAGCATGCAGCCTCAGTTTCTTTCTGCCTAGCAAAGGAGAAGGACATATGGCTCCCTTTGGGCCCAGCGCCTTGAGGAAAATCGTATTTTTATTTTCCTGTTAAGATGCGTCAGACACGTTGGTGGCCCTGTGGGGTCAGTATTGGCTACTTTATGCCTTTCCTCCATTGTAGTTGCTTCTTCGGCTGCTCCACAGAGTGGAGGCTGAAGGGATCCCGATGATTCTAATTGCTCCAGATTGGCCTCAGCGTCCTTGGTACGCCGATCTCGGGTGCCTGGTGGCGGATGTACCCTGGCGGTTGCTAAGGCGGGAGGTCCTTCTGTCTCAAGGTCCCATATTTCATTCTGTTGTACAGTCGCTGGCTTGCACGGCATGGCTATGGGAAGCCAGGTTTTAAGAAGACCGGGGTCTGTCCGACTCGGTCATCTCAACCATGCTGTGGGCACGGTAGTCTTTTTCCAGAAAGATCTACCATCGTACCTGGAAGGCCTACATCTTTTTGTGCGAAAACATGGGGTGACGTCCACGGACGGACTCAGTGTCCAGGGTCCTGCTGCTTGGAGTGGATCTGTAAACTGTCTTAAGCACCGTTAGGGGGCAGATTTCAGCCTTGGCTGTGCTTTTTTCAGTGGCTTTTTGCGGCCCATTCTCGAGTGGGTACTTTTTGGACAGGGGGTTCATCATATACTTCCCCCTCTTGACTCACCTTTTTCCCCCATGAGTTTTGACTCTGGTGCTCTTGGTTCTTCAGGAACCTTCCTTTTGAAAACATCAGAGAGATTCCTCTCTTGGCACTATCTCAGTAGGTGGCCTTTGTTTGGTGGCCCTTATTTCTGTCTGAAGGCTTTCTGAGTTGGCAGCCTTGTCTTGCAAGTCGCCATGGTGGATCCTCCATGAGAATAAGGCGGTGTTGCGCCCGCAACCTTCCCTTCTTCCAAGGGTGGTTTCGGCCTTTCACCTGGTTGAGGACATTGTTCTTCCATCCTTATGTCCTCCGGTGGCGCATCCTAGAGAGGTTGCGCTACATACTTTTGGACGTGGTACGCGCTTTGCGGGTGTACCTGTCTGCTACGGCTCCGTTTCGGAGATCTGACGCACTTTTTGTGTCGGTGTCTGGTCCACAAAAGGGCCTGGCGGTCTAGTCGGCTACCATTTCTTGGTGGATCGGGCAGACCGTCATACAGGCCCACATTCTTCGGGGGCGGGTGCCCCCTTTCCGGTCACGGCACTTTCAACCAGGGCAAATGGTGCTTCCTTGGTTTTCCGACATCTTGCGTCTGTCCCACAGGTGTGCACGGCGGCGACTTGGTCATCCATTCACACTTTTTTCAAATTTTACAAGGTTGATGTGAGTGCATCTTCTGATGCTTCCTTCGGCCGCAAGGTTTTGCTGGCGGCTGGTTAAAGTTGCAGCTCCTCTGTTGAGGAGCTCTGCTTGTTTGGGGTGAAGTTCAATTGGTTTTACTGATACTGTTCCCACCCTTTGTTTTTTTGACACTGCTTGGGGACATCCCACTTGTCCAGATATAAGGAACTTTGTCCGTCCATGGGACGATAAGAGAAAATAGGATTTTTTGTACTCACCGTAAAATCCTTTTCACTGTCATCCATGGACGGACACAGCACCCACCCCTCCTTTCTTAGGTTTGTACTGCTTGTTACGAACTGAGGCTGCATGTTGCAGGGAGGAGGGTCATGTCTGTAGGGACCGCCCCCTGGGCGTGGCTGTTCAACTCTGTTAAAGTTACATGTATTTAATTATCTAACATGTTGCTGCCTAGTCCTCTCCTGTGAACGGGAACATAACCCACTTGTCAAGATTTAAGGAGCTGTGTCCGTCCATGGACGACAGAGAAAGGGATTTTACGGTGAGTACAAAAAAAACTATTTTGCATAAATCTACAATCCATATTGATGACCAACAAAAATCAGATGGGGGGGGGGGGGTGGGGCTCATGAAAGCTGGGTGTCTCACTGTACTGGAAACTGAAAAAAAGTGCAACTAAGTTGTATAGTAAACTTTTCTTCACACAAGGGCGAACTACAGTGAGTGCAAAAAAGAATGTAGCAAAATAAACAAAGAAAAATTAAGATCTGCTGTCACAGGGAGCTAAAAACGTGTGGCTTAAAGAACACCTAAAAAAGACAGAGCAACAGACCCCAGTCAAAAGCATAGCAACCCCACAAAAAACTATTTGTACCCCTGAATCTGAAACAGCCCCAGTTAGCTATCACATCAATGAGAGAGAACATGAATAATATAAACCAACATACAAAGGGGGTGACATTCTCTTAATGAACATCTATGACTACATATGTCATCGATCATGTAGTAAACCATTTATAGGAGGACCCTATAGATTGGTTGTTGAAAAGCTGCTGCATATGACTGTTTATAAGCCAAAATTGTGCTAGCCCTTCTTGTTTTATTGTAAAACAGGAACAAAAAACAAGAAATGACATTCCTACCACGTAGTTCCACTGGGGAGAACATTACAATTATACAATTACACTGCCTTTAAGGCCTTGTACACACGATCAGTCCAAGCTGATGAAAACGGACGGATGGTCTGATGGTCTGATGGACTGATGGTCTGATGCGCGTACACACCATCAGTTCAAAATCCGATCGAGTCCAACGCGGTGACGTAAAACACAACGACGTGCTGAAAAAAAACGAAGTTCAATGCTTCCAAGCATGCGTCGACTTGATTCTGAGCATGCGCGGGTTTTGAACCGATGCTTTTGCGTACTTACCATTGGTTTTGACCGATTGGTCATCAGTCCATCAGTCCGATTATAAAGCAAATCTAAAACTTTGGTCTGAAGGACAAAAGTCCGATGGGGCATACACACGGTAGGTTTGGACTGATGAAACTGAACTTTTCATCAGTTTGGACTGATCATGTGTACAAGGCCTTAGTGGTAGAACTAGTAATCACAGTATAATATATGAAAAGGTTAGTTGATAGCAATTGATAAATCAGTTGAAAGGTTTAGCACTGGAAAACACTTTTTGATAGATAAATACTGCATTTTATATACAACTATATAGATCGGACCAAAATGAGAGACAGATGAAGAGGAAATAAGGACAGAGGGACATTTTTCCTAATCAGGGACACTCACCAAAATCAGGGACAGTTGAGAGCTATGTATCTGTAATCTTTTGGACCCAAAATTGTGCGGTTTACACATTCCCCTAAATCCCATAGGGGAAATGCCAACAGGCCTATAATCTTAAGGAATAAACAATTAGGGGTCTACCCTACTCAAGCTTCACACACTTTTTTTTCTAAGTAGGTTCAGATGGTAAAATGTGGGAATCCTCTGAAGTTGTGTGAATCCATTTAAAATGGACCATTTACTGAAAATCTTTTTATCACTAAGCTATATGTCTACTGTATGTACACACAAAAAATGTATATAAATTTGAAAATATTTTCATCATTAACGCCTCTCGTGGCTGATTTGCTGCTGCCAATATGCGCAATGGTAAGTTAATCGTGTAGCCGCTATTACTTTACCATTGAACTGAAAGGAAAATAAGGACTGATGATGGATCATCATGTTTTAATGTTTTTTTTTTTTTTTCATGCAGCATCTAGTGAAATGAATTCATAACTTTGCGTCTTTAATCATGTAGCCATAATCTTAATAATAAAAAAAATCTTATCGCAAAACTGCCTCAAATAATGTAATGCTGATGTAATGTAACCTGCTGTATTGTTTGTTCAAGGAAATTACTATTTATACCTTTTTCATATTCTGTACTAGGAAACCTTTGTAGATGTACAGGCTACCGACCAATTGTAGATGCTTTCAGAACTTTTGCGAAGGTCTGTATATTTATAAAAATAATACATTTTGTGATCTTCTAAGATGGAAATTATTTTAACATTAAGATTTGTCAAAATATTTTTCTCCAAATAATGAAAAATGTTCCCCCGAAATGCAACAAATTACATTTAAACTGTCCTTAAACTGTTGGTTTTGGTTCTGGTATCTTGGTGCTGATTGTTTTTTCACTTAAAGATTGGCTGTTTCAGTACGAGGCTAGTCCAGAATAGTACTTTGGATATAGGTTTAAAGAGGTTAAGATTTAGGTTGTCAAGCTTAGTTCAGGTTATAGTGTACCTAAAATAAAAATGGACTTGGGCTCGCTATTAGCATTGCATTAGGCTGGTTTCTGCAATAACATTGCAGAAAGGAAAAAGTGTGGGAAGTTAAAAATAAACATAAATACTCTCATATGTGGCTGAAGCATCGGTCCGATGCTGCAGCTGTCCCCTGCCAGCTATAGGTTTGAAAACTGAGTGATCACATGACCACTGAGAGGCTGGCTCAGGCTCTTAGTGGTGCCCTGAAAGGCTGAGTCGGCTGCCAGGTAGGTATCTGGGTGGTTTTCAATTTTTTTGTATCTTTCCTGAGACTTGACTCTCTTTGTGATATCAGGCAACAGGAGGCTTTAGCCCACTGTTGGCTGGTTCTGGGTCACTGGGGTCCAAAAGTAGGAGCACTCCTGTGACCTACAAGATAAGTATGGCCAAAAAAGTGTGGGCCATACTATTCTTCTTCCCCCCTTTTTTGTAATTCTTGATTTATGAAATAAATGGCGTCATAAAACAGAGAGAATGCCTTCAACTTTAGTAAACTTTTTTTGCAATTGAATGAACCAACCATGTTTTATATTTTTCTTTAGGGCCAGATGTTGTTTAATATGTTTAGAACATTTATTATTTCCTTTTGTCTTTAGGACTGCTGTTTATACCAAAATGTGGAGACAAACATGATACCTGAGGAGGTATTGTATACTAACTGTGACACACCTAAGGATCCTAGGTTTATTTAAACCTGAACGCTAGAAAGATTTGAAAAAAATAAATAAAAAAAAAACACCAATTATCACAGTTTTATAAAAAATAAAAAAAACTAGTGTTGGTGCAGTTTTTTCTCATCTGGCTGTCCAGGTTCCTGTGATCTCCTGCTTGCAGAACTGAGTCCCAGCACTAGGAGCCATCTACAGTATCTCACAAAAGTGAGTACACCCCTCACATTTTTGTAAATATTTTATTACACTGAAGAAATTAATGTGTACAGTGAAGTAATAAGTGTACAGCTTTGTATAACCATGTAAATTTGCTATCCCCTCAAAATAATTCAGCACACAGCCAATAATGTCTAAACCGCTGGCAACAAAAGTGAGTACACCCCAAGTGAAAATGTCAAAATTTGGCTCAAAGTGTCAATATTTTGTGTAGCCACCATTGTTTTCCAGCACTTCCTTAATCCTCTTGGGCATGGAGTTTACCAGAGCTTCACAGGTTGTCACTGAAGCAGTGGCGTATCCAAGTTATGGCACATATGGCAAGAGCCATGGGCGCCATATGAAGGGGGTGCTCGTGAATGGTTGGGCAGCAGGGATGTACTGGCCAAGTGGCCATCGGGACTCCCTGGAGTTACCCGTGGGCTGATGGCTTAGTTGGCCAGTTTCTGTATCAGACAGCCAGCCTGTGTTAAAGTAATGGCTGCGCGAGCCGCACAGCCAATAATTTGAGCACCGCACCGCTGTACTGTCTATAACGCAAATACTGTGTGACGTAAAAAGTTGCAACGACCACCATTTTATTACATAGGGTGTCTGATAAAACAATAAATATTATGTTTGGGGGTTCTGAATAATTTTCTGGCAAAAAAATTATGATTTTTACATGTAGGAGAGAATCTCAGAATGGGCCTGGGTGGCAAGGAGTCAATTACCATAAGTGCGTAATATAAAAATCATTATTATATATTGTATTTAAGGTAATTTACTATATTTTCAAAATCTGTACTCAAGCGGGTGGCTTAACGGACAAATTACTGAAGTTTGAAGTTATAACTTCCAACCAGTAATTTCACAGTAAATAGATAAATAATACATTTTTATGTTGTAACATATAGCATATAAATGTATGATTTAGCTTGAATATGACAGTACCTTTTCAGGAAGCAGCAGATTCTCATTCTCCCTCTTAAATGTGTGAGAAAAACATGGGATTATGGGTAAAACTTATACACATAAACCCATGTTTTTTCCTTGTAGTTAAGAGAGTTGGGCTGAAAGGGAGCATATGTCTTTTTGAAACATCCTCTCTTCTATGACACAACAGTGAGAGGCGTGCCTCCACTGCAGCATTTTTATTGGACAGCTGGGACAAATGGTACTTTACCATTGGTCCAAGACTTCAAGCTATTTATTGAGCTCAGTGTCTCTGACAAGAAGTGGGGTGAGGCACTGTGAGCTCAACCTCTCAGTCTGCTGCAAACAGAGTGTGTCAGCTTGTATTTAAAGTGGCCTCTCTGTATTTAGTTTCTGAAAGGCTGCGCTCTCTGGAACCATAGACCGTAGGAGCCATAGGTCGTAGGAGCACATTTTTACCAGTGGTGGAGTAGTACTTGGGCTACATACCCCCAAAATTTGGGGCCTCTATGACCCCAGGTCGCCGAGCTACAACCCTCGAAGCTCAATTTTTTTAATGTTCATGGCAGGTGAGGCCCTGCCTCTCCTGACTGCATGTCCCTGGTCTATAAGCAGGGCCAGGCCGCTACAAGATAGGGGCGGATACCCTGGGCTGGGCGGTACAATTTGCTGGAGGGAAGGGGGTGCAGCTGAAGTGCTGGCAGTGCTTCACACAGTACACACTAGTCATCGCTAGCTGTACTGTAGTGGTCTGAGTCTCTCTACCTTACTGTAACAATGTGCCTAGTTCACTCCTGCACCCGGCACAAGCACCAATCATCCCTGTCAGTGCTGCAACTTCACTCCCCCTAAGGTTCTTAGTAGTCCCATCCTGGTGGCGTGACATCACTCAGGTGGGATGGGTGGAGCTTGGAGAGCTGCTGTCAGTGCCCAAGCTGCAACCAAGAGGAGCCATGAGGAGGATTCAGCAAGTTCAGCAAAAAGTGTGTATAAGCTAAGCTTACTGTTAGAATGATTGATTCATTGCCATTGTCAAATGCAATGCAGGATGCGGCCATCTGACTGACTTAAAGTGGAGTTCCACCCATAAATATAACATTACATTAGTAGTTTTAAAAAAATGACATTAGTCCTTTAAGAATTTTTTTTTTTTTTTAGATGCCTTCAAAGTGTTGTTGCTAGGCAGAATAGTTAATCTTCCCTCTTCCTGCACCTAGGTGCTAACCTACACCGCACAGACTCCTGGGAATGTAGTGGGTGTAACTTTCCAGGAGTCTGTGCACTCCCCAGTCTCGAAGAATCATGTGACTTGGACAGTACAGGTGCTGAAACCTGATCTGAAACCTATTACACTGCTTGTGCAGCACTGAGCATGTGCGAGATCTGCAAGGCTGAAATCCAGGAAGTCATTCAATCTGGCTTCATGATGCCCACACTTAAGATGGCCCCAGTCAATTTCTATTTTATAAAGTGTCTAAATGCTGTAACAACCTAACAAAACGGACCTTAGTTTACAGACTAACTTTACTAGAATACATTAAGCTTGTGTATTACAGGGGTATTTATATTTAAAAAGTGAAATTGTGGCCGGAACTCCGCTTTAATAATGAACTGTCTAGATCCGATTGGGGGAGGGGAGGAGGCTGAGGGGCCATTACCAATGCTAGTATGCTACCTATTTAAAATTTCTGTAATATGCAGCATAGGGGGGGGGGTTAATGTACTGCCACTGGTCAGCCATTGTTGCATCAGTGTTATGGTTATCTGAAAGATAGGTTTCAAATGTTTTGGCAGGGACGCTGTTTCAGTGCTTGCCATAGTTGCCATTTTCACTAGATATGCCTCTGCACTGGAGTCCTCTTCCACTCCTCCATGATGACATCACGGAGCTGGTGGATGTTAGAGACCTTGCACTCAACGACCTTTATTTTGAGAATGCCCCACAGATGCTCAATAGGGTTTAGGTCTTGACCAGTCCATCACCTTTTACCCTCAGCTTCTTTAGCAGGGCAGTGATCGCCTTGGAGGTGTGTTTTTTTTTTATCATGTTGGAATACTGCCCTATGGCCCAGTTTTCGAAGGGAGGGGGTCATGCTCTACTTTAGTACAGAGCATTCAGTACATGTTGGCATTCATGGTTCCCCTTAATGAACGGTAGCTCCCCAGTGCTGGCAGCACTCATGCAGCCCCAGACCATGAGACTCCCACCACCATGCTTGACTGTAGGCAAGACACACTTGTCTTTGTACTCCTCACCTGGTTGCCGTCACACACGCTTGACACCATCTGAACCAAATAAGTTTATCTTGGTCTTATCAGACCACAGGACATGGTTCCAGTAATCCATGTCCTTAATCTGCTTGTCTTCAGCAAACAGTTTGTGGGCTTTCTTTGGCATCATCTTTAGAAGAGGCTTCCTTCTGGGACAACAGCCATGCAGACTAATTTGATGCAGTGTGCAGTGTATGGTCTAAGCACTGACAGGCTGACCCCCCCCCACCCTTTCAACCTCTGCAACAAAACTGGTAGCACTCATATGGCTATTTGCCAAAGACAACCACTGATATGACGCTGAGCATGTGCACTCAACTTCTTTGGTGGACCGTGGCGAGGCCTGTTCTGAGTGGAACCTGTCCTGTTAAACGCTGTATGGTCTTGGCCACCGTGCTGCAGCTCAGTTTCAGGGTCTTGGCAATCTTCTTATAGCCTGGGGCATCTTTATGTATAGTAACATTTTTTTCAGATCCTCAGAGAGTTCTTTGCCATGAGGTGCCATGTTGAACTTCCAGTGACCAGTATTAGAAAGTGAGAGCGATAACACCAAATTTAACACACTTGCTCCCTATTCACACCTGAGACCTTGTAATACTAACGAGTCACATGACACCGGGGTGGGAAAATGGCTAATTGAGCCCAATTTGGACATTTTCACTTAAGGGTGTACTCACTTTTGTTGCCAACAGTTTAGACATTAATGGCTGTGTTGAGTTATTTTGAGGGCACAGTAAATTTACACTGTTATACAAGCTGTACACTTACTACTTTACATTGTACCAAAGTGTAATTTCTACAGTGTTGTCACATGAAAAGATGTAAATTTTGTAGTATAACAATGTGAGGGGTGTACTCACTTTTGTGAGTTACTGTACCAACCTCTACTACATTCGCTTGTGCTGGCAGAGCACAGAATAAGCAATTGGTTGGTCCAATAAGTGTGCTCCTGGGTGTTTTTTTATCCAGTCAAGCAGACTGGTGGTTTTCTCAGACTGGTATCTTAACCAAGCAGTGAAAGTCAGATGGTTGTGCTTTTTGTTAAAGGCTAAGTTTATCTTTCAGAAAAAATGCATTGTTTTTGCATTGTGTGCATTTATTACTTTGAAAAAAAAGGAGCCTGCAAAGCTTTGCACTTGCAATCAGTGGATTGAAGGTGCAATCCTGGGATTCTGCAAACTCTCTTCCGCCTACTTTCTTCCCATACTCCTTTATGGACTTTTAGACCCCTTTCACATTGGACCGGGAGCCGTATTGGCGGTATATCGCCGCTAAAAATAGCGGCGCTATACCGCCGGGATTGCCGCGGGAATCGTCCGCTAGCAGTGCGGTATTAACCCCCGCTAGCGGCCGATAAAGGGTTAATACCGCCCACAATGCGCCTCTATATATATATACTTACCAGAAATAGCAGTTGCTATGCGAAGTCCGTAATCTGCCTCTTCATCGTCCGCGGTGGGTCTTCTTCCTCCATTTTAGTTGCGGTGCCTTCTGGGAACTGTGTGTATCCCAGAAAGCAGACGGCCCATTCACAAAGAGCCGCACGGCTCACGAATGCGCAGTAGGAAACAGGCACGGATTCACTGCCTGTTTTCCTTACTGAGGATGGCTGCGCCGGGAGCTGCTAGAATCAAGGGATCGGCCTTGGGGGGGCTGACTTTGTGGGCAAGTAGGACAGGTAAGTGTCCTTATTAAAAGTCAGCAGCTACAGTGTTTGTAGCTGCTGACTTTAAAAAAAAAAGTTGTGGGTGGAACCCCCCTTTAATGGAATAAAAATGGATATTAGATGCCTGTTTTATCAAACAACAAACACTTTGTGCTCAGTTTTGTTTTTTAAAGTAGTGAGAGTCTCTTTAAGTTATTTCACTCTACCGGTGGGCGCTACCAAAATAAGTTTTCATAATTTTTTTTCTTATTTAAGAACTCCTTAAAATTGTTTGATGAAAAAGAATTGTTACCACTGGATCCCACACAGGAACTTATATTTCCGCCTGACCTGATGGTGAGTTTACAAATCTGAACTGAAAAATAAGGAATGTCAATGGTCTATCATCATGGTGTGTGTCTTTTTGTTTTACAGGTAGAATGATTATCATGTTTTTGTCATGCAACGGCTACGGAAATGAATTCATAGCTTGTGTCTTTTTCCCTTGTTTGTATTTTGCAGAATGAGTGGTATGGAGTAGGCCAATAATATATGAATGCATATACAGTTGCAAGAAAAAGTATGTGAACCCCTTTGGAATGATATGGATTTTTGCACAAATTGGTCATAAAATGTGATCTGATCTTCAGCTAAGTCACAACAATAGACAATCACAGTCTGCTTAAACTAATAACACACAAATAATTAAACGTTACCATGTTTTTATTGAACACACCATGTAAAAATTTACAGTGCAGGTGGAAAAAGTGAACCCTTTGATTTAATAACTGGTTGAACCTCATTTGGCAGCAATAACTTCAACCAAACGTTTCCTGTAGTTGCAGATCAGATGTGCACAACGGTCAGGAGTAAATCTTGACCATTCCTCTTTACAGAACTGTTTCAGTTCAGCAATATTCTTGGGATGTCTGGTGTAAATCGCTTTCTTGAGGTCATGCCACGGCATCTCAATCGGGTTGAGGTCAGCACTCTGACTGAGCCACTCCAGAAGGCATATTTTCTTCTGTTTAAGCCATTCTGTTGTTGATTTACTTCTATGCTTTGGGTCGTTGTCCTGTTGCAACACCCATCATCTGTTGAGCTTCAGCTGGTGGACAGATGGCCTTAAGTTCTCCTGCAAAATGTCTTGATAAACTTGGGAATTAATTTTTCCTTCGATGATAGCAATCTTGCCAGGCCCTGATGCAGCAGAGCAGCCCCAAACCATGATACCCCACCACCATACTTCACAGTTGGGATGATGTTTTGATGTTGGTGTGCTGTGCCTCTTTTTCTCCACACATAGGGTTGTGTGTTTCTTCCAAACAACTCAACTTTGGTTTCATCTGTCCACAGAATATTTTGCCAGTACTGCTGTGGAACATCCAGATGCTCTTGTGCAAACTGTAAATGTGTAGCAATGTTTTTTTTGAACAGCAGTGACTTCCTCTGTAGTATCCTCCCCATAAAATCCATTCTTGTTTAGTGTTTTACGTATCATAGATTCGCTAACAAGGATGTTGGCATATGCCAGAGACTTTTGTAAGTCTTTAGCTGACACTCTAGGATTCTTCTTCACCTCATTGAGCAGTCTGCGCTGTGTTTTTGCAATCATCTTTACAGGACGCCCACTCCTAGGGAGAGTAGCAGCAGTGCTGAACTTTCTCCATTTATAGACAATTTGTCTTACCGTGAACTGATGAACAGCAAGGCTTTTGAAGATACTTTTTTAACCCTTTTCAGCTTTATGCAAGTCAACAATTCTTAATCGTAGGTCGTCTGAGAGCTCTTTTGTGCGAGGCATCATTCACATCAGGCAATGCTCCTTTTGAAAAGCAAACCCAGAACTGGTGTGTTTTTTTTTATAGGGCAGGGCAGCTGTAACCAACACCTCCAATCTCATCTCATTGATTGGACTCCAGTTGGCTGACACCTCACTCCAATTAGCTCTTGGAGATGTCATTAGTCTAGGGGTTCACCTACTTTTTCCACCTGCACAGTGAATGTTTACACGGTGTGTTTAATAAAATTAATTATTTGTGTGTTATTAGTTTAATTAGACTGTGATTGTCTATTTTTGTGACTCAGATGAAGATCAGATCACATTTTATGACCAATTTTAGCAGAAATCCATATCATTCCATATCATTTTTCTTGCAACAGTATTGCAACAGTATTTCTGTCCTAAGTCTGAGTTTAATTTGTAGCCTCTCTCTTCTTTTTTTTTTTTTTTTTTTTTTTTTTTTTTTCTTTTTTTCTTCCACCTCAGCTCTTACCAAATCATAGAGACCCACTCATGGTTTGATGTGTCTTACGTCTCGTTTTGTAGTTTGCATCATAAGTGGTATATTTGCTATGCTACTTAGGTTTTTTTTTTTTTTTTTTTAATTATTATTATTATTCTTCTTCTTTCCTTTTTTAAATATAGGCCAACACTTATTTAAAATGCGGGAATGGCTTAGTACAATGGCTTGCCCTTGTGGCTCTATATTTTTTTTTTTTTGACTCCCCCCCCCCCCCCCCCCCCTCTTGGCTCCCAGGAATCTCCTAACTTTTCCTTCGTAAAAACCAGTCTCAGATGTTCATCGATCAAAAGTAGTATATGACTCGCTCTAGAAAATGACCATAGCCAGGGACATTATTATAACCATGTGGCTCACATATGGCTTATTAGTTAGCGTGCCCTAATTCTTTCTGCATAACTCCATGTTTTTTTGTATTCCCTCCATTTTTCCCATTTCTTCCTAAGTCCGCCAGTCGTCTCTAGGTGGCTGTCCTTTAACTCTTCCAGCCTGTACGTTTCCTCCACTTCGTCTATCCAGTTCCATACGTGTGGACTTTCCGTCTCCTGCCACTTTTTGGGTATAAGTTTCTTGGCGGCGTTTAAAAGATGAGGAAGTAAAGACTGCTTGTATTTTCTTTTCCCCTCCTGGCTGCAATGGAAGAGAACGACCCAGGGGTCTTTCTTTAAATCTTCGCCCGTAATAACTTTAATTTGACTCAGAATTATGTCCCAGTAAGTTTGTATTTTTGGGCATAACCACCAAAGGTGGGCCATCGTGCCTCTTTCTGGGCAGCCCCGCCAACATTCTGCGGTCTGATCTGCTTTGTATTTATTTGCTTTGTCCGGGGTAATATACCACCCTGAGATACACTTATAATTTGTTTCGGCAGTTCGTACGTCGATTGCGGATGAATGGGTAAGGTGCATAATCCTCTTGAAACTGTTTGACCCTCTTGTGGTTCCTAACTCTCTTTCCCATTTACCTATAAAGGGTGCTTCGCTCCGTGAACCTATCTTTACCAATAATCCATATAATTTAGTGATAGTGCCCTTACTATTCTTAGATTTACAAATCTTCTCGAGTAGAGTTAGCTCCGCCTCCGTCCGCAGTGGGCGGGGGAGGTTCCTTACAAAGTGATACAACTGGGAGTAATGCCACCTATCCAAGTTCCAGAAATCCGTTTTGGATCTCAAGTCTTCATAGGTCATTATCTCTCCCTCCTTAACAATGTCCCCTAAGTGAACCGTGTCTGCCTTAATCCAATTCCCCCCAATTTTGTTTTCCCCTGGTGCAAAAAAAGGATTTTCCTTTAGGTTCATTAGTGGGGAATTAAATTTACCCTCTATTTGTGTCAGGGTCTTATCCCACATTCTTAAAGTGTCCCGTGTTAAATCAAGTGTTTTGTGGTCTAGTGCTCTGTGGTGTGCAGGGATCCAAATAATATTATTCAAATATTTACTAGTTAGTGCTTTCTCAATTTGTACCCACCTTTTGTCCCTCCTGTCCCGTGCCCATTCTACCGCCCGTGCTAAAACCGCCGCCTTATAATAACTTTTGATATCCGGGACTGCCAGACCACCAAGTGGTTTACCCTGTTTCAGGATGGAGAGGGATATTCTATGCTTCTTGTTTTTCCAGACGTAGTTTAGTAACAAAGAATTAAGGATTCTCAAAAATTGCTGAGGAAGGGCTATGGGGAGTAATAAAAATTTATAAAGAATTTTTGGGACTACAACCATCTTCAGCATATTAATGCGTCCGATCCATGATATAGGTTTATTAACCGTTTTTTTTAATTCTCTCTTGATCTCATTTAGTAAGGGAACGTAATTTATTTTATACATCTTTTGGGCTGTATTGGCCAATTTAACTCCTAGATACTTTAATTCTTTTGTCCAGGGGAACACGCAGATCTCCTTGACCCGACCCGCCTCCTTCTTGTTTAAATTAATATTCAGAATTTCAGATTTCGTTTCGTTAATTTTAAAATTTGAGATGGCACCATATTGTTGCAACACTTTGGAGAGCTTTGGGATAGATTTAGCCGGGTTGGTTAGGTAAAACAAAATATCATCGGCGAAAGCCGATAGTTTATGTTCCTCCCCTTCTACTCTGACTCCATTAATATCGGGGTCGTTACGTATGGTAGACAGCAGAGGCTCTAACGAAAGAATGAAAAGAAGGGGGGACAGGGGACAGCCCTGCTTTGTCCCGTTTTTCATCTCGAAGGGGTCTGATAGTGTTCCATTAATTTTTATTTTTGCTGTAGGGTGGTGGTAGAGTGTTTTAATCCAGCGGGACATCCTTTTTCCTATTCCCATGGCGTTAAGAGTCTCCATCATGAGCCCCCAGTCCACCCTGTCAAAAGCTTTTTCAGCATCCACTGACAGGAAAAGACCTGGGGGCTCATTCTGCCTTATGGTCTGTAGCAGGAGAATTGCCCTTAGACTATTATCTTTGCCCTCTCTGTTGGGCACAAAGCCTACCTGATCGGGGTGAATCAAAACGTGCATTGCCCCTTTGAGTCGCCCCGCAAGAATCTTGGCAAAGAGCTTAGTGTCTGTATTTAACAGAGAAATAGGTCTGTATGCCGAACAGAGAGAGCTATCTTTCCCTTCCTTCAAAATTATTGCAACCGTAGCCGCAATAGCTTCCCTGCTGAATTCATATTCAGACCCTAGCCCATTGAAGTATTTGCACATCCTTGGAATCAAAATGTTGCTAAATCTCTTATAATACTGGGAGGAAAACCCATCCGGCCCCGGGCTTTTACCCCCCATGGTGGTATTTAGAGCTTCTTTTATTTCTTCTTCGGATATGGGGCGGTCCATGTTTAACCTTTCCATCTCCTCCAGACTAGGAAGTCCTGCCCTGTCCAGGAAATCTCGGATCTTCCCCTCCCTTTCCCCTGCCTGCCACCCTGGATTTTTTAATGTGTAGAGTTCCTCATAATAGTTTTTAAATGTATCCGCTATTTCTCTATTTGCATATACCATGTTCCCGTCTTTCCTTTTTATTTTTTCGATATAGTTTCTAGCTTTCTTTTTTTGAGCCATTTTAGCTAGTAGCTTGCTTGGTTTGTTACCCCATACGTATCTCTCTTTGGAGATACAGTTAAGTTTATATCTCGCTTCCTGTTCCATGATCTCCTTGAGTGCGTCTCTCTTTATAGTTAAGTTAAGATATGTTTCTTTTAATCCCTGCACTTTATGTTCGCGTTCTAGGGTCTCTATCTCTTTAGTCAGGGAGTTAGCTTTACTTATCCTCTCTTTTTTTTTTTTTAACGCCCTCCGCGATTAAAATTCCTCTGATGTAGGCTTTGTGTGTCTCCCAAAGGGTTGCGCTGGTTATCCCTTCTGTATCATTGATGAGGAAGAATTGTTTTAATTCCTCCTCCACCCTACTTGCCCCTCCTTCATCGCGTATCAGGCTATCATCCAGGCGCCACACCGGCCTCTGTCTCCTTTGTGTGGACAGTTTAATTTTCATAGAGATTGGTGCATGGTCTGACACCGTCATGATTCCTATGTCCGTTTCCGTTATAGAGTCCAGAAGTCTGTGGTCCGCCAGGATGTAGTCGATTCTGGAGTATGTACCGTGGGGGGGGGAGTAGAACGTGTAGTCATGTTCCTTAGGATGGAAAATCCGCCAGGCATCGACTAGTTGGTGGTCATGAATCTTTTGTTTAATTCTTTGTAAAAGGCCATTTTTTGTCGCCCGCCCACGGAACGTACTGTCTTCTTTCGGATCCAGGGCGAAATTTAAGTCTCCCATCAAGATCGTATATCCCTCGGCGAAGTCTTTTAACTTTCCCAGAATTTTCCCTAAATATTGGGTTTGATGAACATTTGGGGCGTAAATATTTGCTAAGGTATAAACAATGTTATCAATTCTTACCCTCAGGAATAAAAATCTCCCTTCTGGGTCTGTCATCCTTGCCTCAAGGGTAAATCCAAACCCCCTTGTGAACCCAATTGCCACGCCCCTAGCACGTTTCGAAATAGAATCCCCATAAAACCAAGTGGGGTAGGCAGGGGAGAAAAGCTTAGTATTCGCATCTATAGTTAAGTGGGATTCCTGTATAAACACAACATCCGCTCTAAATTGTTCGATCTCTGCCAGTACCTTAAGTCTTTTAACGGCTGAATTCAAACCCTTGACATTGTAAGAAATAAATTTTGCTTCAGTCATTATTCTATACCTAGATCATTTCCTAATGAACTGTCCATGAGATTCCTTGGGAGCCAAGTTCCCTTTTCCCTTCCCCATCCCCAGCCCCCCTCCCTCCTCCCTCCACTCCCCCTCTCCCTCCCCCCCTACCCAGGCCAATACAACGCCTCTGAACCGTAGGGATCTTTGGGGCCCCCTACCCATCGGTTCTTGTGGCTGAGGTGGAGCTCCTCCACGCCCCTCCCACCCTTTTTCCCCCAAAATTCAGGGGACTAGATCTTAAGTGGGTGGGGTAACAGATCTGCCCTCCCCCCTCCTCCCTCCACTCATCCCCCCTCCCTCCCTCTTCCCATCCCCCCCATGCCGGATAGTATACCCCTGAACCTATCCCCCGGGGCCACCCTGGGGGTCATACCCCTTTCCAGAAAAAAGAAGAAAAGAAAAAGGGAAAAACAAAAAAAAAAAAATTTTTGCTATTCCACCCAACCGGGTAAGTCCACCACAGGCATATCGAATTTGCGGCAGAATCCCACCAGGTCCTCGGGAAATATTAATTTCGCTGATACCCCTTCCCTATGGCCTATCAAGCAGGCCGGGAAACCCCACTGGTAATTTATATTAAGTGAACGCATCTGTTCCAATAAGGGTTTTTGATGTCTTCTTCTGGCCAGTGTTTCCCAGGCCAGGTCCGTGAAGATCTGAATCTCTGTCCCGGCATAGGATAGCGGCGGCTTTTTTCTCAGTTTTCGCCAGATCTCCTCTTTATGTTCAAAATGTCTGAATCTAGCAATAATATCCCTATGCCAATTTCCTCCTCCATCTCTGATCTGTCCCACCCTATGGACCCGTTCTAATTTAAGGGGTCCTTCCGAAGCTTTTTCGAGGAGGGGGAGGAACAGGTCGTTGAGAATTTTTCTCAAGTCTTCACCCTTCTCCTCCTTAATGGAACGTATTCTTAAGTTTTGCCTTCTGTTACGGTTCTCTTGATCTTCTATTCGATATTGCAACCACCTCTGGTTTTGTTTCAACGACAGATGTTGGTTTTTTATTTCAGTGAGGTCCAGGTCCTGCTTTTCAATCTTTTTCTCTGCTTCCTCTACTCGTTCCAATACGTGATGTAAGTCCGTTCTTAATATGCCGATTTCCTCTCTTATTACGTTCTCCAACCTCTTTAACATAGCCTCCATTTCTCCCATATTGGGAACGTGGGACTCCCGGCTAGTGTCATGCGTTTGACTGGCTGCATGTTCGGACTCTGTTGAAATGTCCGCCATTGGGGTGGCCACCTCCCCCGCTCCCTTTTTCATTGTCCCCGTTTTTTCCGCTTTTTTTATCTGTCCTGGGCTCTTGGTACTCCCGTCCGGGGTCATATAGTGTCTGATCGTACTTGTAGAGGAAGTCTCTTTAAGGTTTTTCGGGACCGCCCCCCTAGTTGACCTGTTCATATTGTATTTTTTTGTCTGTCTAATGCGTTTCCCCAGTTTTGAAGAAAAAAGGGAGGGGAGAAAGAGGGAAAAAAACCAAAAAAAGAAAACGAAAAGAGAAAATGTTTTGCCCCAGGTATTCCGGGCGACCTTATAAGTTGAGTATTTCTTTAAATTGCCACAGGCGTTAGGGTAAACTCATAGGTGAAGGGTTACGTACGTTTTCCATCTAAGGTGATGCCACCCCCGTTTGAACCCGCCTTCTTGGGGGGACGTCTACAATGGGGGTCCAGCAATCCTTCCACAACAACGGGCGGGTAGGGGGCAGTGTCTCCTCGTCTCCCTTATACGCCACTTATTACCTTCTTCTATTCCTCTTCTTTCCACTCTTATACCATCCCTCCTTTCCCCCTCTATGGTAAGGAGGGAGCTCCGAACCAATTGGGCTGTTACGCCCTGTACCCTGTTCTTTGCCTCGGCGCTATGTTTTCTGAATGCCCCACGGGCTTTCCAGTACGACCATCCGGCGCTCCGGGCCAGGCCCAATGGGGGGGGTAAAAATTCCTCTGACTTTTGTCTCTAATCTGCCGAACAAGTCCGCCAGTGGTTTCGCAGCGGTCTGCGGAGATAAGTGCAGTATCTCCTAGATGGCTGGTACTTACCAGCTAACAGCTCAGTGGCAGTTCCTACAATGCGTGTGGTCTATGGTCCTATAGGCCATACATACTTATGCTCCTCAGGTATAGGAAATGAACTTATCCTTATTTTATTATTTTTGATAGGCTGCCAAGCTTATTCAGAAAAGAGTAGTGCATATTTAGTGTATTTATTGTATGCCTCTGATGTTTGCCCGTTGTTTCAAGTACAGAGCCCCCGACCTTGCTTTACCTTTATGTTTTTTTTTTTTTTTTAAGTATGTCTCTCTCCCTTCCTTTTTTCTCCTCTCACAACAGAGGTAGGTACTGTGACAGCGGGGTGCCTGCTCTTTAACCGCTAAATGTCCACATTAAAGTCCATATCAAACAGGGCTATGATTAGAGACCATCAGCATTCAAACTCTTAGGGAATATATTGAGACGAGGCATAGAAAAACCAAATTTGCAAGGCTCCTTTAAAACGTTTGAAGTGTGACAAAGTAAAATGTATGGATGGACTCCACTTTCTCCCCCTGTCTCCACTGCTTGGGCTAGGTCACCAGATCCACACACTGCATCCAAAGAATCATTATGCCAATAACAAAAGGGTTAATATTACCTCGTTTGCTGGTCTTCATACATCAGAAATTGTTATTTTCACTTTTACCTCCTAGTGCCAGGGTTTCCAAGGGATGATCCGAGAAAGGGGGGGGGGGGGGCGGGCGACCCACCAGCGTGACCCAGAGGGAAGCCTCCCAGCGCTTCACTCGTGGTGAGCTTCGCCTGCTGCCGTCAGGGGACGGGGGGGGGGGCGGAGGATGAAGATTTCCGGAGAGCGGGGGGAGTTGGTGTGGTCTGCGGGGAGAGCGGGCTAACCGCTCGGTGCCCTCCTTTGCTGCGACGCATCCGCCGTCGCTGGAGCACCGCCAGGTCCCTCCATCCCTCGCAGCCTTCCCTGGGACAGATCCGTGGCGCTTGCAGCTCCTCCCTCCGACGTGCGTGCTTCACGTGCACCACGTCATCCTGCGACCTTTTGATCAGTGTGTAGCCTCTCTCTTCTGTTGCACTGTTGCCTTTAGGAGAATAGATTATGGTAAATTCAGGTGATGGGTAAATACATTGTCTCAGCCAATCAGCAGGAGTTTCTGTGCATGCTGGGACAGGCTATTTATTCGGGAGGAGTCAGGTGGGCTGCGGCCTGGGTGGATGTGTGTCAAACAACTACTGGCTGCTAGACCTGGAGCCTGAGGCCTATCCAGGAGTTCTACTGGCTGCTGGGCATACGTGAAGCCTATTCAGTAATTCAAGGTTCCGCAAAGGAAGAGCAGCAGAGGTTGGGCCCAAAGCTTGTGGCAGAACCATGTATGTTAGAGGCTCAGCCTGATCATTGCTGGGGGTAACGGAGATGCAGTTGCTGGAGGGATGACCACTCCTTTTACCAGAGGCAAGTGTGGAAGGGATGAAGTTCTGAAGGAGCACCGGAGCAGATGCTTTACTAGCCGTGAACGGTGAAGTAAGTGGGGAAAGCTTCACTGGAGACTCATCCAGGAATACATTGGGTAGCTATGAGTAAAGCTTGAAGGAATTAGGCGGGTGGCTGTAAGTAAATCTTGAAGATAAGTACAGCGGTTAGCTGTGGGTAAAGCTTGAGGGATCCAGCAGGTAGCTGAGAGGCCAAGAAGTCTAGTGAGAGATAGTGAGTTAAGCTTGAAGATCTAAAGAGGAATACTGTGAGTGAAGTTGTTGCTATAGGAAACAGAAGTTGCTACAAGATACAGATTGCTGCATTCAGCTTAAAGGCCCTCTATCTGTATTGCTGTCTGCCAAGTTCTATTTTGGGTCTGCGGAGTTCGCCTTAATTGTTATTGCATTTATCTAAGGGTGTCCTGTGCCCTAACCCCCTCTTCCTGTTAAGAGAAATAAGATCTCTTTGTTCATTTTTACAAAAAGTGACTGGCACCCAATCTTTACACCTTGCACCGCACCCACTA
Source organism: Rana temporaria (assembly GCF_905171775.1). NCBI lineage: Eukaryota > Metazoa > Chordata > Amphibia > Anura > Ranidae > Rana > Rana temporaria. The sequence goes on from NC_053494.1 coordinate 113,791,308, forward strand.
TGCCTAATAGCCTGTACCCTGAAGAGGAATGTCAGTTATTCCTGGCTCTGGGGGGCAAAATCACTCCCTTGGAAGTCGGAGAGATAACTACAGGTGCAAATTACTATTTTTGAGTCAAATTTCAAAAGATGTGACCACAGGAATTAAGCTAGCATGCTAGAGTAAGGTGACCAGATTTTTTAAATGAAATCTGGGGACATTTTTATTTATTTTTTTGTTATTGGCAAATTATATACTATTTTATATGCCTATATTCCTCAAATGACATATGCAGTTTATGTGGTATGTGTTTATGGAATGATTGTATGATATATACATTATTTCTCACATTTCGTCCATGAAATAAAAAAAGATACTTCTTAGAATTTTTGGGGATATGACTACCAAATGTTAAGAAGACAAGATAGAGAAACAACTTGGAGGGAGGGATGGGGTGGCAAAATTCAAATTCAATCCATCAGGATTTTTTTTTAGGGTGCTTTGGTGGTCCTTGAGGTAAATGCAGCAGCTAACCCACGCATTTGGGCGCAGTCCCAAAAAGTGTGTGTGGCCAACAAGTGGGCGTGGTCAGCAAGTGGAGGTTTCTTCATGGCATACAGTGGTGATCAGTATGTCCTGGCCCTGTATACCAAAAGCCAAAAAATGCAACACAACCCTACACTTCCTTTTATACAATTCTACAAATGGACTTAAAAGTGAAATGGTAAAACCTATAAATGTATATCCAGTGCAAATGAACCAATGTATTGCAATATAGTAGTGATGGTGTCACCCCCTCTGTAAGTATATTTTGAGAAATTGCAGAGCTTCAATGTGCAAATAATGGTGAAACCCCCTACATACAATAATAATAACAGAGATACAAATCAGCCAATGTATTAGAATATAGTAGTGATGGTGTCACCCTCTCTGCAAAAGGTAAGAAATATTGCAGAGCCCCTATATATTCTTATCATAAAATGTACACTTGATGTAAGACATATGATTTTATATAGGGGGTTTCACCACTATTTGTACATTGCAGCTCTACAATATATCTTACCTTTTTGCAGAGAGGGTGACACCATCACTACTATATTCTAATACACTGGTTGATTTGCATCTCTGTTATTATTGCATGTAGGGGATTTCTCCATTATTTGCACATTGAAGCTCTGTAATTTCTCAAAATATATTTGCAGCATCACTTATATATTGCAATACATTGGTTGATTTGCATTGGCTATTCATTTATAGGTTTTACCATTGCACTTATAAGTCCATTTGTACAATTTTGCATATGGCCAGGGGCGTGCAAGGATTTTTGCCCACAGGTGTATTTTGCCCCCCCACATCATGACTGGATCTAGGGGGGGCTCACAGATTTCCATTGAGTCCCCCAAAGCCCCGACAGCAAAGACATTTAATTTGTGAGCTCTGCTGCCTCTCTGCAAAGAAACATCCTCCTTATCTCCTTATCAGCTAGTTGTTGCTGTTTTCTATGGCAATCCTCTCCCTGTCACAGCAGTGTGCTCTCCATCAAGCAGCAGTGAGTATGCCCTGTTCTCACCTGATCTCCTGAGCTGATGGCACATTTCCTTGCCTGGGGACCATGGCACTACTGCTCCCCAGACTCTTCACACTCTCCCTGCAAAGTCTGCCGACCCACCACTCTCCCTCACGGTCCTGCCGCCCCTGTTTCACTACTTCTGAGGTGGTTCTGCCCCACTAAACTGGCAGACCTGTACATACCTCTACCTCATCTCCGCCCTCCAGAACTGCTGCTACATCCTCCAGACTTCCCTCACTCCCTCCAGGATTAAAGGATAAGTTTACCTCTGTGAAAAAAAAATGCACAGGTTTTTGCAGAAAAAATTGCATTTATTTTTTCCAGCGGGGGCCTGGAAAGCATTGCACCCGCCATCAGTTGATCAAACGTGCAATGGGGGCTCCTGCGACATGTTCTCCAGCTTTCAGCCCATACCACTGATTGAAAGCCAGAATACATGTCAATGGACTATGGTTGCGCTCATCAACACCCCTGCAGCCCATTGATAAATACAATCCCACAGTGGAAGATGGTACTTGAGGTTTATTCATTCACAGGAATCTGTAAATGAATGACGCAGCTATGTAGGTGGAGCCCCCGTACAACCGTGCTTTTTAAAAAGTGATAGTGGCTGCCTCTGTACACTGCCACACTGCCATGCAAACTGCTAACCTTAGTCTCTGTCTGCCACCTGTCTGGGATCTGAATCATGTGTCCGGGTTTCAGGCGGATTGAAACCCGGACACATTATTCAGACCGGACTGTGGCTCCCCAAGTAACTAAGATAGTCACACACAAATCTATTGCCTTCCAGGAGCTGCGGGCGGCTGTCTGGGGGCAGGTTTGGCATCACTGGGGTGCAGTGCAATGACGTCAGCAAGAGCAATCTGGCCACACCCACTATTTGCTGCGGAATTACTGTGCATTACTACTCTCCTTGGGGCAACCCAAAGGTGTCCCAAGTGGCTTGAAGAAAAGGTGGCGACTTTAGTGCAGCGTTAGGGAATGAAAGACTGGTATTTTAAAAATACTAATAACCAACAAGTGGCTGAGGATTTGGATTTAAAAAAAGAAATTCAGGAATAAAAAAAAAAAACTTACATACTTGGATGTGGATGTGGCATCACTCTAATACTACATACTCCCCTCTACTTTCTGGCTTCACACTGATAATTGAGTGATTAAACACTGCTGATCAATTAGTTCTTCTCTCCACTCTGAACTGTGACTGTCGGTTGCTTTCTGCTTTGCCCCTCCAATGCTCACTGGAGCGCTGGGCTGTGGAGGGGGCGAGAGCTCAGATTCTTGGCAGAACGCTAAGAGGCTATGCCAGCTGCTGGTCAGTGGCAGGGAAAAAGAATGGTCTTTTTGACAATGTGATTTTCCTGTGGTTCCCGCAAATGCGCTATGGGCTGAGAAGCGTGGGGGTGCCATAATAGCAGCGCAATATAGCTGCAGGTGGTTGCGGGAACAGATGTGATTCAAGCACCCGCAACCAGCCCGCAATCTAATATCTGTGAGAGGTGCCGTATGTGTGAGATGCAAAATAAAGACACTGTAAAGGCTGTACTGCATTTTCGTGTAAAGTTTTGGTACATCATAAGTTAACCACTTAAGCCCCGGACCAAAATGCAGGTAAAGGACCAGGCCCCTTTTTGTGATTCGGCACTGCGTCGTTTTAACTGACAATTGCGCGGTCGTGCGACGTGGCTCCCAAACAAAATTGGCGTCCTTTTTTTCCCACAAATAGAGCTTTCTTTTGGTGGTATTTGATCACCTCTGCGGTTTTTATTTTTTGCGCTATAAACAAAAATAGAGCGATAATTTTGAAAAAAATTCAATATTTTTTTCTTTTTGCTATAATAAATATCCCCCAAAAATATATAAAAAAAATGTTTTTTTCCTCAGTTTAGGCCGATACGTATTCTTCTACATATTTTTGGTAAAAAAAATCGCAATAAGTGTTTATCGGTTGGTTTGCGCAAAATTTTTAGCGTTTACAAAATAGGGGATAGTTTTATTGCATTTTTATAAATTTTTTTTTTTTTTACTACTAATGGCGGTGATCAGCGTTTTTTTTTTTTTTTTTGTGACTGCGACATTATGGCAGACACTTCGGAAATTTTGACACATTTTTGGGACCATTGTCATTTTCACAGCAAAAAATGCATTTAAATGCATTGTTTATTGTGGAAATGACAGTTGAAGTTTGGGAGTTAACCACAGGGGGCGCTGAAGGAGTTATGTTTCACCTAGTGTGTGTTTACAACTGTAGGGGGTGTGGCTGTAGGAGTGACGTCATCGATTGTGTCTCCCTATAAAGGGGATGACACGATCGATGCAGCCGCCACAGTGAAGCACGGGGAAGCCGTGTTTACGCGCGGCTCTCCACGTTCTTCAGCTCCGGGGACCGATTGCGGGACCCCAGCGGCGATCGGGTCCCGCGGTCCCGGAGCTGTACAGATGTACAGGACGTACCTGTACATACATCTGCCCAGCCGTGCCATTTTGCTGACGATTATATGCAGGAGGTGGTTGTTAAGTGGTTAACAGAGGAAGCAGGTAGCTGAGTAGTCTTAAAGGGTCACTAAAGGAATTTTTTTTTTTAGCTGAAATGATTGTTTACAGGGCATAGAGACATAATAGTTAACTGATTCCTTTTAAAAATGATTAAAAATAGATAAAAAAACAATCATATTATGTGCCTGCAGTGTAGTTTCGTTTTTGCTGTTGTTTCCTGGTTCTCTGATGTACAGAGAGCCACTAGAGGGCAGTCAGCCAATAGAGAGCAGTGATACTTTGTCTAAAACTCCTCAGCACCAATCCAGTTTCGTTTTACACACAATAATCACATTAGTGACCACCGTGAGAAATCTCCCAGCACTGTGGTTATCAGGAAACAGGCAACCAGGAAGTGTCCAGAACAGAGAGGATTTACAGCAACATTAAAAGCAAAAACGAACAATGAGGACATGAAACCAGGACTGCAGTAAGGTAAAGGAAGCTATTTAGCTAAAAAAAAAATTTCCTTTAGTGACCCTTTAAGCCTCGTACGCACAATCAGATTTTCCGACAACAAATGTGTGATGGCAGCATTTTGTCGGATAATCAGACCATTTGTACGCTCCATCGGACAATTTTTGTCGGAATTTCCGACAACAAATGTTTTATAGCATGCTTTCAAAATTTCCAACAACAAATGTGTTCAGTCGAGTGGAGATTAGTGGAGATCGTGAAGACTCTGCAGAGGGGAGAAGAGGCTGGTGCAGCAGCAGATAGTTGAGATGGCGTTTTGGTAGGGGAGTGAGCAAACCTGCTATATTCCGCAGCTGTGTCTCTGCTTGGTGACTCTGAGGCAGTGCTACTCCACCATCCTGGATCTGCCAGACGCTCTGCTCCTGCCTGTCCCCAACATCAAATATTTGATTTGACAGCTCCCACTCCAGCTCACAGCCCTGGCTTGCCCACCAATCCCTGGCTGTGCTGGATGGATAGGCTGTCAGTAATGGGTATGGGTGCCGTCCCTGAATCCGGGGACAGAACCGGGGACAGACTGGCTCCGGGGATATTGTCCGTAGACGTTTGGTCACCTTATTCTAGAGATGATCACTGAACAGGCAGACTGGATTCATTAGCCAGTTACAATTTTTTTTGTTTAGCTGGAGTTCACCTTGACCACACAGGTAGCCGTTAATTGTTTGTCAAATTCATGAGAATAATAATAGTGATGTTGAATTGGAGATCCGTTTGCTGGAGGTTCAGGCTCAAACTTGTTTACTTTATCTGATTTGGCCTCAACTCCGTTTCTGAAACGCCCAATATTATATTCTCATCCCTGAAAAACAGAGTTTATAAGAATTGGTGATTATATTTGACCCAAATAAAATTTTAATTAAATGTATGCATAATTTTATAATCCATTTTGATAGCTTTAAAGCCTAAACTGAAAACTCCCATTTTAATTATGCATGTAGTTACATAAAAACAGCCAACGGTATGTCTGTCTGTCTTTTTTTTTTTTTTATGAAGTTTAACTTCAACCATAACGTTCACACAGGGGTGACCTGTTAGGCGACTTAGCCGCCTGACAAGTCGCACTCTATGCAGTGCAATGGAATCATTCTAATAGGAGCAACTCAAGTCGCTCTGACTTAAACGCTTCCACTACTTGTAGGCGACTTCAGAGGGACTTGCATTGACTTCTATTAAAGAAGTTGTTTGCAAGCTGCGCTGAGGTTGCGTTGTGCGGGGCGGCTTCAGAGTCGGATGACTTTGAAGCCGCCCCTGTGTGAACAGGCACTAACTTCATCCCACCCCTGACCCTGAACGTAAAAATAAACTCCTAGGCCCGGATTCACAAAGGGTTTACAACGGCGTATCTCCAGATACGCCGTCGTAAGTCCGAATGTGAGGCATCGTATCTATGCGCCTGATTCAAAGAATCAGATACGCCAGAATTTGTCCAAGATATGACTGACGTAAGTCGCTTACGCCGTTGTATCTTGGGTGCATATTTACGCTGGCCGCTAGGGGCGCTTCCGTAGATTTTTGCGTAGAATATGCAAATGAGCTAGATACGCTGATTCAGAAACGTACTTGCGCCCGTCGGATTTAGCTACGCCGTTTACGTAAGGCGTCGGTCCGGAATAAGTTTACCACTCATAAAGCAGGGGTAAGTCATGTTAAGGTATGGACGTCGGAACAGCGTCGTATTTTACGTCGTTTGCGTAAGTCGTACTTGAATGGGGCTGGGCGTATGTTACATTCACGTCGACAAAGCATTGAGCCAACGTATCTTTGGGAGTATTTGCGACGTGACTCTGAGCATGCGCGCGCATACGTCGTTCGTTCCCTCATTTACATGAGGTCACGGCTCATTGTAATACAACACGCCCACTGCCTTGATAATTTGAATTAGGCGGGCTTACGCCGGCCCATTTACACTACGCCGCCGTAACTTAGAGCGCAAGTTCTTTCTGAATACGGTACTCGCCTCTCCAAGTTACGGCGGCGTAGCGCATATGAGATGCGCTACGCCTGCCGAAAATTACGCCGATCTTTCTGAATCTGCCCCATAACCTTAAAGTTTTACTAAACCCACAACAGTAAAATCAGTGTGCAAATGCAGTAAAGCATGTTTGTTATACTCTCTGTGGAAATCTCTACATTGTGTAAAAGGGCTGTTTGATCTTGTCTCCTGTGATCTCGCCTCATTATAGAGGCAAGGGAACAAACTGCACATAATCAGTTTGGTGTGTATTGCTAGAGTTTTTTTCTTGTGAGAGTGCATGTGATCAGTACAGGGCCAATCAGCACTGTCCAGACAGGGGTTCAGGGGTCCTGCAGTCTTATAGAACAGTGAGAGCAGAATGAAAACTCCTCCTACAAGCTTTAACAAGTGCTCAGCCAGACACTCATAGGAGTCACATGACTGCTACAGCATATACTGCTGATGAGAAAAGGTAATTAACAGTTTATATTTACTAAAACTATTGCATGTCCATGTTCTGTGTACTGTGGGAGACCAGATAAATTAATAGGAAGGGTCCTGGGTTTAGTAACACTTTAATTCCAAAAGTTAACTCGGACCCTAAGCTCAATTAGCTGGTTTACAAACCAGGTATTTCCTTATGAATAGACTGTATTAATGGCCAAAGTTGGTGTCGCTTGCAAATTTTAGAGCTAACATTGTGGTGACAAAAAAGAGCACTTTGTAAACTTCACCACCGGGTAATTTTCTTTTTTATTATTTTAGATCAGGCTAAGCAACCCAAAGGTAATGACCACCTTCCATGGAGAGAGAATCACATGGCACTCTCCATCCACACTTCAAGAACTTCTGGAGCTGAAGATGAAGTTTCCCAAAGCTCCCCTTGTAGTTGGGAACACTACTGTAGGTGAGAAAAAAAAAACAAGTGTCCCTTTTATGCTTTTTGTGTGGCCTAAAAGAAAAAAAAACTGTTCCAAAATGTGTATACTGTATAAGTACTGCTTATGCCATTACTGAAAAACCTGCTTCCAATGATTGGGCACTATTAGCTAGATTCAGGATGGCGAGCGCATACTTGCGGCGGCGTAGCTTAAGGCATTTAGGCTACGCCGCCGTAAGTTAGCAAGGCAAGTACATGATTCACAATGTACTTGCCTGCTAAGTTACGGCGGCGTAGCCTAAAGCGGGCGGGCGTAAGGGCGCCTAATTCAAATTTGGCTGAGGGGGGCGTGTTTTATGATAATTAGGCTTGACCTGACGTGATTGACGTTTTTTTTGCAACTGCGCATGCGCCGTGCGCCTACATTTCCCAGTGTGCATTGCGGCTAAGTGCGCCGCACGGGCCTATTGATTTCAACGTGGACGTAAACCACGTAAATCCCTATTCACGGACTACTTACGCAAACAACGTAAAAATTTCGAATTTTGAAGCGGGAACGGCGGCCATACTTTAACATTACTATTCCAACTATTTGATGGAATAACTTTAGGCCTGCTAATGCGTTACGTAAACGGCGTAAATGTACTGCGGCGGCCGGGCGTACGTTTGTGAATAGGCGTATCTACTGATTTACATATTCTACGCCGACCGCAATGGAAGCGCCACCTAGCGGCCAGCCTACATATTGCAACCTAAGATAGGACGGCGCAAGCCATCGTATCTTAGGTATGTTTAAGCGTATCTCTGTTTGAGAATACACTTAAACATAGGTCGGCGCAGATTCTGAGTTAGGTCGGCGTATCTACTGATACGCCGACCTAACTCTACCTGAATCTAGCTATTCATGTTGAAATTATAGTTGCCTGGGCAGTAGTTTGGCCCAGAGAGATTTGTTCAAATTCATGACTCTTTTCCAGTCTCGCTGGTTGCATGATTTTCCCTCTGATGGAGGGTGTCGCTGTCACCGCTGGTCAGAGTTAGAAAGGCAACAGGCTGGATGCATTGGGTGCCTCTTTCCCAGAAGCAGCCCAGAGGCCGTGGTCAACCCGCTGTGCATTCTGGGAGTGGGTACTTAAGGGGCAGACACCATTTTGTGGGGGTTCGTTATCTGATCCCACCCTGAGGGCCCTCCTGGCATCAGGGATGCGTTTGTAGTTACCGCCTTGGGGCCACGTTGGCCTGAGGCCTTGCAACTGAGATGTAGGGCCAGGAGCTACTGGGTCCTACTGATCCAGGGATGATCCTGTGTCGCCTTACCTGCTGGAAGGGACCGAGCATTTGAGGACTCAATTGGAGGATATATGCGGATCTCAAAGTTTATCTCACAGTGCTGATGGAACGGCTGAAAGATCCTGGCACTGAGAGCGGAGTTCTACCTTCACCTAGTCTGTGGCAGAGACTATCGAACAAGTTCTATAATTCACCTAGTCTGTGGCAGAGACTATCCTTTGATCAAGCTTCGCACCGGCTGCTAGACCAGTGAGAGTGGGCCTATCCGGTGGTCGCTGTGTCCAGTGTGGAAACGGCTGTTCCTCTGGACCTAAAAAGAATATCTGTGGTTTGCGAGTCAGATGCCTGACTCTCCCCTAAATCTCCATCCCTCTTTTCTGAAGTTGTCTTCAATTAAAAACCCTCTCTACAGGGGGAGAAAAAGAGACTTGGTGTTTGGTGAAGACATTTCTTCCTTTGACTACTTCTTCAAGGAGAATGCCTGAGACGAGTGCATGGAACAGTAAGGTAACGGCAGGCCCAAATCTAAACCAGCAGCTCCTTCAGGGGTAGTGCTACAAATAATTCTAGTGAATTTTGAAAGTCCCAAAGTATGTTCTTCCCAGTATTTGAGAAAATAGAATGTTCAATAAAATACCAAATAAAGTGGAGTGGGAAGAGGGTAATGTTGAGTGCTGAACACTTGACGGGTCGGAAAATATCGACTGTAAGAAGTATTGAAAAGTTTCTTGTGCCACAATATTGGTTGTGTTTGTTTTATAATACTAAGGTGTATTACCTTTTGTGTACATTTTTTTTTTTCAGGGATTCAGATGAAGTTTGAAGGTGTTTTATACCCAGTTATCATCTCCCCTGTAAGAATTGGTGATTTGTACGCTGTGTCCACAAGTAGCCAAGGTAATTTATATTCTTCTTTTTTTTTTTAGATTTTAGAAATCTATATTGACACCAAGATCTACACCAAACTTTAAAAGAACAGGCAGCATAATCAAAAATGTCTGGGTTAATGCTGTCAGAATGAATAAACCCCCTTCTGTAGGGGATTCAGTCTTGAAGATCTAGGTTCTAAGCTCCAAGGCCTGACTACCTTCCCAAAGATATTATGAGAGGGGGTCTCTGTCTCCTTATTGGATTTAACTTTTATATCATGGAGTATTCAGAATGAAGAGTGGAACTACATTATCTCACTAGGATAGTAGAGACTGGGTAATGAGAACAGAGCTGTGATGAGGGTGGGGAAAGCCTTGAACGACGGGAGATAGAGGAGATGCTGTTGTCTTTTTATGAAGAAGTCCGTAGATTACTTAGCCATCCAATAACTCCACACTTATTATACAAGCATAATTAGGACTGGCCTGTTAAGATGCAATATAATGTATTTTTTGGCTGTACTTGACTATGGGATACATTATGCTTGGCTTCATTGTCAGCATGGTTGTTTTTTCTTCCTTTAGCCTTCCTAGCTTAAAGTGGATGTAAACCCTCATATATACCCAGTGAAGTGAACAGCCCCAGATGATACACAGAAATGAAACCAATCTCCCTACATAAGTTTTACATGTATATCTGCTGTCTTCAACTTTCTACACTGTTTGGAAAAGTAAACATACATTGTGTTAGAAGTGTTTCTTCCTTTTTTAGCAGTGGGAGGGGAGTCTGGGCATACACTGTGCCAGGAGCTGATTGGAGGAAAGGCACAACCCCCCCCCCCCCCCATCCACATCCGCAGAGGAACGAAGAAACATGCAGAGCTGTATTGTTAATAGACCAACTCTCTGCTAATCTATCTCTATGCACCCACCCCAACACACATTTCCAGCTGCTTTTATCTCCTTTGTTGTAGAACTTGTAAGAAGTGACTCTGCTGATTAACAGAGAAACAGAATAGCAGAAATACACAGGACTTAGTGTTTTGGAGAGAGATAAGTAAACACTACAGATATATGTGCCTAGGTCAGATTTCATGAATGCGGTTACATCCACTTTAAGATGCATTTTAATAAACTTATTTATTTATTTATTTTTGAAAACGGAAAAATAGTGGAAGATCCAGATTGAATATTATTTTAAACATCTGAGACATTTTCTAAAGACACTTGTGTTTTTTTTTTTTTTTTAGGGATTACAATTGGAGCTGCAGTCAGTCTTGCACAAGTTAAACACATTTTAAATGAGAGTGTTTCCAAGTTGCCACAGCATAAAGCCAAGATATTCCATGCATTACTGCAGCAGCTGAGAACGCTGGCCGGAGAGCAAATTAGAAGCATGGCTGTATGTATACTCGGTTTTGAAATGTTCTGCAATTATTTTATATATATATATATATATATATATATATATATATATATATATATATATATATATATATATATATATATATATTATTTTATAAAAATAGTTATTATTCTCAATCAGGTAAATAGCTATTTATGTACTGAATACTACTTCCATTTCATTCTAATCTAATGTTTGTAATGTATTTAGTGTCTTGGAGGGCATGTCATCAGCAAAGGTTCAGCAAGTGACCTTAACCCAGTTCTTGCTGCAGGGGGAGCTACACTAAACTTGGTATCCAAAGGTAATTATTCTGTTGTCCAGAAACACAGGTCACATACTGTTAGCATTACTGTAAACCTGTTCTCTCTATAATAAAACTGTATTGCACCGTGTAGTTCAGCTAATATTGTTTACATAAAAGATGGCAAGCTTGAAGTGGACTTTTCAGTAACTTTACATTGTATTAACTACTTGCCAACCAGCCGGCGGCAGTTATATGGCGGCAGGTCGGCTCTGCTGCGCGAGGTCACGTAGATCTACGTCACCTCGCGAATCAGCCACTAGGGGCGCGTGCCCCCCGCTCGCCCCTGATCCCGACGCGTGTGCGATCACCGCCGGGCACCCGCGATCGCTCGTTACAGAGCGATAACCGGAAGCTGTGTGTGTAAACACACAGCTCCCGGCCCTGTCAGGGGGGGAAATGACCTATCGTCTGTTCATACAATGTATGAACAGCGATTTGTCATCTCCCCATGTCAGTCCCACCCCCCCCTTCAGTTAGAACACACCAAGGGAACATGATTAACCCCTTCCTCGCCACCTTGTGTTAATCTCTTCACTGCCAGTGCCATTTTTCAAGTAATCAATGCATTTTTATAGCACTGATCGCTATAAAAATGCCAATGGTCCCAAAAATGTGTCAAAAATGTCCGCCATAATGTCGCAGTACCGATAAAAATCGCTGATCGCTGCCATTACTAGTAAAAAAAAAAATATTAATAAAAATGCCATAAAACTATTCCCTATTTTGTAAACGCTGTGGGCCAGATCCACATACGAAGTACGCCGGCGTATCTACTGATACGCTGGCGTACTTTCAAATTTCCTGCGTCGTATCGTTGATTTGAATCCTCAAAACAAGATACGACGGCTTCTGGGTTAGATCCGTCAGGTGTACGTCTTCGTACGCCTTCGGATCTAAGATGCAATACTTTGGCGTCCGCTGGGTGGCGTTTTCCGCGTCGGGTATGCAAATTAGCGATTTACGACGATCCACAAACGTACGCGCGGCCGTCGCATTTTCTAACGTCGTCTGTAGTCAACTTTTTCCGGCGTATAGTTAAAGCTGGTATTTTTCGGGGTATACATAGAATTGCCATGTTAAGTATGGCCGTCGTTCCAGCGTCGAAATTTAAAAAAAAATTTTTTGCGTAAGTCGTCGGTGAATAGGGATGGACGTAACTCACGTCTAAGTTAAAAAAAATGACGTAGTTGCGACGTCATTTAGCGCAATGCACGGCGGGAAATTTAGGAACGACGCATGCGCATTTCATTCGGCGCGGGGACGCGCTTTATTTAAATGAAACCCGCCCCCAACCTGCCCAATTTGAAATACACCGCCAGAAATACACTACGCCGCCGTAACTTACGGCGTGAACTCGCTGAGGATTCGAAAATGCAACAGGTAAGGTACGGCGGCGTAGTGTATCTCTGATACGCTGCGCCAATGTATTTCTTTCTGGATCTGGCCCTATAACTTTTGCGCAAACCAATCAGTAAACGCTTATTGAGATTTTATTTATTTTTTTATGAAAAATATGTAGAAGAATACGTATCGGCTTAAACTAAGGAAAAAACAATTTTTTTTATAGATTGTTGGGGGATATTTATTATAGCAAAAGTAAAAAATATATATTTTTTTCAAAATTGTCACTCTATTTTTGTTTATAGCGCAAAAACGAAAAACCGCGGTGATCAAATACCACCAAAAGAAAGCTCTATTTGTGGGAAAAAGAGGACGCCAATTTTGTTTGGGAGCCACATCGCACGACCGCGCAATTGTCAGTTAAAGCGACGCATTGCTGAATTGCAAAAAGTGGCCCGGTCATTGACCAGCAATATGGTCCGGGGCTGAAGTGGTTAATGTGTTTCCAACAGATCACAATATAAAGCAACAATGGACTTTTTAACCACTTAAGACCCGGACCTTTAGGCAGCTAAAGGACCTGGCCAGTTTTTGCAATTTGGCACTGCGTCGCTTTAACTGATAATTGCGCGGTGGCTCCCAAACAAAATTGGTGTCCTTTTTTCCCCACAAATAGAGCTTTCTTTTGGTGGTATTTGATCACCTATGCGGTTTTTATTTTTTGCGATATAAACAAAAATAGAGCGACAATTTTGAAAAAAATGCAATATTTTTTACTTTGTGCTATAATGAATATCCCCCCAAAAAAATGTCCTCAGTTTAGGCCGATACGTATTCTTCTACCTACTTTTGGTAAAAAAATCGCAATAAGCGTTCATCGATTGGTTTGCGCAAAATTTATAGCGTTTAGAAAATAGGGGATAGTTTTATTGCATTTTTATAAAAAAAAAAGGTTTTACTACTAATGTCGGCGATCAGCGATTTCTTTTTGTGACTGCGACATTATTGGACAATTTTGACACATTTTTGGGACCATTGTCATTTTCACAGCAAAAAATGCATTAAAAATGCATTGTTTACTGTGAAAATGCCAATTGCAGTTTGGGAGTTAACCACAAGGGGGCGCTGAAGGGGTTAAGTGTGACCTCATTTGTGTTTCTTACTGTAAAAAATTGGATGGAGTACAGCGCTCAGGGTGTTTGCACAAAACAATCAACTAAAGGGTTAAAAATAAATAAAAATAAAAATAAAAATAATGATAATAAAATTGATTAAAAGGATCGATTAGTTTGAGATAAAAATCACAAAACACATTGGGGATATACAGTATGACTGTTCATAATCAAAAATCCATGATAGGTTCAGTCCCAGCAAAAATGCCTAAAAAGGCTGTGATTGATGAAAATGAGGAACTGATGTGGTTGAAGGCAGTAGTTCAGGGCTGCTATCCAGGAGCGAAGCCAGCTCGGTGTATGCAAGAGAAAGACAAAAGAGGGAAGCGCCTCTGAGTATGCTGCTTTTAATTTAAAACATAAAAATATATCCAGCACTTACATCATAGTAATATGGTGCAGTCGTGGAAGCTGGCGTGCATCTGTAGCAGACAGTCCGCAAAGCGTCAGAGCTGGGCAGCCGGAGAGAGCCGGGGAGAGAGACGGCTGAGTCCTAGTTGTTGTGCCGCTGCTGGGCAATGGATTCATCAGCTGTTGCGTGACGTCAGGTCGGACGGAGGCTGAGGGGGACCCTATAAAAGGGAACACACGATCAATGACGGCGCCACAGTGAAGAACGGGGAAGCTGTGTTTACACACAGCTCTCCCCGTTCTTGAGCTCCGGGGACCGATCGCGGGACTCCAGCGGCGATCGGGTCACGGAGCTTCGGACCGGGTCGCGGGCGTGTGCCCGCGACCTACGGCTGGGCACTTAAAGAGGACGTACCTGTACGTGCTTGTGCCCAGCCATGCCATTCTGCCGACGTATATGTGCAGGAGGCGGTCCTTAAGTGGTTAAGCTATATCTTTTTATCTTTATTATATATACTGTATTTATACCTTTTCTCAGGACTTTTTCTCAGGGGAAACTTGGTGGAACTCAGTCCCACCACCTCTGGCTCAGACCCTTGGGGGGGGGGGGGGGCGCTCACCACAATCACTTGTAAACACAGAAGTTAGGTTTCTGTGTTTACAAGTGACAGCTCTGCACTCTGTGTGTAACCCCCCTGAACTCTGCACTCTGTATATAATGCAATCCTGGTATTTGATGCCCCTTTTAGACCCTCCTACTGTTCGTGAAATTTGACTTACCACACCACTATTTGATGTGATTTGGAGGGTGTGGGTGGGTGGAGGAGTTTTGGGGGGTCGCGGTTGTGTTCCAGCACCTATTGTTTGAGGAAAAAAGCCCTGACTTTTCTCGATCTTCAGGCAAATTTCTGCCTGGTTTGAGAAGTTGAGCCTGGGAGAATGAGGCCAGCAGACTGCTGCATTTAAAAGGAAGCATTTCCTCTGTCTCCCTTTTTACTTTTCATCACTCTACTACACTGTAACCTAAACAAATAGCATCATAATGGTTACCATGTGAAACACCCTTTCACTTTCTTTTTGTTTTTATAAATTGTTCACTAAAAACAATGACCCGTCATAGAGAACTGGTGTTAGAGGACCAAGAAAACCTTCTTTCTTTTTTTTTTTTTACAAAGGCAAAATTGTGTGCCCCTCTCAATAAAGAGCTGATCCATGTACAGAGCCAACCCATGTGATCAGCTGTGTCCAATCACAGCTGATCACATGTAAACAAGGAAATGCCAGTTATCAGCTGACAGAGTGTGAGGAGAGCCAATCTGTGGCATTTCCTCAAAGGGGAGACCTGTACTGATAATCGGGGGACTGATCATCAGTGCCCTGATTATCCGTGCAGCTCCAACAGTGCCTCTCATTGATGCTAGTCAGTGCCCATCTGTACAGCCAATCTGTGCCCATCAGTGATGCCAGTCAGTGCTGCCTTTCAGTGCCCATCGGTGCCTGCTCACCAGTGCAGCCCATCAGTGCCCATCATTTACGCATATCAGTGCTGTCTATCAGTGCCACCTATCAGTGCTGCATATTAGTGCCGTATCATCAGTAAATGTTAGTGCCGCCTCATTAATGCCAATCAGTGCAGTCTATCAGTGCCCATCAGTGCAGCCTCATCAGCGCACATCAGCAAAGGAGAAAAATAACTTATTTACAAAACAAGAAACTTTTTTTATAAAAAGTTTCTCAAAAATGTTGCAAAAATCTGGGGATGGGGTTTGATGCACTATTTGAAGACTCTTCTCCTCCCCACATGTGGGGCCTTCATGTGGATTGCAAATTTCTAGAGGGACATTTTTTTCTCAAAAGTAGATGAAAAAAGCAACTAAAGAGCTAATTGTAACTTGACTAAAATAATCTACACAAATGAGAAATCTATTTTGTGGATTGTTTTCCTGACTGTAGCCAATGTGTTTTCTATTGTACTTTTAAGCAAATGTGAAATTCTTTTTTTTTTTTTTTTGCTGCTCCAACTTCATAACTAAAATATCTAATCCTAAAATTTGTGTTCCGTTAACTACATGTAGGTAAAACACGGACAATCCCACTGGATGGCTCCTTTTTCTCAGGTGCCTCTGATTTACACCCAGGGGAAGTCTTGCTGAGTGTCTTTATACCTTACTCAGAAAAGGTAAGTCTTAAAATGTAATTTCCAACTTGTGTTTAAACTTTTAGGTAGATTCAGGTAGAGTTAGGCCGGCTTATCAGTAGATAAGTCGACCTAACTCAGAATCTACGCCGACCTATGTTTAAGCGTATGCTCAAACAGAGATATTCTTAAACATATCTAAAAAAAGGACGGCTTGCGCCGTCCTATCTTAGATTGCAATATTTTGGATGGCCGCTAGGTGGCGCTTCCATTGCGGTCAGCGTAGAATATGTAAATGAGTTGATACGCCGATTCACGAACGTACGCCCGGCCGCCGCAGTCGATTTACGCCGTTTCCGTAAGGCATTAGCAGGCCTAAAGTTATTCCATCTATTAGGTGGAATAACAATGTTAAAGTATGGCCGCCGTTCCCGCCGCGAGATTCAAATTTTTTACGTCGTTTGCGTAAGTCGTCCGCGAATTGGGATTTACGTTGTTTACGTCCACGTCGAAATCAATAGGCCCGTGCGGCGTACGTAGCCGCAATGCACACTGGGAAATGTAGGCGCCCGGCGCATGCGCAGTTAAAAAAAACGTAAAAAAACGTGAGGTCAAGCCTCATTACCATCAAACACGCCCCCCTCCAAGACATTTGAATTTGGCGCCCTTACGCCCGCCCGCTTTAGGCTACGCCGCCGTATATTAGCAGGCAAGTACATTGAGAATCATGTACTTGCCTAGCTAACTTACGGCGGCGTAGCCTAACCAGGCTAAGCTACGCTGCCGCAAGTTTAGGCACTTCTCTCTGAATCTACCTAATTATCTCCACCTTTTTTGTGTTGACTCTAAGGGGATGATTTACTAAAACTGGAGTGCAAAATCCTGGTGCAGTTGTGTATTGTAGGCAATAATTTTCTAACTTCAGCTTGTTCAATTAAGCTTTGACAAAAAAAATGGAAGCTGAATAGTTTCTTAGCAGAACTGCACAAGATTTTGCACACTCCATCCTTAGTAAATCAACCCCTATGGCTTTTTAATATGTGTGTTAATCTGTATGAGGCTGGGTTCACACTGGTACGACAAACGCTCTGACATCGGGAGCTCATATCGCATGACGTGTAAAAATCAATGTTTCCCTATGAGAGCCGTCTTAACTGGTCCGACACAAGTCGGTCCGACTTTGAAAATGCTCCCTGTACTACTTTAGTCCGACTTTGGTCCTACTTCAGCCCATTGAATATCATTGAAGTCGGATCAAAGTAGGATCCTTGTCCTTACCATCCGACTTTTGACATCCGACATGTGATTACAGCAGCAGTAAAATGAATTTATTTCACTCTAGGATTGTTTTGATTGGTCAAAGAACAAGTCAGACTATCACAAAGTTGGATCAAAGAAGTGTTCTGTTCATTCAAGTCAGATGGATGTAGAACCGATGTTGCAGATGAAAGTCATATGACTGTCGTGTCGTATCAGTGTGAACCCAGCCTAAGGCCCCTTTCACAGTTGTACGGCTTCAAAGTCGCACGATTTTACCACGATTCGCGGCCGTGATTTTGACAAAAGTCATACGACTGTGGATCCGACTTTGCCCCACAACTTGAGATATGACTTCAATGAGCAGGGACGCGACTTTGATCCCCCAATAATTAGGGGGAATTCCACGCAAATATAAAAAAAAAAAAAAATGGCATGGGTTCCCCCTTCATGAGCATACTGGACCCTTCGGTCTAGTATGGATTTTAAGGGGAACCCCCTTCATGAGCATACTGGACCCTTCGGTCTAGTATGGATTTTAAGGGGAACCCCGACACCGAAAAAACGGTGTGGGGCCCCCCCAAAATCCATACCAGACCCTTATCCGAGCACCAGCCCGGCCGGTCAGGAAGGGGTGGGGACGAGCTAGCTCCGTTGGTTGTCGGGGTCTGCGGGCGGGGGGCTTATCGGAATCTGGGAGTCCCCTTTAATAAGGGGGCCCCCAGATCCTGGCCCCCTCCCTAGGCAAATAAGTATGGGGTACATCGTACCCCTATGATTCACCTGGAGGAAAATAATGTAAAAAAAAAAACACACGACACAGGTTTTAAAAGTAATTTATTAGGCAGCTTCGGGGGGTCTTATTCCGACTTCGGGGGTCTCTTCTTCTGCTCTCCGGTGCCTTCTTCCTTCTGCTGGGCTTCTTCGCAATCTTCTTGCAGCTCTTTTACTAGCGGGGTGATCCCGGTCTTCTGCACCGTCTTCTCCGGTGTCCTTTTTGCCGGGCTTCTGTGCTATGTTCTTGGTGCTTTTTTACTAGCGGGGGCCCGGTCTTCCGCGTCGCCTTCTTCTCTCTTCTCTTCTTCGATGTTGACACAATGCTTCCTCCCGCTGTAATGCCAGATGCGCGGTGCGCAACTAATTTTATAGCCCTTTTATGACGTCACAGTCCCATCATGCTCCGGGTGGTGACGACATAAGGGGGCGGGTCACCGGGTGAGCGTGAGGAGAAAAAAACTGTTACCAGATTTTGTTTACATCACGTGATCAGCTGTCATTGGCTGACAGCTGATCACGTACTCGGATCTGTGATCATCCGAGTCTCAGTGACTCGGATGATCACAGCGCGCGCGCCCTGCAGGGGCGCACGGGGAGTGCGTGAAGGCATTTGGGGTCCGCTCTGTAGCCGTCATTCGGCTATAGCGTGGGCGCCAAGTGGTTAATATAAATTTGGCAGAGATTTTCTCACCGCTCCAGGTGAGCCCCATAAGCAATCAAGGGCAGTTGAGCTACCAAGGTGCTGGCGGTGCTTGTGGTTATAGCAAAAATGAGGAACAAAAACTGGATGGCCGCACTCCAAAATACTTAAAAAAGTTGTCTTTAATATTCAACTGTACACACACAGTCACTGCAACCAACAGAATACAGGATAGCCGACGCGTTTCGCACTTACAGCTAGTGCTTAATCATGGCTTCACAGGATTACTAGGTGAAAATGGGGAAAAAGCCTAATGGTGAAAAAACAAATGCATCCACCTGGACTGGAGAGGTGCAATATTTGGATTGGATACGGTTTAAAAACGTAATTCTTTTTTTTTTTTGTACAGAGACAGTTTGTGGCTGCATTCAGGCAAGCCCAAAGAGAAGAAAATGCTTTTGCTATTGTCAATTCTGGAATGAAAGTGGAGTTTAAAGATGACACTGACATTATAAAGGATATTACCATATTTTTTGGCGGCATCAGTTCTACAACTGTGTTTGCAAAGAACACCAGACAAGCTCTAATTGGGAGGTAAGTAAAAAGTAAAAGTTTCTTTCAAATTCTTGCTAAGATATACATCATTTTACTCCCTAAAATTGTTTTGACAGTGGCAGGTATATGACTATTATAGAATTCTCCAAAAGTGTAAGAACCGATGATGATGATGATCACATACAGTATATACTCAGCATAAGTTTTACACTCAGAACTTTTAGAAAGGAGAAAGAAATGTCACCAAACAAATGAGCCTAGCTTAACCACCTCGCTGCTATCATGCAGCGGGAGTCTGTCTCCCAACTGGACTTCTGTTGTCAGTCCTATCCACTTGTTATTTGGAAATCTCAATACTGTAATCCTATATATCAGTGGTCATCAACCCTGTCCTCAGGGCCCACTAACAGGTATTATGTATTACCTTGGGGAGATGCAGACTAGAATACTGCAATCACTGAGCAGCAAATGATATCACCTGTGATGTATTTCAGTTATCTTGCAAACCTGGCCTGTTAGTGGGCCCTGAAGACAGGGTTGATGACCTCGGCTATACATAATCTACAGAATTTAGTTATTAAAAATCAAATAGTCCAGTAAACAGCAGAAGGCTAATGCATTTCATCCTAAAAATCCTTACGCATAACTCGCAGGCAAGGTACATGTGAATTTTCCCTTTTTAATGGAAGATCCCTCAAGGGTTTTTTTTAGCAGCGAGATAAGTATTTGAAAAGCAAAAGATGATACGTAAAAATTTGTATTTATTTAGTAGTTAAATGATTTCAAAAATATGTGAATTTTCCCTAGACAAAGGCGGCTAGCAGGTTGTTGCCAGTGCCACTATTGCACATGACCTTGCCTGAATAAAGATGGGGTCAGCCACAAAGGCTTTATCAGCAATTCAGCCACCTCCTGTATGTGCCGCTCTGATATTAAAAAAGCAGATGCACTCTGCCTCTAATCATGGTGATGTATCCTGACCACCACTTTGTTCTGCAGAATCTACTTTCCCCCTATGAACTCTGCATAACGAACCTCTACCTCTTCCTTTTCACACTGCCGCAACTTGAAAGTCACACATTTGTGCTGCCGTTTTGAAGCAATTACAGGGAATGCCTGTGTAAACTTGAGGTCTATGGACCTCAACTCGCATCAAAGTCAGACCAAAGTAGTACAGGGACTACTTGAATCATGGGGTATGCGACTCTGATATCCAAAGTTGCAGGAAAGGTTGCACAAGTGTGAGAGGGGCCTTAGGCCTGCCTGACATTTTAAAAAGCTCTAGCAAAAGAAAAATACATCCCACACCAATACAATAATCACTGAAACCCTAAACCCCAACACTCACACTCTATCTGTCTATTTTTTTGTTTTTTCCTGCTACCAAAAAAGGTTACAAATTGTATGTGCAGTGTGAAAAGAGAATAAGCTCCAATAAAAGAAGCAAAACGATGATAAACCCTGAAAAATATATAGTATAATTATATATATATACACAGAGCTTTTTTTCTCAGAAAATAGGTGCAGGAACTCAACCACGACCCCGTTCAGATTTCACAAACAGTAGAAGGGTCTTAAAGGGGCATTAAATACCAGGATTGCATTACATGCAGAGTGCAGAGTTTAGGGGGTTACACACAGAGTGCAGAGCTGTCACTTGTAAACACAGAAACCAGACTTCTGTGTTTACAAGTGATTGTGGTGAGCAGGCACCAAAGGGTCTGAGCCAGAGGTGGTGGAACTGAGTTCCCCCAAGTTCCCCCTAAAAAAAAGCCCTGTATATACATATATATATAATATAATATAATAAAGCACTGTATATCACTCTCCTCCCTATGCACACTATCCACTCTACCTAAACTACTCTAACAAACACTGACAAATGGTTGCTGAGAACCCACCCTTCTATAGTAAGGGGGTCGGCACATAACAAAACCATTGTTGCTGAACTTGGATTGGCCCGCTTAGAAAGACCAAAGGCCATGTAGGGCATTATGGCTAAATAGAATTGTCTGCATTAGTTCTTCAGGTCTAAAGCATGCAGTATTTACTTTAAAGTGGAGTTCCACCCATAAATATAACATTACATCAGTAGTTTTAAAAAAAAATTCATTAGTCCTTTACGAAATTTTTTTTTTTTTTTAGATACCTTCAAAGTGTTGTTGCTAGCCACTTAAGCCCCGAGCCTGTTTTTCAGATTCGGGATTTACAAGACTAAAACTGTTTTTTTTTGCTAGAAAATTACTTAAAACCCCCAAAAAGTATATATTTTTTTTTTCTAACACCCTAGAGAATAAAATGGCGGTCATCGCAATACTTTTTGTCACACCGTATTTTCGCAGCGATCTTACAAGCGCACTTTTTTTGGAAAAAATTAAATTTTTTGAATTAAAAAATAAGACAACAATAAATTTGGCCCAATTTTTTTATATATTGTGAAAGATAATGTTACGCCGAGTAAAATGATACCCAACATGTCACGCTTTAAAATTGCGCCTGCTCGTGGCATGGCGTCAAACTTTTACCCTTAAAAATCTTGATAGGCGACGTTTAAAAAATTCTATAGGTTGCATTTTTTGAGCTACAGAGTAGCTCTAGGGCTATAATTATTGCTCTTGCTCTAACGATCGCGGCGATACCTCACTTGTGTGGTTTGAATACCGTTTTCATATGGCGGCGCTACTCGCGTATGCGTTCACTTCTGCGTGCGAGCTCGTCGGGACAGGGCGCTTTAAAAAAATGTTTTGTTTGTTTTCTTATTTATTTTTATTAATTTTATTATTTTTTACACTGAAATAAAAAAAAAAAAAAAATGATCACTTTTATTCCTATTACAAGGAATGTAAACATCCCTTGTAATAGAAAAAAGCATGACAGGTCCTCTTAAATATGAGATCTGGGGTCAAAAAGACCTCAGATCTCATATTTAGGCTTCAATGCAAGAAAAAAAAAAAAAAAGGAAAATTTGTCATTTAAAAAAATGACAACAAAAAAATTGTCTCTTTAAGAGGCTGGGCGGGACTGACGTTTTGACGTCACTTCCGCCAAGCAGAGCTATGATGACGGGTGGGGGCCATCTTGCCCTCACTCTCCAGGCGGCAACATCCGATCTCCTCCGCCGCTACCGACGGCTCCGGTAAGCGGCGGAGGGCGCGGAAAAGCGGCGGGAGGGGGGGGGCCTCTCCCGCCACCGATAACGGCGATCTCGCGGTGAATCCGCCGCGGAGACCGCCGTTATCGTTTACACGGCAGCCCACTGTAAAGGTGGATATCCCGGTTCTGGCAGCAGCTGCTGCTGTTACCGAGATATTCAGCTTTAAAAATAGGACGTATATATACAGTGGGCTGTCGTTAAGTGGCTAGGCAGAATAGTTAATCTTCCCACTTCCTGCACCTAGGTGCTTAATGCTTCCTAACCTACACCGCACAGACTCCTGGGAATGTAGTGGGTGTAACTTTCCAGGAGTCTGTGCATTCCCCAGTCTCAAAGAATCATGTGACTTGGACAGCACAGGTGCTGAAACCTGATCTGACACTGCTTGTGCAGCACTGAGCATGTGCGAGATTTGCAAGGCTGAAATCCAGGAAGTCATACAGTCTGGCTTCATGATGCACACACTTAAGATGGCCCCAGTCAATTTCTATTTTATAAAGTGTCTAAATGCTGTAACAACCTAACAAAACAGACCTTAGTTTACAGACTAACTTTACTAGAATACATTAAGCTTGTGTATTACAGGGGTATTTATATTTAAAAAGTGAAATTGTGGCCGGAACTCCGCTTTAAATTCATGCTAGCTCTGAACCCAGATCTAATTCCTACTTCACAGGTGTGTGTGTGTGTATGAATTACATTAATTTGGCTTAATATTATAACATAGGGGAACACAGATGGCAATGCAATTTCCAGAGATTTCAACACTGCCATAAAATATTCAAAGCTATCATTTGCTGGATTTTTACTGTAATACTGGCATCCTATGTGTACATTTGCTTTACACGGCCCCATAATGGGTGTGATTGTTTTTTTTTTTTACCATGTTCTCTTGGTAGACACTGGGATGATGACATGCTGGGTGAAGCCTGCAGACAGATCCTCAATGAGGTGTCTATACCACCTTCTGCCCCTGATGGAAAAGTGGAATACCGGAGGTCTCTAATGATCAGTTTTGTCTTCAAATTCTACCTGCAGGTCATGCAGAGCTTAGAGAAGCATGTGAGTAATTAAAGCACAATGTCGAACAGACAATTAGGGGGTAAAAAAATTAAAACCAATCAAAATGAATTTATTTTAAGAACCATGCCAGGCAGGCATACACATGCCCTTCAGTTGGTTTTCCTTCAAAAGATATGACAGCTGGTGTCTTTTACCACACACAATTTTAAAGAATCAAGGGCCAGATTCACAGATATCTGCGGTGGCGTAACGTATCCCCTTTACGTTACACCGCCGCAAGTTTTCAGCCCAAGTGCCTGATTCACCAAGCACTTGCGTGTAAACTTACGGCGGTGTAACGTAAAGCCGTCCGGCGCAAGCCCGCCTAATTCAAATGGGGCGTGTACCATTTAAATTAGGCGCGTTCCCACGCCAAACGTTCTGCGCATGCTCTGTGTCAAAATTTCCCGACGTGCTTTGCGCGAAATTACGGCGCCCCAACGTATTTTTTGAACGGCGACATGCGTTACGTTGTTTCGTATTCCTGGACGTCTTACGTAAAAAAAAAGAAATTTGAAATTCGACGCGGGAACAACAGCCATACTTTAACATGGCTGTTCTAAATGTAAGCCATGAAAAAACAGGCCTAAGTTTGCGATGGGAAAAACCGACTAGCGACGACGTAAGAGATTGCGACGAACGCGCGTATCTTTGTGGATCGCTGTAATCGGCTAATTTGCATACCCGATGCTGGAAAACTACGCGAACTCCACCCAGCGGCACCCGGAAAATTACACCTAGGATCCGAAGGCATATGAAGCCGTACACCTGTCGGATCTTAGCCAAAAGCCGTCGTATCTTTTTTGTGAATTACAAATAAAGATACGACGCGGCAAATTTGAAAATACGCCGGAGTATCAGTAGATACTCCGGCGTATTTCCTCTGTGAATCTGGCCCCAAGTTTTTATTTGGGATGCTTACTCTGTATAATGGACAGGATAACTGGTACTAAGGGGAACTTTGCCAAAGGGTAAAAGCTCTGCATGGATTTTTCCACTATGGCAATCGTCATTGGCTGTACAATGAGCAGGTAAGATGAGATGTATTGGCATGGAGTTTGCAAAATTGCAGATTAAAAAAAGTTCTGTTCTTCTATTACCCAAGTAGTATTTAATAGCAGGGGCAGGTGCATAACAAGAGTGTCGGCACTTTGCATAGTTGTATATTTTGACAAGTTACCCGTTTTTTAAAATGTTTCTGTACTTTTCTATTTGGCTGGTGTTGCTTTCCAAATTAATGTTGCTAAAAAACTTACTGTCAATACATTTTCCACAATTACCTTATTGTAACACTTCTCCCCTTATGGTGTGTTGGAGGTCATGCTATTACTTGTTTAGAAATGTTCAGCATTGCACATTGCAGCACTTCAGTAAGTGTCAAGTGTACGCAAGCTCAGAGAATATCTATACTGTACTAGAAGAATAAAGGAGGGTAAATTTGCATTGTTTACAGTCTAAAGGGTAACACATTTTGGTGAGAAGTCTCTGGGAGTTTGTTCTAAAGTTTGTTCCAAACAATAAAAAAAAAAAAAAAACTCCCATTAGAAAATAGAATTGTAAAGGTGACACAGGATATGCATTTAAATATCCCTTGTACCAGTGGAAACATTACTGTATATACTGCATTTTGCCAAAGAAATAGGATGAAACCTTTAAACCATTCGATTGCCATTGCATGTGGCCAACATTTTTATTTAAAGCACACTTTTGGAAATATGCTGGTCCAGTTGATGTAGTTCATGTACTGGTGCTTACACCTTTTCAGTTGATTTCCACAGCACTCCAGAAGCCTCAAAACCTTGAGTGCTCCTAGGCAGATTTTTACCATTTTTGTTTTTTTTTCATTTGACACTTCTTGAGCTTCTGAATGGCTATTGATGGTGTCAAGAGCACAAGTCCCTACCCCGTTTCTTTCTTTCCAGGACAACCACCCACCTGCTTAAAGCTTTTATTCTCTGCCAACTTGTTCCCTCTCCATGCCAGAGGCCTCCTCACTGGTCATTACCCTTTATATCCTAAATAAAGGAATGTCCATATAATGATAGTTTCTGCACTTTACTGATGATACTTTAAAGTCAAATAATTTTGACATATTATCCGGGGGCACTTGACAGTACATTGTCAATCACATATAGTGGAAGATCTACAACAGTCACATGTGAAAGCAGCACATTTAGTAAGCCATTGTCCCTAGCTCAGTCTCTCCATCTGGGGAAATTCTCGGTGGTACTGGGTACTCGGTGGTACTGGTTCGCCTTAGGCTGTCTGTGTACACTCAGGCCGCGTACACACAACCGGTCAAAACCGATGAGAATGGACCGAGGTTCAGTTTCATCGGTCCAAACCGACCATGTGTGCGGCCCATCGGTCTTTTGTCCTTCGGACCAAAATTTTAAAACTTGCTTTAAAATTGAACCGATGGACCGCTGACCGATCGGGCCAAACCGATGGTTAGTACACAAAAGCATCGGTTCAAAACCCGCGCATGCTCAGAATCAAGTTGACGCATGCTTGGAAGCATTGAACTTCGTTTTTTTCAGCACGTCGTTGTGTTTTACGTCACCGCGTTCTGACCCAATCGGTTTTTGAACTGATGGTGTGTACACACATCAGACCATCGGGCCACTTCAGCGGTGGACCGATGAAAATGGTCCGTCGGACCTTTCTCATCGGATGAACCAGTCGTGTGTACAGGGCCTGACTGTTCCTTTACAGGTAGTCCCACCAAGTTGGTATCAATGCTAACACATCTAGCTTTGGTACCTCTCTCTGAGGTCCTCTGGGGCATAGCCTCACTTAAGGGAACATTTGGTCTGGCATAAAAGACCTTTTGCAACCTGCCCTAGCTTCCACCACTATACGGGTCAGGAAATCTACAACCAGCTCTTCTGGATGCAGGTCTACCTCTCCCTGGCATCCTGCCCTGTTTAGGGCCTCCACTTGCTGACTACATCTGACTGATGGTGGGGTCTCTAGCTGTCATGCCCTAACTGCAAGAAGGCTCCTGCCAACCAGGTGTATATATGGGCACTGAAATTATTACAGGAGGGCTCTAACTAAAAGGGACCTAGCACCTGATTACACAGTTCTGTTACCAGCACTACTCTGGAACAGAGCTACCTAGTGGCAGACTAGCTCACTGCACATGCTATATACTAGATATGGGTGGTTTCCTTGGCACATTGGTAGATGCTGGGGTGGGACCGTTTGCAACCATTTAGCAATTTTGGTATACCCAATTTACCAGCTGTAAGCAGCTCAAGGTCTTAAAGCGGGGGGCCACCCTAAAAATAAACTTCACATTAGTAGGTTCCTTTTAATCTAAAAAAAAAACCATTTTGTTAAAAAAAATGTTACTTGCCTGAAAATGTCTGATTTCATAATCTGCCTAGTTCCTAGTCTGCGGTGGACCTACTTCTCTTCCTGACTTGCCTGGCCTGTGGGCATCACTTTGTTGAAAAATCGCGTTATTTCCATACAGGAAATGACGCGATTTAAGGCGGATTCTGTGGGAGAAATTCTGTTATCTCTGTTGTCATAACAACGGACGGGACTTTCCTTCATCGGCGCCCGTTGTTATGGCAACTATACAAACTAACGGCGCTACGAGTGCCGTTTAACTGCACATGCGTGAGATCGAGAGGTGCATGCTGGTTACCCAGCATGCACCTCTCTCTGTAAAACCAGGAAGATAAATCAACTGCTTCACATGCCCATAGCTAATATGGAAACGGCCAGATGATCGCTTATAACATATTATGTAAGTTTTGGAATTGATTAATGAACAAATCGGGAATTATTGCTGACTTGTACAGCCTATATAACATAATTATTTTGAGTATGAAAAAAAAAAATTCTGCCCGGAACACCGCTTTAAGCAGGCAATTCAGGGAAAGTATTAGAGAAGAATTTAACAATCCGTACTTGTGGATTTTGTGCATTTCCACACACAATACACACACCTTCCACGCACATGCCTTTCTGCCCTAATGTCTTCACTTTTTGCCATATTTTAGGTCTCCAATGCCCTGGGTGTTTCAGAGAATAAAAGTGCTATCCGTGATTTTAAGACTAAAGCGCCTAAAACGTTACAGATTTTCCAGGTAAGAGAAATGCCCATACTTTGATCTACTGTCTTTGACACAAAAAATGGATCCTGTGTACATCAAATACATCTAATACATGCAAGAGTATTAAAAATTGGTCTGCAACATTTAAATAAAATACTTGTTACTTGTGATTTTTCTACAGTGACATAACCTGACATCGGGTGTTACCACAGATTACGAAAGTTTGGTTATGCAGGCAAAATAAAACGTCCATGAGAGACAAGGCTATAGGCTGTGTAGCAGAAATACATGTGTGGGTAGCCTGAACATTTCATGTAATTACAAGAGTATTCCATTGTTCCTGACTCAGATTCCTGTGACAAGACAATGACCATCTGATTGTTGAGCGGACCAAACCTGAAAGTATTCGGCCCCCTCCAGTTGCGCGCGCACACAGGGCTATGTGGTCCACCAGAATATACTGTACCACCAATTCTGCAGACAGGGCCTTTTCCTAGCCTTTCTGGGGCAAATGCTGTACTTTCTGACATTTACTTACTTATATTGAGCCCCTTTATGCCAATCACACTAGGATATGGATTCAAGTAGAATAGGAAATCGCCTAATGATTGATACATAAGGTTTTTTTTTCTCACTGACAGGTGGGAGACTCCCTTTTCTTCCATCACCATCCACTCCGGGGCCAACCAGGCTTGCACTAGTAAAATTGCATACTCTTCTCCCCTAACATTGCCTGTAAACTGTACACCATTCTACAATACTTTAAGTAGAACATCACACTGAGACTTACAGCTTTTTACCTTTTTTACTTGGAATTGTTCTTAAAATGTACCGTACTTCAAATTTGGAGAACAGTCCAAATCAATGGTAACCTATTTTTCCAAGTAATAGTAATAAGTGTCTTAGGACAGTCACATAGTCCACAATGAAGAGAGGGAGAGCATTGCAATAGTCACTGATTAACTTAAAGCTGTTGTAAAGTCTCAAGGTTTTCACCTTAATGTATATACATTAAGGTGAAAAACTGTCAGGGAATTCCCGTAAGACGCTTTGCACATAGACGTGCGCAAGCGCATAGTCTTTGCCATAGAATGGCTCACAGATGCGCGCATGCGCGCCAGAGCTCGCAATTGCGAGCACGCATGCGCACAGATACGGGCACGCGCGCACATGTACGAGCCTAATTCAGTTTGGCGCCAGACAGCCTATTTAAAGGGTGTCTGGGCTCTTGTGCCCTTGCTGACTGATCTTCAGCTTGTTTCTGTAATCCTGCTTGATCCTGTATGTTTTCCCAGTATTCTGACCCGGCTCCGTTCCTGACTCTGGCTCTGTCTACGATTCGGTACCTCACTGCCCGCTTGCTGACGAACCTGGCTATCCCTGAGACCTTGCTCCTGTCTATGCCCCTGGTCACTGTTAACCCTTGGTTACCTGCCTGGCTTTCACCTGTTCATGCGCAACTCATCACGGACTACTCCAGGCCGCTGAACCCCGCCAAGCTGTTCTCCCGGGACCCCCGGCTCCAGGCACTCGTGTCCCTCCTGTCCTTCGGCTTCCTCTGTTTCACCTTCAGCGGAGCCAGGACATGAGATATAAGAGAGGCCGACCTCATCAATTCAGTCTCCCATGCGATCCCTGACAAAAACCTTCTGTGCTTCAGCTGCCCCCCAGAGCCCCCCCCCCTTTTCTTACCTGAACCTGTTTGTTACAGTGAGGAGCACAAGCCCAGCGGCTCCAGACGCTGTCTCTGTCTTCATTTGATAGATTGATAACAGCAGGAGCCATTGGCTCCCACTGCTGTCAATCACATCCAGTGCAACTAGAGCGTGGGGGTGAGTCCTGCTGCCTGTGTTAATGGACATAGCAGCGGGACTCATGAGCGTGTCTGCATGGTTGCCCCCATGGAAAGCAGCTCTCCGTGTGGCCACCCAATGAAGAGAAGGGGCCAGGAGCACCACCAAGGCACCCCTGAAGAGGAGGATCGGGACTGCTCTGTGCAAAACCATTGCACAGAGCAGGTAAGTATAACATGTTTTATTTTTTTTTATTTTTTTTAATCAATCACTTTAAGTCCTTCCTTCTAATTGACATTAACAGGCTCACATGCTGTAGTCCTTCCCAGCCCATCCTCAAATGGGAGAGCACACAGAACCCTTTCACATGTCCTATCCTTGCTGACTCATCTGCCCTGACTCTTACCACCCTTAAAAGGGCAGCCATGACTTAACAATGCCAACTCGAAGGAGGAGTTAAAATTTAAGGGAGGCTTACCCCTGCCTACATGCCTGTGATAGGAAACACACATTTTATACTCATTATGGGGATTATTACGACAGCTGTGTGAATACTTAAGAATTTGCACAATGAATGTGTTATAAATAAACCCCATAGTGTCCTAAGTTTACACTGTTTTGCCCATATTTTAAGTCATTTTATTTAGTCTTTCTAAAATGACTAGGCTTGTGTTTGGGTTCCGGGTTGGCCTTGGCGATGTTTTATGGTTGGACTCGCCATTGGGAGCCTTTAATTGAGTGAACTAAGGAGGATCGCATAGAGAGACAACACACAGGAGATTCCAGGAAACCGGTATTGGGCTGTTTAGTCACATGCGCTTACGATCTCCTTTAGAGATCCATTGCAGCTGGTAAGCAGATGTGAAATTAGAGGTGGAGGTTTCGTCTATTTCTCCCCTTGGCACGGTCTTCTCTTGGATCTATCTGTCACTGCTGTTTAAGATTTATTTGGATTTTTCACAGAACTGGACTTTTATGGACTCATTTTATCAGTTTATGATTACCCACAGTCACAGTGTTTATTTTGTTGCATGGTGCACTATATGCACAAACTATATGCATAAAATATATGTGTACAATAAATATTTCACATAATTATTTAATAATCACGCAGCGCAGCTTAATTTTTTATTTCTATGCTATTGATGTTTTATCTGACATTTTTTTTGTTGCAGCAGCTTATTTAACACAATTTATTTATATTAATTGTATTCATTACCAGAGACCTGCGCAGTATTCTTTTGTATATATTTTCTAAAATGACTCACTTGGAGAACACTGTTGCATTTTAGTGACAGCGTCGGGATTTAAAAAATGTAATTTTTATTGTGACTGGTGTTTTTAGTTTTACTTGAGTCTTTTTTAACATTAATATTTGACTTAGGAAGTAAACTCCAATCAGCCAATTCAGGACCCTGTTGGCCGTCCAATAGTTCACCAGTCTGGCATAAAGCAAGCCACAGGGGAGGCAGTGTATGTGGATGACATGCCACCTGTGGACCGAGAACTTTTCATCGCTTTTGTCACCAGCAAAAAGGCTCATGCCAAGATTGTGTAAGTAATATGTTTGTTCAAAAGTAGTCAAAGGTGTGAGTAATTCATATAGATAACATTTTCAGGAACTATCAATTTGAGTGTGAGTGTTTTTGTTTTTTTGTTTGCCATTCAAATTTAAAAATGTTCTATTAATTTGTAAGCATACAGAATAACAAAGACAAGTATGATAGGTCAATAGGACAGCATTAATCATTAACCACTTAAGCCCCGGACCATTTTGTTGCCCAGGCCAGGTTTTGCGATTCGGCACTGCGTCGCTTTAACAGACAATTGTGCGGTCGTGCGACGTGGCTCCCAAACAAAATTGGCGTCCTTTTTTCCCCACAAATAGAGCTTTCTTTTGGTGGTATTTGATCACCTCTGCGGTTTTTATTTTTTGCGCTATAAACAAAAATAGAGCGACAATTTTGGAAAAAAATTCAATATTTGTTATTTTTTGCTATAATAAATATCCCCCAAAAACATATATAAAACATTTTTTTCTTCAGTTTAGGCCGATACGTATTCTTCTACCTATTTTTGGTAAAAAAAATCACAATAAGCGTTTATCGATTGGTTTGCGCAAAATGTATAGCGTTTACAAAATAGGGAATAGTTTTATTGAATTTTTATTAATTTTTTTTTTTTTTACTACTAATGGCGGCGATCAGCGATTTTTTCCGTGACTGCGACATTATGGCGGACACATCGGACAATTTTGACACATTTTTGGGACCATTGTCATTTTCACAGCAAAAAATGCATTTAAATTGCATTGTTTATTGTGAAAATGACAGTTGCAGTTTGGGAGTTAACCACAGGGGGCGCTGTAGGAGTTAGGGTTCACCTAGTGTGTGTTTACAACTGTAGGGGGGTGTGGCTGTAGGACTGACATCATCGATCGAGTCTCCCTATAAAAGGGATCACTCGATATTTACATACGCCTCTCCCCGATCGCGACGGAGCGGCTATAAAAAAATAGCCGCGCCGTCGTCCCGGATCGCTCCCCGCGGGTATTCGACCGCCGCATGTAGCGGGGAGGGGTCCCGATCGGAAAGGCAGGGACGTACATGTACACCCATATGCCTGTGCGTGCCATTCTGTGGACGTATATGTACATGCGGCGGTCGGCAAGTGGTTAATACAGTGTCCCGTGACAAGTATCGACAAATACATATGGCAAAATATCATTCAAACTTGTATTGTAATAACAAGTACAAAATCTTAATAATACATACGAAAAGGTAAATGAATTATAATTTATTACTACATATTAATGCATGAATAATGTGTATCAATGAAAACAATAAAAATACAAAGAGAACGGTAAATAGAATAAAATAAATTGGGATATATTGGATATATATAAAAATATAATGGAAAAGGAAAAAATAATATATATACATATCTTTTTTTTTTTTTTTTTAATGAAGGCTTGCACCTTGTACAGTATAAGATTTCATGTCATCTGTGCCCAGTCTTGCCACGAAGAGCTAATCTAGCTCTGAGCAGCCCTCTTATCTTTTTTCTGTGAGATAGAAACATTCAGACAGAGAAATAGATGACTGTTTCTCCTCCTTGCTGTGAGTGACAGGTAATTTACATATCTCATGCACAAGTGTGAAAGGCATTCTGTGTACTTTAGATCCCCTACTCCTTTTTTCTCCTGCTCTCCCAGGATTGGCTTCTCTACACCTCGGCATGATTGTGCATGCTGAAGTCATGTGGTGACTTTCCTGGGTTTTGACTGGATGTTGAGGATCATGGGGGCATAATCCACAAGACCAGCAAAAGTTCAGTGTAAGAAATATCGATTCCTGGCCAAGGGGTGTGTAGAGGTGGGTAGGGAGTCTACTGACATCACGACTCCACCCACTGAGCTTCAGACAACAGACCCACCCACAGAATCTGCAGTTTTTCAGGTCTCATAACAGACATTCAGAGCCGATCCTGACTTCCCTGGGGCCCTAAGCAAAATGACATGGCACATTAAAAATGAGAAGCGGGGGGGGCCCTGACGACAGTGACATGTCACATTAAAGAAAGTTGAGAAGCGGGGGGGAGGGGGTGTTCTGCTGTCGGAAATTACTCAGCCATGGCTGCAGAAAGATGCACGGATCTAGCACACATAGTGATTAAGCAGAGGCAAATTAGGCGGCTGCGAGGCCCCTGTGAGTGTGAGGCCTTAGGCGACCGCCTAATTTGCCTAATTAAAGAGCCGCCTCTGCCTCCACATTACCAACATTGATTCCAACTAAAGCAACATCACTTACAGCAACAAGAGCATCAGGTTTCCCTAACTGTTGTTCTAGAGCCTCTTTCTGTGCTGAGACTGCTCAACCTTTGCATGTTTGGAGAATAACTCAGTTATGGATGCCTGGGCGCCAAGTAATTCCTTCCTAAGCAGTATTATAATATGCTCATTCTCAGCCTCTCTTTGAGTCAAAAGAGACAATGCAACTTTCTCTATATATATATATTAGAGATCCGTATCTATTGGACATGTGAACTGCCGAAAAATTTGTCGCTTTCCTTTTATTAGTTGTTTTGCATTTTTCGAAAATTTAGAAATTCGGGAAATTGGAAAATTCGAACATTCGAAATTTCGGAAATCCGAAAATTCAGAGATTGAAAAATTAAATCATTTCTGAATTAACTAATTTGTAAAAATTTGAAAAATTCGGAATTCAGAAATTCTACGATTTGGAAATTTGAAAATTGAAAAATGTAAATTTCAAAATTTTCGAATTTCCAAATTTTTGAATTTCTGAAATTCGGAAATTCGAAAATCCAATTTAAAAAATTTCCCATTTTCGAATTTTAGATTTTCGAATTTTAGAATCTCGAATTTTCGAGATTTCCAATTTTCAACTTTTCCAAATTTTCGTATTTTGATAATATGAAAAACTGAAATTTGAGATTTCAGAAATTCGAAAATCCGAAAATTCGGAAATTGAAAAATTCGGAAATTTCAGAAATTTCGGAATTAACTACTTTGTCAAAAGTAGTTAAAAACGAATTTGGAACTAAACAAATTGCACGTGTCTAATATCTATCTATTTCTCCCACTTTCTCCTTAAAGATGTCTGGTTTATCCTATAAATCTGCAGGGTACATCAGTTAATCAAGGGTGATCAGCCCCTCGCAGCCCCTCGCATTTGAACAGCTAAACAGGCCTATACAAATTTGCATTAACAATACAAAAGTGAGTACACCCCTGACATTTTTGTAAAGATTTTATTATATATTTTCATGTGACAACACTAAAGAAATTACACTTTGCTACAATGTAAAGTAGTGAGTGTACAGCTTGTATAACCATATACATTTGCTGTCCCCTCAAAATAACTCAACACACAGCCTTTAATGTCTAAACCGCTTGCAACAAAAGTGAGTACACCCCTAAGTGAAAATGTCCAGATTAAGTCAGATTAGGAATTTTCCTTCCCCGCTGTCACGTGACTTGTTAGTGTTACAAGGTCTCAGGTGTGAGTGGGGAGCAGGTGTGTTAAATTTGGTGTTATCGCTCTCACTCCCTCACACTGGTCAATCGAAGTTCAAAATGGCACCTCATGGCAAAGAACTCTCTGAGGATCTGAAAATAAGAATTGTTGCTCTACATAAAGATGGCCTAGGCTAAGAAGATTGGCAAGACCCTGAAAGTGAGCTGCAGCATGGTGGCCAAGACCATACAGCCGTTTAACAGGACAGGTTCCATTCAGAACAGGTCTCGCCATGGTCGACCAAAGAAGTTGAGTGCACATGCTCAGCGTCCTATCCAGAGGTTGTCTTTGGGAAATAGACGTGTGAGTGCTGCCAGCATTGCTGCAGAGGTTGAAGGGGTGGGGGGATCAGTGCTCATACCATACGCCGTACGCTGTATTAAATTGTTCTGCATGGCTGTCATCCCAGTCAGCCTCTTCTTATGCACGAGAAAGCCCGCAAACAGTTTGCTGAAGACAAGCAGACTAAGGACATGAATTAATGGAACCATGTCCTTAGTCTGCATGACCAAGATAAACTTATTTGGTTCAGATTGTGTCAAGCGTGTTTGGCAGCAACAAGGTGAGAGTACAAAGACAAGTGTGTGTTGCCTACAGTCAAGCATGGTGGTGGGAGTGTCATGGCTACATGAGTGCTGCTGGCACTGGGGAGCTACAGTTCATTAAGGAACCATGAATGCCACATGTACTGTGACATACTGAAGCAGAGCATGATCCCCTTCCTTCAGAGACTTGGCCGCAGGGCAGTATTCCAACATAACGACCCCAAACACACACCAAGACAACCACTGCCTTGCTAAAGAAGCTGAGGGTAAAGGTGATAGACTGGCCAAGCATGTCTCCAGACCTAAACCCCATTGAGCATCTGTGGGGCATTCTCAAACAGAAGGTGGAGGAGCGCAAGGTCTCCACCAGCTCCGTGATGTCCTCATGGAGGAGTGGAAGAGGACTCCAGTGGCAACCTGTGAAGCTCTGGTGAACTCCATGCCCAAGAGGGATAAGGCAGTGCTGGAAAATAATGGTGGCCTCACAAAATATTGACACTTTGGGCCCAATTTGGACCTTTTCATTTAAGGGTGTACTCACTTTTGTTGCCAGTGGTTTAGACATTAATGGCTGTGTGTTGAGTTATTTTGAGGGGACAGCAAATATACACACTTATACAAGCTGTACAGTCACTACTTTACATTGTAGCAAGGTGTCATTTCTTCAGTGTTGTCACACGAAAGATATATAATAAAATATTTACAAAAATGTGAGGGGTGTACTTACTTTTGTGAGATACTGTATATATACACAGTATATTATAAAATATGTGGGCAGGTTGGCCAACTTATTAAGTGTTTTGATACAAGCTTTGGCTGAACTTTGTCTCGACTAGAGTGCAACCAGTTTGTTTTTAGGTTTCATTTTCTAAGCTGTGTGAAAAATATGAAATATGGAAGCTGATGAACATTTAAACGCAAAAACAAATAGTTGCCTTTAGTGACACGTTAATCCCCAGGCACCGAAATCCCTAATACATTTTGTACTTTTACAGGTCAATAGATAGTTCTGATGCCCTCAAAATTCCCGGAGTGGTTGATATAATAGGAGCAAAGGATGTCCCTGGAATAAATGAGATCTCTGGACAAGGACCTTTGTTTTCAGAGAAGGAGGTACCACTTGAACATATAAATGGGGGAAAAATATTATTAAATAATATAATCATTTTATATATATATATATATATATATATATATATATATACACACACACACACACACACACACACACACACACACACACACACACACACACAGATACACATATAATCAAATCACTTAATTTAAACATTTTTGGGGGGTTTTGTTTATTGTCTGGTAGGTTTCTGATTTATTTGTTTGTATTTGTTGTTTTTGTCTGTGGGAAAACATTTTATTAAGCCCCCGTTCATGCGATTTGACAATTCCAAATCGCATGACAAGTCACTTCCCATTGTCAGCAATGGAACTGTTCAAATTGCCCCTACTTTGAAAGAGGTTCCTGCACTACTTTTTGACGATTTCATTGCGACTTGCATAGACTTCTGTTGTATGGCAGGCCGCAATGAAATCGGCAGTGCCAATCACACTGATGTGCAGCTTTGAAATCCTTGCTGAAGTAGCACGATTTCAAGGCTGCACCGGTGTGAACGTGGGCTTTAAAAAATGTTGAATAAAAATAACCCTAAAGGAAACTGCAAGTTGCCTGGCTGTCTCTGGCTTAAACCATTGAAGGAAAAAACCTAATCTGCACATTTCATTCAAAGAAGTTTCTTAGAAAGTACAGAAACCATTGGATCACCCTAAGAACTAGAGAAGTAGTATTTTTTTTAGAGAGGTCAGCAAAGGAAGCCTCCGTACTCCTCAGAACAGGTTTTATTTAAGGCTTCTGCGTCATTTATTTTAAATTGCCTAAAAATGTCATGTATTTCAACGCCTATGTGGATTTGTTATGGTGTTTTTTTTGTTTTTTCTCATGTAGCGCTACCCTTTACTAGGGCCGCAGGTTTAAAGTCCCAGATTATTTTCCTGCTGGTGCAGCAGCCAGGCAAACAGCAACTTTACATACCTGAATCCAGAAATCACAGTCAAGAAGGGTTGCCTTTTTTTAAAGTTTATTGCAACAATAACTTGGATAGGGATTAGAGAGCTGTGGAATACTCCACATTAGGGCCAAAACAACTAAATCGATTATGAAATTAATCGATTACAATTTTCATAATCGATCAATCGGCCAGTAACATAATGGGGTTAAAAAAAAAAAAAATTAGCCCTTTATAGTCCAAAAAAGCAAATCGCTACTGTAAATATTACTTTCACTGTCCCACAGTAAAAAATGAACATCTCAGGCCGGGGTCACACCTCTGTTTTTTGGTGCTTTTTGCAGAAACACACTACAGTTCAGTTACATGTTTTCCTATGGGACATGTTCACATCCATGATTTTTTTTCAGTCGCTGCGTATTTGGAAAGGGCAAGGACATTTTGTAACACAAAACGGTGATATTTTGTTTTTTTGGGGTTCAATACACTTCAATGGAGAAGCTACAGAAAAGCATGTAATGTGTTTTTGCGGCAATTTGTGTTTTGTAATCTGTCCAACAAAAATTGGCACAAAAAAATTAAAAATGCAAATTTTTTTTTTTAAAGGCTATTATCTGATTAATGCATTAATCAAAACAATAATCGGCCAACTTATGCCCTGTACACACGATCGGTTCATCCGATGAAAACGGACCGATGTATTTTTTCATCAGATATCCGATGAAGCTGACTTTCATCAGTCTTGCCTACACACACCATCAGTTAAAAATCCGATCGTGTCCAACGCGGTGACGTAAAACACAACGACGTGCAGAGAAAAATGAAGTTCAATGCTTTCGAGCATGCGTCGACTTGATTCTGAGCATGCATGGATTTCCCCACAGACAATCTTTTTTTTCTATCGTTTTTTTAACCATCAGATAATTTTAAAACAGGTTCTAAGTTTTTTCACCGATGGGGAAAAAAACGATGGGGCCCACACACGATCGGTTCATCCGATGAAAACGGTCCGATGGACCGTTTTCATCAGACGAACCGATCATGTGTACAGGGCATAATTGATTATGAAAATAATCGTTAGTTGCAGCCCTACTCCACATTACTAACAAGAACACTGAGGACACTCTTCCTTGTTGTAGGTCTGCAGAACAGTCACTTAAACAGCAGGGCAATAAGGGGACAGCACTGGGACACCTTTAGCAATGTCCCAGGCCAGGCAAGACTTGAACTCATTGAATTCCTCCCCCCCATAGGTCAGTATTCAGTATTCAGTGTCCCTAAAATTTGGAATGTCACTCCCAGACTCTAGCAAGCAGGCTCCTCTGTGAACTCGGACTTTAAATAAAGCATGCATCCCAGGAAATGAATAACAAGAAATAATATGGCAATATCCTGCTGCATTGTAACTTAAAACATTAAATAAAGGCATTGCAAATCGACAATTAGCAGTCATTACTTTAATTATTTATAAAATATGGTGACAACAATGATAACACAGAATACCTAGTATATTGGTTAAAAGTTCAATGATATACAGAATACAATCATATTAGTAACAAGGTATAATAACGTAATAAGTTCATAATTAGCGCAATGCAACAGGGCCAATTCATGAGTGGATTTCCATAATGGATAGGTACAGCCTAAATATCTTGGTATACTCCAGTTAATATATCATATATTCATATCATATAATAATGATGGCTGATAATGGTGCAGTATATAGACAAGTGAGCTAATAAGCTCAAGATAGCATAATATGACAACATAGTTAATACCCAATATGTTAAAGAAACAGTTGGAGTGAGTCTCCCTAATAGCTGTGGTCCCAATTGGTAGGTAGAGTCCAATTGGTATTTGGGATAGTTGGTAAAAGATTGGTAATATATGTGCAATGGGGCATCTGTTGGCTTGACGGGTTTCGTGGTCATCACCACTCTTCAGGAGCAAGTATATGATGAATGTCTAAAATGTTAAATTTTTTTATTATAAAACTAAAAAATAGATTTTTTGTAAAGGGTCTAGCTATGAAGAGGGGGGAGGAAAGGGGGAGAAAAGTAGAGGCAACAACGTTTCCCCAAAGGTACTTACAAATGAGTCTGATGACGTAGGCGTGGTGGGAAAGAGGCTGGCCGCAAAAAGGTCAGCCCCTGGGAGCTGAGGCAGACTAGCCCCACCATAAAGCTGGAACTCCAGTGAAAAGCTAGGATCCCCAGAGGTAGGCCTCCATGGATGTGAAAGTGTTGGTGAATTGCAAATGAATGGAACCATCTGGAGAAGAGAAATGTATCGGTATTAAAAAATAGCGTGTGAGTGCGCAGAAGTTGACAGTAACGAAAGATAGTAAATACAAGGACCAATGAGTGATGAGGGGTATGGTGATAAGAGTTATGTGTAAATAAAGTAAGATGTGCCCCAATTGTGGTAATAAGGTAAGTACTAGGGGGACTGAACACCAACCCCTCGGCTGTGGTATATAACCCAGTGTGGATGGGGAGTAAAAAGGAAAAAAGGAAGATTGATAATTAGGTCAAAGATTTGATATACGATCACAGGAATTTACCTGGAACAAAGTGAATGAGATCCAAAGGTGCATGAGGTGACCATGGAAGTACCAATCGTATGGGGAGGTAGACTAAAACTGGACGGAGTGGAAACTCCAATGTGGTGGGGGAGAGGTCCGCCAAACGGCACGCTAGCGGCTGAAAGAGGAGGCAGCCACGCTAGACAGCCGAGCAGCGTGAGCCGCCCGCTACCCTGTGCCGGCCACCCCGTCGAGGACACCAGAATGGAAACCACAGCGTCAGCGCACTAACATCACATATAGTGACGCAGCTCGTAAAACGCCGGGTGCGTGACGTCCATGCGCAATTGGGCCCCTCGATCATTTTTCGGCATGAAAAAAAACGTTGTTTTTCAGCATGTCCAAAATACGACCTTTTTCCAACTTCATCCTAAAAAAGGATGTTGCCCACACACCATCGTTTTTGAAAAATGATGAACAAAGCGCAGTGACGTACACCACGTACGACGGCACTCTAAAGGGGAGGTTCTATTCGCCTTTGGGCTGCTTTTAGCTGATTCCTTGTTAGTAAAAGACGATTTGCGCTTTTTTGTCTGTTACAGCGTGATGAATGTGCTTACTCCATTATGAATGGTAGTTTTACTTTAACTTGCTTCTGGGCATGCGCAGGTTTAAAACGTTGTTTTTGCCCACACACTATCATTTTTAACAACACAAAAAACTACATTTTAAAAAACGACGTGAATTTTTTTTGTCGTTTTTCAGAAGCCGAAAAACGATGTGAAGCCCACACACGATCATTTTAAATAACGTTTTAAAAAACGTCGGTTTTTTTCATGCTGAAAGATGATCGTGTGTACGCGGCATTAAATACTTACAAAGATCTTAACAATTTTATTAAAATGGTGATACAATTACACCTACACATGACCATAAAGTTTGCTTTCTAAATCAAAAACGTAATCTGGTTTAAAAAATCTGCATTTGCTGTTAATGGTATTTCTGCATGAAATGGTTAGTATGGTCTTTTTAATTGCCATGTGTTTTGTTTCCAGGTAATTTGTGTGGGGCAAATAATCTGTGCAGTTGTAGCTGACACTCCGGAAAATGCAAGAAGAGCTGTGGCTAAAGTGAATGTAACCTATCAGGATCTAAAACCAATTCTCACGGTTGAGGTATTTTGTTTAACAGACTGTTTACTCTGTTCACATTTCCAAATGTTATGCGGTATTTTACAAAAAAGACATTGGGGATGATTTACTAAAACTGCAGAGTGCAAAGCCTGGAACTGTGCGTGGTAGCCAGTCAGCTTCTAACTAGCTTGTTCAAGTAAGCTTTGACAAAAGAAAACATGTGGAAACTGACTGGTTTCTATGCGGAGCTACACCAGATTTTGCACTTTCTAGTTTTAGATAACTAATCCCAAATTACATTAAAGCGGTAGTTCACCCCCCCCCCCCCGACACATTTTACCATCGAGACAGGCATTGTAGCGCGAGCTACAGTATGCCTGTCCCGATTTTTTTAACCCCGTACTCACCTTGTACTCGGACATCGTAGATTTCGGCTCCCGCGGGGAATGGGCGTGCCTATGGAGAGGGAGGATGATTGACGGCCGGCCCTGGCACGTCACTCTCCCCGAAGACAGCCGGAGTAGGTCTCGGCTCTTCACGGCGCCTGCGCACAGGCTATGCGCACGCGTCGTGAAGACCAAGCCTATTTCGGCTATTTCCGGAGAAGCGTGACGCGTCAGAGCCGGCCGTCAATCATCCTCCGTCTCCATAGGCACGCCCATTCCCCGGTATCTTCGATGGACGACTACAAGGTGAGTACGGGGGTAAAAAATGCGGGACAGGCATACTGTAGCTCGCGCTACAATGCCTGATTTTAAGGTAAAAGAAAAAAAATATTTTTTTTTTGGTCGATAGGGTGAACCCCCGCTTTAAAACCCCCAGCAACGTAATGCATGACAGTGCACGCAATCATGCAGATTAGAGTGTTACTGAGGTTTAAAGGAAGGTGTTGTTGTTTAATAGAAATCTGGCCATAATAATGTAGCACTACCCCCAAAGGAGCTGCTGAATATTTCCTCGCCGTCCAGGGTGATGGATGAGAGTAGAGAAAATTCAATGTCCACACTTTACACTTCCTTTTTAAAGATTTATTTGCTGAACTTGGTAAAAGAATAAAATAAGTGGTGGAAGGGTAATGGGTAAATAGGTTCAGGTGCAATATTTCACTCGCTTCCTGCGACACAGCTTTCGTCGCCACTCTAGCCAGAGTGGGTATTGCACACCCGGATAGGTTTCTCTCACTAGCCCCGCAGCCGGAATGGCGCACAGAATAGGTTGCAGTCTCTGCCACAGACCTTCCCACAAATGGAGACACTTTCGGTCTAAAATCCTCGTAGCACAGGATTCAGCACCCGGATCACTCCAGACTAACTTCTTTCAGAGAGATGGAACTGACAGGCGATCACCAGGGCCACCATCAGGAATTATGGGGCCCCTTACACAGCTTCAGGCATGGGCCCCCTGGAGCAGAGAACCTGGGGGGAGGGGGGGCTGCCGCGAATTGAGAAGCGGGGGGCCCTTTACAAAAAAAAAGAAGAAATAAAGAAAAATATATATAAAAAAAGGGGGGTAGCCATCTGGGCCATTTAATAAAAAGAAAAAAAAAGAAATAAAAAAAAAAAATATATATATTTTTTAAAAAGTGGGGTTGCCATCTGGGGCCCAGGGGACCTCTGGGCTATATATATATATATATATATATATATATATATATATATATATATATACACACAAATATTATTATTTTTTTTTATAAAAAGAAATTACAAAAAAGTGGGGTTGCAATCCGGGACCTCTGGGCCCTTTAATAAAAAAAAAAGAAGAAACCTCTGGCCCCTTTAATAAAAATTAAATAAAAAAATATATATATAAAATATATATATAAAAAAAAAATTATAAAAAAAAGGGGGGAGTTTCCATCCAGGGCCCTGGGGACCTCTGGGCCCTTTAAAAAAATATATAAACAAAAATAAACATTTATAAAAAAAAAAGAGGGGGGGTTTGCCACATGGGGCCCTGGGGACCTCTGAGCCTTTTAATAAAAAAATAAAAATAAAAATAAAAAAAATAAAATAAAATAATATAAAAAAATAAAAAAATTATAAAAAAAAGGGGGGTTGCCATCCGGGGCCCTGGGGACCTCTGGGCCCTTTAATAATAATAATAATAATAATAATAATAATTTTATATATATATATATATATATATATATATGTGTAATATATATATATATATATATATATATATATATATATATATATATATATATATATATATATATAAAATATATATATATATATATATATATATAAAATATATATATATATATATATATATATATATATAAAATATATATATATAAAATATATATATATATATATATATATATATATATAAAATATATATATATATATATATATATATATATATATATATATAAAATATATATAAAATATATATATATATATATATATATATATATATATATATATATATATATAAAATATATAAATATATATATATATATATATATATATATATAAAATATATATATATATATATAATATATATAAAATATATATATATATATATATATATATATATATATAATATATATAAAATATATATATATATATATATATAATATATATAATATATAGTACAGAAGTACAAAGGTTTGGACACACCTTCTCATTTAAAGAGTTTTCTTTATTTTCATAACTATGAAAATTGTAGATTCACACTGAAGGCATCAAAACTAAATATAAAAATAAATAAAATATATTTAATATTCTAGGTAATTCAAAGTAGCCATCTTTTGCTTTGATTACTGCTTGGCACACTCTTGGCATTCTCTTGATGAGCTTCAAGAGGTAGTCACCTGGTGCAGCACCCCATCACTCTCCTTCTTGGTCAAATAGCCCTTACACAGCCTGGAGGTGTCTTTGGGGTCATTGTCCTGTTGAAAAATAAATGATGGTCCAACTAAACGCAATAGCATGCCGCTGCAAGATGCTGTGGTAGCCATGCTGGTTCAGTATGCTTTCAATTTTGAATAAATCCCCAACAGTGTCACCAGCACCCCCACACCATCACACCTCCTCCTCCATGCTTCACGGTGGGAACCAGGCATGTAGAGTCCATCCGTTC
This sequence comes from Rana temporaria, assembly GCF_905171775.1. NCBI lineage: Eukaryota > Metazoa > Chordata > Amphibia > Anura > Ranidae > Rana > Rana temporaria. The sequence continues at coordinate 113,835,238 of NC_053494.1, forward strand.
ACCTTTTCTGCGCCGCACAAAGACACAGGGGTTGGAACCAAAGATCTCAAGTTTGGAGTCATCAGACCAAAGCACTGATTTCCACTGGTCTAATGTCCGTTCCTTGTGTTCTTTAGCCCAAACAAGTCTCTTGTGCTTGTTGCCTTTCTTTAGCAGTGGTTTCCTAGCAGATCTTCTACCATGAAGGCCTGATTCACACAGTCTCCTCTTAACAGTTCTAGAGATGTGTCTGCTGCAAAAGGGGGCTACTTTGAAGAACCCAGAATATGAAATATATTTTCAGTTGTTTCACACTTTTTTGTTATGTTATGTATAATTCCACATGTGTTAATTCATAGTTTTGATGCCTTCAGTGTGAATCTACAATTTTCATAGTCATGAAAATAAAGAAAACTCTTTGATTGAGAAGGTGTGTCCAAACTTTTGGTCTGTACTATATATATATATAAATAAATAAATATATATATATAAAAAATGTTTTTTTTCTTTTAATAAAAAAAAGAGGGTTGTGATCCGGGGCCCTGGGGATCTCCGGGCCCCTGGAGACCTCCGGCCCCCTAAAAAAAAAAAAAAAAAAATTGTCCCTTTAACTACTTGCCGACCAGCCGCCGTCATTCTACGGCGGCAGGTCGGCTCTCCTGGGCGAGAGCACGTCATACTACGTCGGCTCTTAGAGCGGCCACTAGGGGCACGTGCGCGCCGCCGGAGGGGCGTGCGCCCCCCGCTCGCCCCCGTCTCCCGTGCGTGTGCCCGGCGAGCGCGATCGCCGCCGGGCACCCGCGATTGCTCGTTACAGAGCGGGGACCACAGCTCCCGGTCCTGTTAGCAGGGGAAATGCTGATCTTATGTTCATACAATGTATGAACAGAGGATCAGTGTTTCCCCTAGTGAGGCCACCCCCCCCCACAGTAAGAACACACCCAGGGAACATACTTAACCCCTTCCCCGCCCCCTAGTGTTAACCCCTTCACTGCCAGTGGCATTTTTATAGTAAGCCAATGCATTTTTATAGCACTGATCGCTATAAAAATGCCACTGGTCCCAAAAATGTGTCAAAAGTGTCCGAAGTGTCCGCCATAATGTCACATAAAAATGACATAAAAATACCCCCTATTTTGTAAACGCTATAACTTTTGCGCAAACCAATCAATAAACGCTTATTGCAATTTTTTTTAACGAAAAATACGTAGAAGAATACGTATCGGCCTAAACTGAGGAAAAATTTTTTTTTTATATATATTTTTGGGGGATATTTATTACAGCAAAAAGTAAAAAATATTCATTTTTTTCAAAATTGTCGCTCTATTTTTGTTTATAGTGCAAAAAATAAAATACCGCAGAGGTGATCAAATACCACCAAAAGAAAGCTCTATTTGTGGGAAAAAAAGGACGCCAATTTTGTTTGGGAGCCACGTGGCACGACCGCGCAATTGTCAGTTAAAGCGACGCAGTCTCGAATCGCAAAAAGTGCTCTGTTCTTTGACCAGCAATATGGTCTGGGGGGTAAGTGGTTAATAAAAAATAAAAAAATATATATTAAAAAAAACTATATATATATATATATATATATATATATATATATATATATATATATATATATATATTATTTTTTTTAAAGGGGGTTGCCATCCGGGCCCCTTACAGGTGTACTGCCTGTACCCCCTGATGGCGGCCCTGGCGATCACCATCAAGCCTTTCAGTAAATGGTGCATCCTTTGATGAAGTTCAAGGCCTCTCTTGAGACACCAGCCTCATGCTTGGTCCTCTCCAAGATAGGTCCTTCATCAAGCCTCTTCCTCCCTCCAGGATGGACAGCACAGGATCACCCTTGAAAACGTAGACCCAATCTGCTTACTGGGCCTACTTAACAGATCACAACCCCGGACCAACGTGATCCAGGATTACAGGAACACGCACCCCCGGCCAGGAGGGCCACACACAGGGTGGTGGGACGACAGACCCAGGATCGACGACCCCCGTTCAATGACGTCTGTCCCTTAAGTACCCCTCCCCAGCATGCACAGTGGGACGATCAACCCCCACCAATTGGCTGCAGAGGGGAAATACCCAAATCACCTTGACCTAGCTGCTGATACCCTTGGCCTGGAGTAATAACTACACCCCAGGCAAACAATAGTGGTCACTCACAGCACAGCCATGGCTGGAACAGAAGTCAATTAACTCTCAGGCCCTGTACACACGAGAGGATATCCGTTGGAAATGGTCCGCCGTACCCCCTACTCATTCAAGTCCTTCTATTTAAAAAAAAAATGTCCCCTGATGTAGTTTCCACATCAATCACGAATGCCGGCGGGCCACTGAACCAAAAAAGGAAAAACAAAGCTCTGCTCCCACCCAGCATACCCCCCATCTGTGACATCACAGGGGGTCCCGCTCCTTAGCGGAGCTGTCATTCTTCAGTGGGAGCCTTCATTGGGAGCAGAGCTCCCCCCTCCCCTTTTTAGGGTCAGCGAACAGTGTTTATTGTGTTTCACGTGTGATCTATACTGAGGGACATTTTTTTCTTGGTAAAGGGGGCTTCCAGCTTCAGTTAAGCTCCCTTTCCTCCGACCCCCACAGCCACCGGCCAGTGTTATGGGGAAGAGGCCCTTGTCCCCATCAACACGTCCCCTGTCCCAAAGAACCCCCTCATGTTGAGGTCAGGTTGCCTAGTATGGTTCAGGAGGAGGGAAGATGCTCATCCTTTCCCCCTCCCCCCTCTTTTCCTGACCTTATCCGCATGCTCAGATAAGGGTCTGGCATAGATTTTGCGGGGACCCCCACACCAGTACACATTCTTTAAATACTGTATGCCTGAACCACTACTTAATTACCGCATGCATTTAATTATTTACTTCCTTCTGTGAAATGAGTTTAATGCCTGTTCATGCGGTATTTACCGAGAGTTTTCAGAGTTTTGCGGTAAATACTGCAGAACGGCATGGTGAATTAATAGTTTTAGGCTCCATTCACACCTTGGCGACAAAACGCCCGACGCTCGATACGCTGGAGGGGCGAATTTCCATTGCTGTCTATGAGATGGTTCACATCTCACGCAGAACGCCGAACGCCGAAACGCTGTACGCCTGCCGCCTGAAAACAATTCCCGGACCCTTTTTTCAGGCGGCATTGGCGTTCGGCCATAGACAGCAATGGAAAGGATTTGTTTAAAAAAAAAAAAAAAAGTTAAACGAATCGCAGCAAAATATGCCGCGTACGCGGCGTTACTTGTCGCCTAGGTGTGAATGCAGGCTAAGGGTCGCATGCAGTATATAGGAAAAATGTGTCTGGACACCTAAATACTGCATACGATCTGCTTTTGTGAATGGAGCCCAGTATCCCATACTGCCAAGTTCTCCACAGCAGCCTTTAGCTCTGGTTCACACCTTCACACCGGTGCGACTCGTCATGCGATTTGATGGTTCCAAGTCTAAGCCTATTTTCGACAATGGAGCCGGAATGCAAAGAAGGGACTTTGTAAATTAAACAGTGTGGTAGATTCAGATAGAATGGTCTATCTGTCCGCCCGCCGTAATTTAGGGCGCAAGTTCTGTATTCAGAAACAACTTGCGCCCTTAGTTACGGCGGCGTAACGTATCTGTGTCGGCGTAAGCCTGCCTAATTCAAATGTGGATGATGTGGGCGTGTTTTATGTATATTAACTGTGACCCCGGGTATTTGACGTTTTTTACGAACGGCGCATGCGCCGTTTGTGAAAAAATCCCAGTACGCATGCTCGAAATTCCGCCGCAAATCGTCATTGCTTTCGACGTGAACGTAAATTACGTCCAGCCCTATTCGCGAACGACTTACGCAAACGACGTAAAATTTCCAAAACTCGACGCGGGAACGCCGGCCATACTTAACATAGGATACGTCTCATATAGCAGGGGTAACTATATGGCGAAAAAAGGCTAACGTAAATGACGTAAAAAAATGCGCCGGCCAGACGGATGTACGTTTCTGAATCGGCGTATCTAGCTCATTTGCATATTCCTTGCGTAAATCTATGGAAGCGCCACCTAGCGGCCAGCGTAAATATGCAGTCTAAGATACGACGGTGTAAAACACTTACGCCGGTCGGATCTTAGGGAAATCTATGCGTAACTGATTCTATGAATCAGGCGCATAGATACGACCGGCCGGACTCAGAGATACGACGGCGTATCTGGAGATACGCCGTCGTATCTTCTCTCTGAATCTACCCCAGTGTGTTTTAGTATAATTTTTAGTCCATTAACCAATCCCAGTTTTAGATTACAGGGACATCTTGTGGACATAGCTAAAATTGCAGCCTTTCTAAAACACAGGCCATCGCATTATACCGTTGGAAGGTATTTTATGTAGGTGATCTTTAGCCATAGTCTCAGATGAGTTTAAAACTGTATTGTGGGTGGATCTGTTTTTATGTGCCTGAGGAGGTACTGCCTACATATTGAAATACAAGCAAGAACAGGCTTAAAGGGGGTGTAAAGACAAAAATATTTTCCTCTTAAATTAAAGTCTGACAGTAGCTGATAAAGTAAAAAGTAATGTTTTGCATTATAACTAGTTTGATACCTGTTGATATCGAGCTCTTTTATTCACCTCCGTCACTCCTGAATCATTATTCTCACTGACTTCCTGGTTTGCAGTGTGCATTCATTCTTGCTACATCACGGCCTATTGGGAACTACAGTTCCCATTAGGCTTAGCCTCCATGCCTGTGAGGGATAAGAGAGCATCTTCACGCAGGGCTGTAGTCATAGGGAGGGGGTGAGCACATTCTGCTTTCCACCATGCAAAACGGCTCAGATGCTGGTGGAAAGCAAGAAGAGGAGAGACAGGAAATGGCATTTTTAAACCTGGATTACTGTATTTTGGAGGTCAAAAGGAAAAACTAGGCAAGTAATATTTAAATGCTCTAGCTTACAGCAATCAATTGATCTAATATGTTCCTTTAAAGGACACTGTACTGAGAAAGGGTCTCTTTCTGAAAGTGCTACTTGCCCGGTTATCTCTGACTTCAGTGCTTTAAGTCACTGACCAAGAACAAGCATAACAAGTAACACAGTAATGTCCTGGTCTGGATATTGGTTCCAGGACAGTGAATCAAATGTACTAAAGCCCATGTAGAGGTCAACTAGCAATTTCTAAAGATAAATTCAGCATTGGCAGCCTGCAATTTTTTTTGGTACATGCTGCTTTTATTGGGCACTCAGGTAAGTTACATTAAGTGATTTTTATCATTATATTTGATTATACTCCAGTCTTAACAGAATACAAAACCTACTGGTGAGATTTCAGTAAATGTAAAAAATAAATAAACTCATAGGTCTCTTTTTATATCCATTTAAAACAATTTGGCAATATACTTTAAGAACATAATATATTGTAATCATTAAAATGGGGGTGGTGGCGCAACCTATAGCCTGAAGAGTGTTCTACAGGTATCTGTGTATAAACTGTATGAACTGCTAAGCTAAATATCCAAACAAAGTATATATATATTTTAGTGACTCCCAACTGTGTGGGCAATAGCTACAATAAATGAAAAATATATAAAATCAGCGTGACATCAAGTATTAATCCGTGATTGGGGAAAAAAATTATCCATACAATAATGTGAAATATTGAGGCCAATACCGTAGATACCACTAGCGGTGTTGGACAATGTGTATCACCTAATTAATGCAAATTGGTGATAAATCAGTGAACATACTAGTAAGGTTATATGTGTAAACTCAAACATAAACCAAGTGAAGAACAAAGTATATAAAGGCGTGATGCCAAGAACATTCATATAACATTAAAAACCAGTGTATATACATGACACAGTGCACATAAAAAAACGTGAAATCGTATTGTCCATAAAAGATAACTCCAAGCAGTATCCAATCCAGGCAGTTCACATAAGGCTATAAGAGAGAGTCTTTAGACAATTTCAAAGTAAATGGTGCTCTGCTACGGCAAGGATATTGAGGTGACGTTTGTGCTCCCCCACATGGGTCCCCACTCACCAGCTCCTACAACCCCTACAGGTGTGTTTGGCATGTAAGCTCAGATCCCGATGGTTTCGAGCAATGGATCTCACCACTCACAGGAACCGCATTCTCCAAAGCCTCTCTCGATATCCAGAAGTTTAAAGGCAATAGCAAGTATTCAATAGTCCTCAAAAAAAGGAAATAGTGGCTCCCATAGTGTAGTACCAAAAAGCTTATTTATTATAAAATCAAAATCAAAACAAAAGTACAAAACCCTTACCCCACATCCCAGAATGGCTCCAATAGCATAAGCGTAAGTCAAAAGGTAAGGCACGGTATAGAGCAAGCCTGGGGATAGCAGCATGCGCTCCAGCTGCGTTCCACTTAATGCTCTGAACCGGAAAAGACGTACAGTTTATACACAGATACCTGTAGAACGCTCTTCATGCTATAGGTAGCACCACCACCCCAATTTTCGTCTTTAATTTTTGCTATAGAGCTGCTTTAGGGGAGCTCTTTTAGGGGAGCTACAATCTTTTCTCTTTACCTATGAGCAGATTTTTTGTACTTTTTTATATTGTAATCCTTGTATATGGTTTTTAAGTTTTAAAATATAAAGTGTTAAAAATATACATCAAGTCACAATTTGCACACACCTAATCCAATATAACTATATCACATTAGAACAATATTGTATAACTCTATATCTTAATTCATTTTAGGATGCTATTAAGAACAACTCATTTTTTCAACCTGATAAACAAATTCTACATGGAAATGTAGAAAAGGCCTTTAAAGAAGCAGACCATATCATTGAAGGTATGTAATGTTTAACCACTTAACCCCCGGACCATATTGCTGGTCAAAGACCAGAGCACTTTTTGCGATTCGGCACTGCGTTGCTTTAACTGACAATTGCGCGGTCATGCGACGTGGCTCCCAAACAAAATTGGCGTACTTTTTTCCCCACAACTAGAGCTTTCTTTTGGTGGTATTTGATCACCTCTGCGGTTTTTAGTTTTTGCACTATAAACAAAAATAGAGCAACAATTTTTAAAAAAAATAATATTGTTTACTTTTTGCTATACTAAATATCCCCCAAAAATATATAAAAAAAAACATTTTGTTTCCTCAGTTTAGGCCGATACGTATTCTTCTACATATTTTTCATAAGAAAAAATCGCAATAAGCGTTTGATTGGTTTGCGCAAAAGTTATAGCGTTTACAAAAAAGGGGGTATTTTTATGGCATTTTTATTAATATTTTTTTTAATAGTAATGGCGGCGATCAGCGATGTTTTTTCGGTACTGCGACATTATGGCGGACACTTCGGACACTTTTGACACATTTTTGGGACCATTGGCATTTTTATAGCAATCAGTGCTATAAAAATGCATTGGAATACTATAAAAATGCCACTGGCAGTGAAGGGGTTAACACTAGGGGCGGGAAAGGGGTTAACACACAGCTCCCGGTCCCCGCTCTGTAATGAGCGATCGCGTGTGCCCGGCGGCGATCGCACCCGCCGGGCTCGCGCACGGGAGTCGGTGGCCTGCGCGAGAGCCGATGTATAGCTACAGGCTCTCGCGCAGGGGAGTTGACCTGCCGCCGTAAAACGACAGCGGCTGGTCGGCAACTAGTTAAGGAAGTCACTGTGTAATAAAATTTATATAGATTTTTATTTTGGTTGTGTTCTCATTTGGCATAATTTGAAGTCCCTCTACTCTTTTGTTTCAAAAATACCATATGTATTGTATAACATATAACAATAAATCGTATCTGAACTCAAAACCTAAAATCTTGCAGCTAACCAGTCCCTAGTTGTGGTGGCTACCTTTCCTTATTAATGCCTGTTTCCTTTATTTTCACATGTGATCCTACCAGTAATGCATTTCCTGTCATCTTCTGTCTCTTCTGACTCATAGTTCACATGTAGCGCACACCCTTAAGGGCCGCAGGGAACTGGTATCCCACCACCGTGCACAGCCAGACACATAATATAGAGTCAAAGAATAGTCCATTTTTTTTTTTTTTTTTGTTTTATTGAGGGGATAGAACTTGGATAGGAATTGGGAAAAATTATGGGATGCCCACTTAACTTCAAAAGAACTTCAGGGACAACTTCTCCTATACACAGTCTATATACACTCCTCTCTTCTTCCAGAACACTCGCTTGCAGAATTCCAGCTGGCACACTGTAGATATAACAAAGCACTTAGATTTAGGCAGGAACCCAAGGCATCTTTAAGTGTGTAGCACAAAATGCAGTGTCCAGCTTAATTACTCCTGTGGCTACTGATTCCAGCACCACCTCTTCAGGCACTGCCAGCCCGCCTGGCTGCAGCCGCCCCTTTCACTAGCCATCCTGGCTACTTTTACACAGTCCTCCCAGACTGACACTCTCTCTCTGTCTGTACAGTCCTCCCAGACTGATCATTCACTAGCCCATCCGGCTGACTTTTCAAGATACCACCTGGAAATGTTGACTTGCTCCCGTGCCTCCAGTAAGGATTCCTCTGTGTGTTTTAGAGGGACCCTTCTGTATCTGAGCCCTAGGTCCGAAGTCACCCCCCAGACTAGGGGGCATCCTCATGGGCCACGGACAGCCTCCTCAGTCCTCAGCACTCCGTCTCCATCTTCCACCCGACTGCCCCTGCTGGTATGACTCATGAGTATTTATGAGGTAACCTGCCCCCTGTCAGCCCATTTTGCTGAAGATTGGCGGGGGCCCTTATCAATACCCCAAGCAGCTCCTTCTAGACTTCACCCTCTACTTCTGGAAGCTTCTCCAAGGTTCCAGAAAGCAAAGGGAATCACCAGAGATGCTGCTTTTCTAGGTTTGGATAGAGTAAGGGAGAGTTCAAACTTCTGTTAAGCCTTTAACCACTTGTTGACTGCCCTATAGCAGTTTTACTGCTACAGGGTGGCATCTGTGTGCAAGATCGCCTATATATATATATATATATATATATATATATATATATATATATATATATATATATATATATATATATATATATATATATATATATATACATATATATATATATAGGGAAACAACGTGCCCGGCGCATTGCTCGGGAGCCAATGCGAGTGCCTGCAGACACCCGCGATCGTCGGTAACACAGCAGGACGTGGAGCTCTGTGTGTAAACACAGAGCTCCACGTGCTGTCAGGGAGAGAGGAGACGGATCTGTGTCCCTTTTACATAGGGACACAGCATCGGTCACCTCCCCCAGTCACCCCCTCCCCCCACACAGTAAGAACACAATATGGGAATACATTTAACCCCTTCCTCACCTACTAGTTCACTGCCAGTCACATTTATACAGTAATTAGTGCATTTTTATAGCACTGATCGCTGTATAAATGTGAATGGTCCCAAAATTGTGTCAAAAGTGTCCGATACGTCCGCCGCAATATCGCAGGCCTGACAAAAAAATCGCGAATCCCCGCCATTACTAGTAAAAAAAAAAATCATAAATCTATCCCCTATTTTGTAGGCGCTATAACTTTTGCGCAAACCGATCAATATACGCTTATTGCGATTTTTTTTTTAACAAAAATATGTAGAATAATACGTATCGGCCTAAACCGATGGAAATTTTTTTTTTTTTTTTTTTTTTTTAATGGGATATTATTATAACAAAAAGTAAAAAATATTGTGGTTTTTTTTTCCAAATTTTCTGTCTTTTTTTGTTTATAGCGCAAAAAATAAAAAAAGCTCTATTTGTGGGGAAGGGGGTTTAAGTGCCCAGTAATGAAGTGGTTAAAAAATGCTTATCTTGCTTTTATTTATCTTGTGTCTAATCACTGATGTGAATCTGTTGGCTCTAAGGTATTTTTGGTAATTTTATAGGGGAGGTTCATATTGGTGGTCAGGAACAATTCTACATGGAAACAAATTCTGTTCTTGTTGTGCCAAAGGGAGAGGATGATGAATATAACATATACATATCCACACAGGATCCCACAACTGCACAGGTTAGTTTCTAAATTCTTTCATGAACAGTCATTGCTACCCAGTTGTAAAAGTTATAGGTATATAACTCAAGTACTATAGGATTAAGCTAACGCACCAGGACAAGTGATAGACAACTAAAATAAAGGTGCTAACGCTTTGTAAATTGAGACTTGAGGCAGTAGACTTGTTACATGTGGTCATTTAGCATCTGATGGCAGTCAGATTAAATCAATTTCCTCATGGGAACTGTCAAGGATGTAAGCCAGTGGTGGCTAGATAACTGGGGCAAGCCCTCTGACTGGTGAAAGAGGGAATGAGGGGGAGCTTACTTCAAACAAGTAAAGCCCTGTACACACGATCAGTCCATCCGATGAGAACGGACTGAAGGACCGTTTCATCGGTTCACCGATGAAGCTGACTGATGGTCTGATGTGCCTACACACCATAGGTTAAAGAAGCATTCGGTTCAGAACGTAAACCACGTACGACGTCACTATAAAGGGGAAGGCCAAAGCATTTGGCGCCACCCTTGCCTCTGCTTTTTCTGATTTCGTGTTACCACGTGTTAGTGAAAGTTTGGTGAGAGACGATTCGTGCTTTTCAGTCCGTTACAGCGTGACGAATGTGCTATCTCCATTACGAACGCAAGTTTTACAAGAACGAGCGCTCCCGTCCCCTCATTTAGTCTGAGCATGCGTGGACTTTGAACCGATGGTCGTGCGTACTAACCATCGGTTTTGACCGATCAGTTAGGCGTCCATCGGTTGAATTTTAAAGCAAGTTCTAAATTTTTTGACCGAAGGATAATGGACCGATGGGGCCCACACACGGTCGGTTTTGACAGATGAAAAGGTCCTTCAGTCCATTTCCATCGGTTTTGACCGACCGTGTGTACGCGGCCTAAGACTAGATGTGAAAAAACTTTTTACAGCTCGCACTACTTCTGGCCACCACTACAGATTTCACTCCAATGTAGCTGACTGACCACACCCAGGCAGATACAAATGTTACATGCAATCTGGTGCACTCTAGGGTTGGGGAGCAGTCTAGCAATTGGCCCACACTTCTAGGATTACTTCAGCTATCTTACGAGCTAGAACCCTTGTGTTAATGACTCTTCTTACTACGCACACACATGGGCACACTAGACATTCGACTCACAGTAGCTTGCTGCCACCTAGCAGTTTGTCCTTTGACTGGTCTGCTAGGCAACCATACATGCCTAGATGGCAGATCTGCTAGTTTACAATCTGCATGCAATTAGCCAACACACAGTGCAATTGCATGCCGATTAGCAATGCACTTAGACACAGAGCACATGGACATTAAAATGAAACATTTTCTCTGGGGATAGCTAGTACACTAGCTTAGTACACAGAAGCCAGTTATATTATATAATTACATTTCTCAAAAGTGGGCAGTGCATAAAATACGAACAAGAATGAAAAGGGATAAGAAGAAACAAAATGCAACTTTTACCAAGGTTTATCCTGTGCCAGGAGCATGTCAAGAACGTCTATAATTCACCAGTTGGACCGGCTCTGTTAATCACACAACTATATCTTCTGCTTCTCAATTTATTGAAATATGGATGTGGGCTGGACTTTACTCCTTGGTCAATCAAATCTGGGGGAGGGGGTTTCTTCCTCTTTGCACACCGTATGGTTCTGTTTACTGAAGGGACCAGAGTTAAATGGGCCAAAAATGGTTCCGCTAGCTGGGTCTAGGATTGGATTTTCAACAGCAGCATGTCAGTCCGATCGCAACAAGACCAATCATTGCTTGGCTGTCACGTTCAGACTTCATATAACTGTTTTGGGATTCCTTTAAGATGTCTATACACTACTCCAATCATTTTTTCTTTCTCGTACATCACAGGACACAGAGCGGCATATTCATTACTATGTGGGTTATATGGAGTACCTTCAGGTGATGGACACTGGCAATCTCAAACAGGAAGTGCCCCTCCCTATATAACCCCCTCCCATAGGAGGAGTACCTCAGTTTTTTCGCCAGTGTCTTAGGTGTTGGTCATGGTTTAGCTTACCTCCACATCCTTGGGATTAAGGTGGGCTAACCGGTTCTGTCCAAAGGCCTCAGTGCTAAAGTGGTCAGCAACCGGACCCCAAACCATTGGGGTGTAGCCCATAATGCTTTCTGTTCAGAGAGCTGGACCCTGGGCCCAGAACTTAGAAACCTTTGGGGGCCTAATGTTTCTGTTGCCAGGGTGCTATATGGGCCCAGGACAGTGGCTCCTTCATAGGAACCCAGGGCCTGAAGGTCTAGACGCCACCCACGGAGATGGGGGAAGATTGGACCTCTTGCTGTGCAAAAGTCCTGCGGCATGGAGCAGGTAAGTATTGGGGGAGCTTGCGGAACTTGGTTCTTAGCAGGTTCCCTACAGGGGGTGCACAGGGGGACAGGCCTGGGTATGCTCTGCATTGGCAAGGAATCACTATGTCTATGACAGAGACAGGATGATTCAATCTTTTTTCCCCAGTAATATGTGACCTCCCTGGTAAGTGTTGTTTAGCTGGGCTGCTGGCGCTAGGTGTGGGATCTCTGTAAGAGGGGAGTCTTTTTCCCATGCTAAAAGGAGGTCTGTGACCTACCTAAAGGGCTTACCTGCCTGGGTGCCTGCGCTGCTCCGTCCTCCTCCATGTGTGATGGCCCCCGCCGACGGGCGCGCGCGCGTGCCCGAGATATAAACGATTTTCGTGCCGTTTCCGTGGTGGGGGCGCGTCCCGGTGGGCGGCGAATCACAAATAAAGGAAGGGGAGGTCCTTCCATTAGCTGCCAAGAGCTCAGTGTCATCCTGAGCTAGAGGAGAGGAGGACGCAGAGCGGAGCACGCCGAGGACACCCGGTGGCGAAAGGAAGAATTGCAGTTTTTTCTAAGGACTGTCAAACCTACAGATAGGTTTTCTTTTCCTTTTTTCAGCAGATGGCTATTGGCAATACTTAGTGGGAGTGGTTTCTTTTCCTCTTCAAAAAAAAAAAAAAAAGAAAAAGAAGAAGGGAAAGAACTGCTGATCTCCCTTCTCAGTTTGGGCGTTAGTCTCTATCGCTCCCAAACCGACAGATCCCCTTAGCTACGTCTGTGGCTGGGTGATAGCAGGTGTACCTCGGTATTGTACCATGCCTTCTGGGTCAGAGGGTACAAGGGGTGGGGATTCCCCCGCAAAATCCGAGGGCTCAGACACGGCAATGCCGCTGCTCTCCCCACAGGACATATCAGGGCACGCCTTGATGGGACCTGGGGGATCTGGTGCTGGGGCTGATCCAGGTCAGTCCAACCCCGGCTTTGTCACTGAGAGAGTTCTTGCTGTTTCTTTAGGTGAACTAGAGAAAAGAATGGCAAAAAGGATAGCTAAAGCTATATCGGGTAGAAAGCGGACTAGGTCTCCGTCACCCGAGCAAGAACCCTCAGACACAGAAATCCTTTCCCTAGGGGAATTGGATAGACTTGACGCTTTGGACCAGGGTGGTTCAGAGATCGAGGATCTGGATACTGAGGGGTCTGGTTCAGCCTCCCAAGGGGAAAGTTTGTGGGATCAGGCCTTAACGGACATGGTCCATGAGGCATTTAAGTTACCCATACCAGAACCTCAAGTATCGGCGGTTTCAGCTTTAGGCTCTTTAAGAACGCCTCAAAGCAACGCAGTTTTCCCGATCCATCCTCTACTCGAGGAGGTCATGTTTCAGGATTGGATTAAGCCAGATAGAGTCTTTTTACCACCTAAAAAATTCTCTGTTTTATATCCTATGGAGGAGAAATTCTCCAAAAGATGGGCGCCCCCGGCGGTGGACGCAGCCATCTCCTATGTGAACAAATCTTTAACTTGTCCGGTGGAAAACGTACAGGTGTTTAAGGATCCGGTTGATAAACGCTTGGAAACATTACTGAAAGCCTCCTTTACTTCAGCAGGGGTGATAGTTCAGCCCGCTGTGGCTGCTATTGGAATTACCCAAGCATTATCAGATAAGACTAAGCAAATGCTTAAACTTATCCCTGCCCAGCAGGCAGAGGAATTTTCGGATATACCGAGGGCTATACGCTTTACGGTGGATGCTATCAAGGACTCCATCCAGCAGGCATCACGTTTATCCTTATTTCTAATCCATATGAGAAGGCTCTTATGGTTGAAGAGTTGGGAGGCTGAGCCCCCATGCAAAAAGCTCCTGGTAGGGTTTCCCTTCCATGGAGGACGACTCTTCGGAGAAGATCTGGATAGATATATTCAGACTATATCAAGCGGCAAAAGCACTCTCTTGCCAGTCAAGAAGAAACCCCGAGGGCCCGCGTTTAAGCGCCAGCCCTCCCCGGGACAGGGGCCCTCTAATACCAGACAGTATCGACGGCCTCCTGCAAGATCAGGCTTTAACAATAAGCCACAAGGCCAAGCCACTGGGGGCAGGAAGCAGTGGTACCGCAAGCCTGCGAAGCCAGCCCCCAAGTCGGCCTTATGAAGGGGCGCCCCCACCCACGATGGTGGGGGGAAGGCTACGTCTCTTTGCAGAAGTTTGGGAGGCCAGCATTCCCGACTGCTGGGTACGGTCTTCCGTGGCCACGGGCTACAAACTAGAATTTTCAGAATTCCCTCCTCCTCATTACCAGGAGTCAAGAGTACCAGGCGACCCGGTGAAGGGAGCCGCGTTGATGGCGGCATTGAATCATCTGCTGTGCCAGAAGGTGATAGTAGAAGTACCAGTCCAGGAACAGGGCTTGGGGTTCTACTCCAACCTGTTTATCATCCCAAAGCCCAACGGCGATGTCAGGCCAATTTTGGACTTAAAGGGAGTAAATGCGTACCTAAAGGTCCGCTCATTCCGGATGGAAACTATTCGGTCAGCTGTCGCCGTGCTCCAGAAGGACGACTTCATGGCGTCCATAGACATAAAGGATGCTTACCTTCATGTGCCAATTTTTCAGCCACATCAGGTATTTCTACGCTTCTCGGTGGCTCAGCGTCATTTCCAATTTGTGGCGCTCCCCTTCGGGTTGGCTACGGCCCCCCGGGTATTCACGAAGGTCCTAGCCCCAATCCTAGCCAATCTAAGGACCCAAGGGGTCATGGTCCTAGCTTACCTGGACGACCTCTTGGTCGTAGACCACTCGTTTCCTGGCCTGGAACGAGCAGTCGCCCTCACGGTTCAGTACCTCGAGAGGTTCGGCTGGGTCCTAAATCGAGACAAATCAGCATTTCGGCCCACAAGGCAGCTGGAATATCTCGGCATGAGATTGGATACAGAACAACAGAAGGTGTTCCTACCTCTATTAAAGGTCAAGGCCATCAAAGAGCTAATACAAATAGTTCTGAGCAAGAGAAAGCCAACTGTTCGCCTATGTATGCGGCTACTAGGCAAGATGGTGGCCACCTTCGAGGCGGTACCGTATGCTCAGAGCCACACTCGCATCCTGCAGGCAGCCATCCTGTCAGCATGGAGCAAGAGGCCTCAGGCCTTGGAGATTCCTTTGCCACTCTCACCAAGAGTCCGGCAAAGTCTATCTTGGTGGTTAAACCCTCAGAATCTCCTGAAGGGAAAGACGTTCAGTCCTGTGACCTGGAAGATAGTAACCACAGACGCCAGCCTGATCGGCTGGGGAGCAATTTTGGATGGTTGCACTCGCCAGGGCACTTGGGCAGCGGCAGAGAAGCAGTTGCCCATCAATATCTTGGAGCTCAGAGCTGCCTGACTAGCCCTCAGGGCTTGGACGTCCAAACTGCAGGGGTTCCCGGTGAGAATACAATCGGACAATGCCACGGCGGTGGCATACATAAATCACCAAGGGGGAACCAAGAGTCAAGCCGCTCAGAAAGAAGTGAGCTTGATTTTCTTGTGGGCAGAAGCCCATGTGCCCTGCATATCGGCTATATTCATTCCCGGAGTGGACAACCTACAGGCGGACTTCTTAAGTCGCCAGACTCTATTGCCGGGGGAGTGGTCTCTGCATCCACAGGTCTTTCAGACACTCTGCCAGAAGTGGGGAGTGCCGGACGTGGATATCATGGCATCGAGACTAAACAAGAAGCTAGACAGGTTCATGTCCCGCACAAGGGATCCCAGAGCCTGCGGAACCGATGCGTTAGTTTGCCCTTGGCATCAGTTCAAACTTCTTTATGCATTTCCCCCGCTCCAGTTACTACCCCGCCTGCTGCGCAGGATCAGGGTGGAGCACATACCAGTCATCCTGGTAGCTCCAGCATGGCCCAGAAGGGCATGGTATTCACTAATCCTGAAGATGGTAGTGGGAGACCCTTGGACTCTTCCTCTACGGCCAGACCTGCTATCGCAAGGTCCGATCCTCCACCCTGCCTTACGGCATCTAAATTTGACGGCCTGGAAGCTGAATCCCTGATTCTCAGGGGTAGAGGTCTGTCTCAGAAAGTAATCTCTACCCTAATCAGAGCCAGGAAACCGGTCTCTAGGGTGATTTATTACAGGGTCTGGAAGGCCTATGTAGGCTGGTGTGAGTCCAAGCGATGGCTTTCTCGCAAATTTACCATCGATAGAGTATTAAGTTTTCTCCAGCTAGGAGTGGATAAAGGACTGGCATTAAGCACAATCAAAGGACAGATTTCAGCTTTGTCAGTGTGGTTTCAGCGGCCGCTGGCCACCCACTCGCTAGTTAAGACCTTCCTTCAAGGGGTCTTACGTATTAATCCTCCAGTTAAATCCCCGCTTTGTCCGTGGGATTTAAATCTTGTTCTGTCAAGTTTACAGAAACAACCTTTTGAGCCGTTGGCTGAAATTCCTTTGGTTTTACTAACAAGGAAGTTAGTATTTTTGGTCGCCATAGTTTCCGCCAGAAGAGTATCGGAACTGGCAGCCTTATCCTGTAAGGAACCATATCTTATTTTACATAAGGACAAGGTCGTTCTCCGCCCTCATCCTTCCTTCCTACCGAAGGTTATATCCAGTTTTCATCTAAACCAGGATTTGGTATTACCATCCTTCTTCCCTAAACCTACTTCCAGTAAGGAAGGGTTGCTGCATACCTTGGATATTGTCAGGGCCATGAAGACCTATCTTAAAGCTACAGAGAAGATCCGGAAAACAGATGTGTTGTTCATTTTACCGGATGGGCCCAAGAAGGGGCAGGCAGCTGCAAAATCCACCATCTCGAGATGGATTAAACAGTTAATCTCTCAGGCCTACGGCTTGAAAGGGTTGCCTCCTCCGTTATCATTAAAGGCTCATTCTACTAGGGCCATGGGTGCCTCCTGGACAGCACACCACCAGATCTCTATGGCTCAAGTTTGCAAGGCGGCAACCTGGTCTTCTGTCCACACGTTTACAAAATTCTACCAGTTGGACGTAAGAAGGAATACTGATACAGCCTTTGGGCAGGCAGTGCTGCAGGCTGCAGTTTGAGACCCTCGGATTCCGGGGGCTCCCTTTTGAGTTAAATTTAAAATTTAAAATTATTTTTTCTCAATTAAGTTGGATTTATTATGATTTAAGTATATCTCTAAATTAAATCCTTTTGTCTTGGGAAGATGTTCTCCCTCCCCTCATTGTAAGCATTGCTTTGGGACATCCTACATAGTAATGAATATGCCGCTCTGTGTCCCGTGATGTACGAGAAAGAAAAAGGGATTTTTAATACAGCTTACCTGTAAAATCCTTTTCTTGGAGTACATCACGGGACACAGAGCTCCCACCCCTCTTATGGGGACCATTTTGGGAGGCATACTGCTTGCTACAAAACTGAGGTACTCCTCCTATGGGAGGGGGTTATATAGGGAGGGGCACTTCCTGTTTGAGATTGCCAGTGTCCATCACCTGAAGGTACTCCATATAACCCACATAGTAATGAATATGCCGCTCTGTGTCCCGTGATGTACTCCAAGAAAAGGATTTTACAGGTAAGCTGTATTAAAAATCCCTTTATTTGTTAATGAACAGCAAAATGTGTACGATTAGAAGGGATTATTTCCATCTCTCTGCAACTAAAATGTTAGGTTTCATGAGGGGTAAAATTGATTTCTCTGATCTCTGCCCACAAGTAATTACTGGCAAATAGTTTGGGGCCTTCTCACTTTCTCTTGTTGGGTTTGCAGATGAAATGACTAGGACTTTTCCTTGAGACACATATTTCAATTGTATACCTCCCAGGGTGTCATTTGGGGCCACTTGTCTAATATTAAGAGAATGTTGTAGCTGCACTACCACTGAATCAAACTAGATCTACAATCATACTACTTTCATAGATTATATCCTCTCTCTGCTACTTGTAAAATTAATCTACGTTTAGATTTGTTACAGGAACATTCTCAGTTTGACTAATTTGACTTTTTATAGCTTTCAGTGGCTGCAGTCCTTAATGTTCCATCTAACAGGATTGTAGCCACAGTAAAAAGAGTTGGGGGAGCTTTTGGAGGAAAGATTACAAAACCAGGCATCTTTGCAAGTGCATCAGCAGTAGCCGCCCAAAAGTGAGTATTTTTTGCAATTATTAACTTGAAATTTAGAACCTATAGTTTTGCATGTCTACAATATTTAACCTATGTCTTTTCAGCTTTTTTGACGTAGCAGAATAGAAGAAAAAAATTAAATTGAAATGATTTTTTTTTCATGCAGGCACAAAAGGCCTATTCGTTGTGTTTTGGAGCGAAATGAAGACATGTTGATGACTGCTGGTCGTCATCCATTCAAGGGGATTTACAAAGCAAGTTATAGGAAAATAAATAATAAGATCTTTCTTTAGGAATTACTGTAAGTAAGATGGTTGATATATTTTTTTTTTGTCTTGTTATAGGTGGGATTTATGAATGATGGTAGAATAGTAGGAGCTGATGTTTCTTTTTACGCCAATGCTGGATGCACCCCTGATGAATCCATTTTGGTAAGATAAATCTTCTCTTGACTTTTTTTGTATTTTATAAAAAATTCTGTTTTCAGCATGTATTGCACGTTATTTGCTTTGCCATAAACAAGTATGCAATGCAAATTGTGTTGGCGAGTTGATTACTTGTTCCCCCTGTCACCAGCTGAAATGCCACATGTTTACATATTCCTTAATATTTTCTTGTTTCCATAATTGTTTTAAATATTTTTTAGCAAAAACATAGGCAAAACCTTGTTACAGTAATGGGCCGTAAGTTGTCTAAGCACCAGCAATAATTCTTCAAAAGATTTTCAGATCATAGTCCTTTAATGTGGGAAAAACTTGCCAAATTTTCAGGTGAAATTTTATAGATTGGGAGATATAGGGTGAAGGTTTATTCCAGTGTGGAGTGAATTCTGCAAGAGATTCTGAATCATTGTTCTCGTCCACATTAAACAGAACAGGGCCTCAGAAAGGATGCCTTGGGGGGAGCCCTAGACATGTAGAAGTCCCAGCACCACATCAATGGTTTTGGAGTCCAAAAGTATTTATTGCAAATCCAAAGTTACAATGGCTGGATGGAAAGGGATACTAAGACTATGGAGAATTATTGAATTATTATTTTAGAAATATAAATAATCCTGATATAAAGCTGGTTTCAGCAGCTGGTTTACACAAGGAAAATGTAGGCAGGTTCTTGAGCATTTTACTAGTTTTTGGTTGAGTAGAAAGGGTTTGGAATCTGCATATGTTTGCATTGCTGTCAATAGGCCTGCTTGAGAGATTACCGTCTCATCCTTTCCCATGATCACACACAAAGTGAGGTAAACTTGCGCAACAGGGACACAAGAAGCAATATTGTTTTGGCGGAAATTGTACTTTGACCATGCACAGCTAAGTGTTTGCCAATTTCAAAGACCAAATCACCTCCTGTACTTATAGGAGGGCCTTTTTAACTAGGAAAGAAGGAGAAGAGAAAGAAAATAGAGTCATCTTGAACAAATGAGTTCCCCTACTTTTAGGATTTCTTTACAATTCTGTTTGAGATACTAGTGTCGGTCAGGAGTGTCATGTTAGTAACAATGGGTGATCTATAGAATGCGCCCTAAAAAGTCGCCCACCGTTGCGCCTATGGAGGAGTGGATGATGCCTAGCTGCTGTTTAGAAGATAATAAGTGAACAAAAAGAATGTAAGATGATGAAACTCTCTAAGGAGTGTCAACAAATTAAAACAGCGCTATCAAATAACTGTGCATATTTGACTATATAAAATACATTACTACAACCCATATGTAATGATATACAGTGATAATAAACAAAATATATCCAGTTTAAGAAATAAACACTAAACTGTGACTGTAATAATAAACACCCGTGATTGACTTAAACGTGAAGTGAACGCACTGAAAGTGCAAGAGACAGTCTTTAAAAATAATTTAGAACGTGGCCAAACAAAGCAAAGTTCATGTGTATAAGGATCCTGCGATCTTCAAATTTTTTCAAAAACTTCCACCACACCCGACAGTGCTCAGTGACTCCTCCCCCATCAAATGGACACTCACCGGATAGGTATGCCTCACACTCTCGTGTTTTGGCACAAAAAACCTTATCAGATGTAGTTGTTCCCGTCAATAAAGATGTAATCCAAATATGACATCCAATCAGTTCCACATATATGTCAGAGAGAGACAAAAGAAGTGCAAATAGTGTGATACCATCAAAGGTTTAATAGCACACCAAAATAAAACTTCAAACAGTGCACTCACAAACAAAATCTTGTAAAACAGCAGAATATCACATCAAGAAACTCCTTCAAACGTCAAAATGGTGAGAAGCGGTCACGGCGGACCCCCGATCAGCGAGAAAAAGTGAAACCAATTCTCCTACTCACGGTGCCATGGACTTCTGTCAGATGCAGCTGCACATCCACTTAAATAAAAAACTTCAAACGCACTCTGCATCCAAAAACGCAGCACTCACTAGTAAAATTAGACTGTATGGCAATACCCCGACATGTTTCGTTATAAAAACTTATTCATGGGACTAACCACACAGTCATAAATGGTTACCTTATATCTGATGTAGTCAGATCAATCAGCCTATCAGTCCTGGGCGTTTTCCCACTTCCTCCATAACTGTGGGCGGAAGTAAACGATAATCCCAAACTGCTGTGGGCTGACAGCATCATCCACCACCACTGGCTGGTGTATAAATCAATCAGCCAGTGCGATAGGCGTGGCGCCAGTCCCCAGATTCCAATAGGTGAGAGAGTATGTTAATCACATCCCCCAACAGCAGCAGTCTGAGCCAATCACGTGCTGCACAGCGCATCCCGCTCCGCCTACAACGATGGGCGGGCCTAGAACGCTTATGCAGCCAAAGCTAGGAGGAAGTCAGCGCCTCCTCCATTGGCTGGCTGTCTTACCCAGCAGCCACAGCGGTAAGCCGACCTGATAGGTCGAGCAGACGCTGCTCATGATAGGCTCGCCGCGGGGAATGGCTTCTAACAACACAACAGGGGCAAATCAGCTGTTGTATAGGCAGACGTGGGCGGCGGAAATGAGAGGGAAAAAAAAGCCGATTTCCGGGTGTCCCCGTGACCACGAATCACATCTACAGCACAATCATTACACTGTGTTTATATTGAATAGCCATACAACAGTTCCTAATTAAGTCATCAGCTGATATATATCAATCATGCGCTGGAGTATATCAACAAATACATATAAAAACATTTGTCACTGGATGAAGGCAATAGTCAGTTAAAATAAATTAATAACATTTTGCATTAGTACATATTAGTATCAAACGCTAATTGCAAATTCATATAAATGATTAAATATATATAATTAAAATATATCTAAAATATGTAAGAAATGCATTAAAAATAAAACGATAAAATCAATCTAAAACTGGAACTAAATACAAGTGGTGAATTAGTGATCGCTGAGCTGATCGCAAATGGTCACCGATAACACCACCACTGGAGAAGGGATTAATTAATAGCAAAATATCAGATAAATGAATAAAAGAGTACATATACTGAAAAGATGCCAGAAAGGGTAATACTAAACCCACGGAGGGAAAGGTGTGGGTATGATAAATGTCTAAGAATTATTGATGAAGCAATTCAAGTCTACCTCTATATTCAACCCCCGCGGAAAAAGACATTTTAGCAAGAATATCCAGTGAGTTTCGCGCTGTGAAAGGTCACGGACTCTGTGTGACCCCCCTCCAAGATGGGTAAACCACATCTATGCCACAAAATTGAGCAAGCGTGGGGTCCTGGTTATGTACCTTTTTAAAATGCATGGAAACGCTATGTTCCTCAAAGCCTTTTTTAATATTTGCTAGGTGTTCTGATATGCGGATTCTTAGAAGTCTTTTAGTCCTCCCAACATATAATAACCCGCATGGGCACCATAGCAAATATACAACATATGACGAGTTGCATGTACTGAATTCTTTAATGTCAAACATTGTGCCATCGGAGCTGGTAACTTTGTTAATTCCTTTGTTGTGTTCTTTCACCGTGCGGCAGCAAATACACCTTCTGCAAGGAAAGAATCCTTTCAGATCTATTTTCAATTGGCGATCAGGTGGATCCAATATTTTGCGGACCACTCTATCGCCAAAATTGGGCGCACGTCTATATATAAAACGTGGCTGCTGAGGAATCACTCCACCCAGATGTCTATCTCTGCTGAGGATGTGCCAGTGTTTCTTATATATGGTTTCAATTTCCTTATATTGGATGTGGAAGCCCGTCAGGAAGCTCCACTGGTGTTCATTTGTGGATGGTTCTTCTATTTTCTTCTTAAGGAGTGTCATGTGCAGTATCTTGCGGCTTGATGATGGCCAGGTGCCAGCTCTGACAGGTCCTCTATTACGAATTAGATCAGGGAGCTATTCAGCCGATGCGGGCATTATCCAAGCTTTGTCTGCATGTAACAGGAGATCCTCAGAGCCCAGCTGAAAGGGAGAAGCCAAGGAGGGGAATATAGGGAGCCACTCGCTGACCCTGAGCTCTCGGCAGTGCTCAAGTGGACGGAAAACTAGTTGCGCAAACTGCTGACGTTTTCCCTGCATTAAAGACCCTGAGGGCACTGACCAGGGGACATTCACTCTCACACACACGGTAGGCAAACTTTTGTCTAGAATTCTACTTGAATCTAGAAATGGTCCAGAATCTTTCTGAAATACTGTCGATCAAGAAGAACATGAGGTTTCCTACAGTATAATCCAATAAAATGTTCTGTTTTGAGAATAGATTTGATTTGTTTCTTAAAGCCTCTCGGGGTGATTTTTGTAATTTTTGGTTATTGGATTTATAAAGAAATACATTCCTTTCCAGAATAGATATATAATAAAACAAGCTAATAAGTACAGCACACTGCATCCATGGAAACGCCCTCTTCATGTGTGCTGTTTTGTTTACGGTTATCATAAAAAGTAAAAGAAAATCCAAAATTTTGGGTTGACTTTAAAACACTAATATAGTGGAAATTTTTCAATGGGGACACTAGTTTTGGTGACCCTTGTGACACACTGGGAATCCCTCACTTTGAAGGGATTTACACTAATTTCTTGTTTTGGCTTTGGGACAAGAAGCAAGGGGAAATCTCCCCAATAGGACACAGATGGTAAAGAAAACTGATAGGAATTATAACCCTCCCTTTATCCAAAATGAAAAATAATTTGCCTTACACATTAATGAGTGCAGAAGGGACAGGTGATAGCATGGCACATTTACACAAAAACATTTTTTTTTAATTGTTACTTTCTAAGAAGCACTAAATGGTAAACTGAGAATTTTGGGAACATTTGTAGACAGATGTATATCTTTATTTAAAACCATGTTCTGGATTCTGAGGAAGCTCTTCTTTGGCCACTAATCTGCGTTGAGATTTGTCCTACCCCAATAATGAAATCTTGCTGGGGTGATGGAAGCTGCGCCGGAGTATTTCAGCAGCAGTCCACAATCTGTGCCCAGTGGTAACAGGGTATCAAGTCAAGTTTCCCAACTGTCAGTATCCTCCGGAGAAGAACCAGGCACCCACTTAATGTTGTAATAAAGTGGTATCCTGTGATGCTTGGATGTGCATTAAGTCTGTATGTGTTTTGCTTTATGATTCTTTTGCCAGGCAAAGCATTTCTGGGCTACTGCCTCCTTGTAAGGCCTTATGTTTTAATGGGGAAAGCTTTGTAATTATCTGCATGTTTTATTAATGGAATTTTGTATGATTAATCTGATATCATGCCTTTTGTGTCTTTCTTGTTAGGTACTTATAGTGGCCCTACTGAAGATGGATACTGCATATTACTTCCCTAACCTCAACTGCCGTGCCAAGGCTTGTAAGACCAACCTGCCTTCTAATACTGCTTTTAGAGGCTTTGGCTTTCCTCAGACTGGACTGGTTATGGAGACCATAATGGATGCTGTAGCTGTAAATTGTGGCTTACCTCCCAATCAGGTAAAACACCACTGGTACTTTATTTATATTCCTCATATTAATTTTCATGTTTTTTTCCAGCTATACTAACTCCTTATTCCAGTTTTCTGTTACGTTCCAAATCCCTATGTCACTTGTTTTACTCAAATGTACATATTTTCTCTTTATAAATAAATTTACTATTTAAGTGTCAAATTTTTTTTACTAAATTTTCTTTCATTAGTCAGATTAGAACATTAAATAAATTATAAGTGTATGACAGGATGGTATATAACACCAGACAAACTGAGCAAATTCAAAGAGGGTCAGTCAGTGGATTGTTGGCGGGGCTGCAGGTCCCCTGGTACAATGACCCATCTATGGTGGGAATGTCCAAAAGTCAGAAAGTATTGGGAAAAAATTCTGGGATTCGTAAAGGATATTACTAAAAAGGAAATAAAGACTGAACCATGGATTGTTCTCTTTCACGGTGGGGAGGAAGGGGTAAAAAGATATAAAGATTCTTTGGTTCCACATTTGCTTAATGCAGCCAAGAGGCTGATTCCAAGAAAGTGGCAGGAGGCAGAATGCCCATCGGAATGGGAGTGGATAGACTCGGTAGAAGAGACATATACTATGGAAGATCTAAGGAATAGTGTGGAGGAGGGCAACATGGTCCAAAATAAGAAATGGGACAACTGAAGGGCATTCAAGAAAACGTGGAAAACATAAGGGAGGACATCTAAATACAGTTAAGGTAGAAACAAAGAAATTAGGTTAAAAGGGAGAAACGGGGAAGAGATGTGAGGTGGGGGGGGCTGAGGGGATAGGGGAGATAATTAGATGTGTTTAGGCCATGTACTTAATGAGAATGTTAAAGCTCAAAACTATGTAAAGCCTTTATAACCGTCTATTAAAAAAAAAATAAAGACATATATGCAATGATGTACCACAAATGATGCAAAACCAAGGTAGAGACACTATAAGCTGGCAAAATGTGAGCAAGTCTCGTGTCCTCTATGTGGGTTGAGTCTGAAAGTGGAAAAAAACATTAAATAAAATGTAGAGGTAAAAAAGCAACAGTGGCTCCTGCCTGTCATCAGTCGGTTCAGGATGATTCAGGAGATGGGGGGGGGGCGCACTCTGTCCCCCCTCTTTTCTATGGCCGGCCAGGTTAACGTGCTCGGACAAGGGAACTCCACGCCATTTTTAAAAAAAAATTGGGGTGGAGTTCCCCTTAAAATCCACACCAGACCTCAAGGGTCTGGAATGGATATTTGGGGGGAACCCCACATAATTTTTTTTTTTAAATTGACGGCGGGGTTCCCCTTAATATCCATACCAGACCTGAAGGGCCTGGTATTTGAATTTGGGTGGACCCCCACACTTTTTTTTTTTATGAATGAATCCTCTCTGAATTGCCGGGAGCCGACAATTCATTATAGCCGCAAGTCCGGTTTTAAATGACTTTTTTTCTTTCAGAAATGACACTTTGTGCAGTGACAGTTCTAAGTACTGGAAACATGCGCTTTTTTACATGCTAACTTTACACCCCCCTAGGTACGAAATTTAAAGAAATGTTTCACTTTTATTGTTTCACTCTAAGCATTATTAAATTCACTGCTCCTACTTTTTTTGCATTGATACATGTCCCCTGAGGCAGGGCCCAGGTCCCCAAACACTTTTTAGGACAATAATTTGCATATTGGCCTTTAAAATTAGTACTTTAGATTTCTCCTCATAGACTTTAACAGGGTGTTCCGCGGCTTCGTTGTTCGCTGAACAGGCAATGTTCGAGTCGATCATGAGTTTGACTCGAACTCGAAGCTCATCCCTAGCTCTGACATTGGGAGCTCATGTTGCATGACGTTTCCCTATGAGAGCCGTCTTAACTGGTCCAACACAAGTCGGTCCGACTTTGAAAATGCTCCCTGTACTACTTTGGTCAGACTTTGATCTTACTTCAACCCATTGAATATCACTGAAGTCGGATCAAAGTAGGATCCTTATCCTTACCATCCGACTTTTGACATCCGACATGTGATTACAGCAGCAGTAAAAGGAATTTATCTCACACTGGGATTGTTTTGATTGGTCAAAGAACAAGTCAGACTATCACAAAGTTGGATCAAAGTAGTATCCTGTTCATGAAAGTCGGATGGATGTAGGACCAATGTAGGACTGATGTCGCAGAGCATAGTGGATGAAAGTCGGATGACTGTCATGTCGTATCAGTATGAACCCAGCCTAAAAAACAGTGGATAAGGGACATCAAAAAGTGCGCAACCCAGTTACTCAAATAATATATATCAATATATATTACATGTGCATAAATGTGTGATATTAATAATTGATCCAATGTCCAAACCGGATACCAACACAGATAAGAAAATTGTGAAGTGACAATAATCACATATAAATAAACCACCTAAACCAATTATAACTATAAAAAGTCCATATGGTGTAAATCTGTAAATAAAAAGTCCAAAGCTTGATGAATCCACCACACAACCACAAAATAAATGTGAAGATGCAGCAACCGATATATTGAGTAGATGGTATATGTCAGAAAAATCATATCCAGCGAGCTATTCATAAGATAATGGCTGCTTACCAGATCCAGGAGATATTGCGCTCTGAACCAGGCGACCTGCCTCTGGTCCGCGATGCTCCTCACACATGGACCGATCCTAGACTCCAAGAGGCAATCTCGGTGCACACCTGATCTCTGTTGTTCCTTCACTAGCAGTGAGATGAAATGGTGTTGTCTCGCATTACACCCAATGTCAGAACAGAGATGGTATCCCGAGGTCGGTAATTAGTAAAAGGAAGAAGAAAAAATCCTCATGGTGCAGTATGTTTTCTTAAAAAAGCATTTATTGCGCAAACTTCATCACATACTAACATCCATAGGAACAGACAGTTTTCAAACCCAGCTGCGGTTCACACCAGCTGGCTGGAACGTAATGATGTCACGGACTTGTGGCTCCACCCTACGCGTTTCCCCGTTTTAGGATTCGTCTGGGAACGGAGGTTCAGATACACTATAGTACCAAAAGTATTGGGACGTCTGCCTTTACAGGCACTTGAACTTTAATGGCATCCCAGTCTTAGTCCGTAGAGTTCAATATTAAGTTGGCCCACCCTTTACAGCTATAACCGCTTCAACTCTTCTGGGAAGGCTGCCCACAAGTTTAGAAGTGTGTCTATTGGAATGTTTGACCCTTCTTTCAGAAGCGCATTTGTGAGGTCAGGCACTGATGTGGACAAGGCCTGTCTCGCAGTCTCGCTCTAATTCATCCCAAAGGTGTTCTATCAGGTTGAGGTTAGGACTCTGTGCAGGCCAGTCATGTTTCTTCACCCCAAACTCTCTCCACCATGTGTTTTTTGAGGGCATATCAAACTAAAGCAGCCCATCTACATAGTCAGTGTTGATGGGGGAATGCCTCCCACAGCACTATTGTGTACTGTTGGTGGGGTGGGGGTATGGGGAGCCTTCTCGGGTGCCAGAACATGATTACTGCTAGCAGCTATAATCACCAGCAGTAATGGAATGTAAAAAATCTGACAGACTGGTTGTACCCAAGGCAATCGATAGACTTGGGTACAATCAGCCTGCCCATACATGGATCAAATCTCAGCCGCTCCCTGCTGAATCAGCCAAATTTTGATCCATGTATGGCCAGTTTAATAATGAAGAACAATTAAAAAGGGAGAGTAAAGTTTTTGTTTAGATGTTTCCTTTGCCCTGTTTTGCTGTTGGG
Organism: Rana temporaria; assembly: GCF_905171775.1. NCBI lineage: Eukaryota > Metazoa > Chordata > Amphibia > Anura > Ranidae > Rana > Rana temporaria. The sequence continues at coordinate 113,863,193 of NC_053494.1, forward strand.
TTTTTATATTTTGTTTTTAGATCCAACAAGATCAATGATGAGGAAAATACAAATGAAAAATTTGATACTTACTGCTTAAAATTTCCTTGTTGGCTGACCATCATAAACCTGATTGTGTAGATCAGGGGTCTCCAAACTTTCAAAACAAAGGGCCAGTTTACTGTCCTTCAGTCTTTGGGTGGGCCGGAATGTGGCCAGTAGGAGTAGAAAAGCCTCAGCATTGGTGCCCCATCATTGGTTCTAACACCTGGAATAGTGCCCCATTGTTAATATCAATGAGAATAGTGCCCCACTGGTGTCCGTAGGGGGAATGGTGCTCCAACATTGGTGTCAGTTGGTGGAATAATGCCGCAAGGGCCCGATAAAGGCAAGCAAAGCCCTCGGGGCCACAGTTTGGAGACCACTTGTGTAGGTGGAAAGTTGCAGTCTGCTCGTATTCAGCTTGTGTTTAAAATGTCTGAGTCTTACTCTATTCTCAGCTGCTTTAACCTACTTTTGCAATCTTATAGAGCTGTATGAAAATTGTTTAGATGCACCCAACTGCTCTTGTGCACAAACCCTAAAGGAAATTTGTCATGAGAGAAATACAGATGTTGCCATTGATCTCTAATTCAGAAAAATACTAGCTGCCTGGCTATCATACTGAGCCTCTTGCTTCAATATTGTGACTTGCTGGCCAAAAAAAAAAGCATAAAGATTAGAACTCCTGACTTTCATTTTACATTTCTAATCTGTGTGCTTGTTCTGAGTAACTGACAGAGAAAATATGAAACCAGCGATTAGCATAATGCTCTTGAAATTAGCATTTTTAAAAGGAAGTAGTCCATGATGGCATCCCCATCTCTTTTCGCAGATTTACTTTTTGGGTAAATTGAGTGGAATAAAAGGTTGGTAATGCTTACCTCCAGAGGAGCCGTTTGGTTTGATGGGTTCTCTGTTTTTTGCCATGACTCTGAGGCCCCGTACACACGGCCGAGGAACTCGACGTGCCAAACACGTTGAGTTCCTCGTCGAGTTCAGCCCTGAAGCCGCCGAGGAGCTCGGCGGGCCGAGAGCTCCCATAGAACAACGAGAAAATAGAGAACATGTTCTCTATTTTCTCGACGAGTTCCTCGGCGGCTCCAACGGGCCGAAAGTGTACAGACGACAGAGTTTCTCGGCAGAATCAGGCTCTGACCGAGTTTCTCGCCGAATTCTGCCGAGAAACTCTGTCGTGTGTACGAGGCCTCAGAACTGTTTTGTCCCCTCTGACACATCTTGTTCGGTAATGAGATGCTGCAAATTCCTATGAGCTCAAGTATTGGCAAATTACCCACAAATTTATTAGCATATGGAAAATAGGCACAGGCTACTTAGTTGTGAATAAAGTATATTATCACAAGGCAAAATAAATGACAATGCACAAAAATGTATAAACAGGTAAAGTTTGAATGCAATAAATATGGCAGTTAACCTAGATCATTGTGGTACTACACAACTTCCTAGTATCAGCAGCACTGGTAAAGGGCATTATAAACAGTGAAACATATATACAGTGAACAGTATAAACCCGTAAAAGAAATCTCATAGTAACCCCTCTGCAATAAATCACTAACTTGGGTATCCGAGTGCACTCTGTAGATATTCCCCTGATTGTAGGTATGTATATATCGTCTGAGAGAGAGTACGCCAAGAGATGGTTAGACAGCATCTGGTGCCTGACTTACAAACTTCAGCCTATCAACAGAGGGGCCCAATCTATACGGTGGTGCACTTTGATTACTATCCCTTAAGGCTACAAACGGTGATACGTTTTGGAGCTAAAGGCAGTCTGAACTGCTAAACAATAGGACAGCAAACACAGCCACAACTGCTCACCAGTGCTGGCACCTCAGCAAATCTTGTACTGGACACACATTTTTCCCCTGATGCTCGGTGTCCTCACAGGTTCAATTCCCAGAAGTCTGGTCCTCCGCTATCTCTGGTCTCTGCACTGCAACAGCTGTGTCTCAAGGCCCTGGGAATAGCTCTGCTCTGCCCTCCTTTCACAGGGGTTCTTGAGGCACTTGTAGTTTACAGCTGCATTCACCTCACCAGTGCAGCTCTCCTTGCAATCTACATTTTCCAAGATTCCATGCAGCTGCATCATAGCCATTCTAGTCATGTCTCTCCAGGTTCTCCTAATGTTGGGAGGCAAGTCGGCGCTGAAGCCAGCATAAGAATCCTGTTTGGCACATCAGACACTGGGGTTTATTTATAAATCCACTTTTCACTGCAAGTGTACTTGCTGTAGATCTGAGGGGGACATGTAAGGAAAATAAAAAAACAGCATTTTTGCTTGCACATGGTTGGATGATAAAATTAGCAGAGCTTCCCTTCATTTCAGATCTTCCCCTCAGATCTAAAGTGACCTTGTAGTTCACTTGTAGTGCAAAGTGGATTTGCCTTTAGTAACCCCACTGTGTGCTGCAGTCACTTTTTTAGTTTATCTATTCTGGCTAAGCACCTGGCCACAATGTAAAGTCAAAACTTCTAAAACAATAAAATAGAGTAGGCAAGGTTCAAAAATGTCCAGTTATTTATGTCTGCATCCTGATGAGGAGACTCCCCTCATTTCAAGGGCGCCGGGGGGGGAATGGATGTTCCGAAGCCTCCGCAAATTTATCAAGCACCCCTATCAGCAGCTGACCACATCTTTCTGCTGCAACTCTCCCCCAGGTTACCCCACCTTTCATGTTAAGGGCTCAGTTTACTGGTTTGAGCAGGCTCCCCTTCCCTATGTATGATAGCTGGTGGGAACGCTTAGAGTAAACAGTCTGTCTGCAGAGTGTACTGTAAACCCCCCCCCAACACTATCAAGATTAGGAACTGCATGGTCACATGAGAGAACTTTTGTAAGAAATAAAAAGTAGAAAGGTAAATTCTAAAACTGAACAAAAGCAGTTATGGCGCCTGCATAGCCATAAGTGTATTTAAAACCATTTATAATCTTGTGTGCTGCAGTACTTTCAGTTATTGCCAGAGCGTGGCATCAACCTGTGGTCCCCTCTCTAGCTGATTGGGCCTGTGAAATAGACAGGATTGAACATATTGAAAGTATGTTAGCGTGGGATGCCGATAAGAGTGAGGCCCACACTATTACGTGGACCGTTTAGTTACACTTCTGGTTCTCTGCTGATTTTAACACTTTTATAGCGGATACAGCTCCTACCACTTCCCCAGGGCCCTCTCATGAGTAGCATGATATCCCTTCTCCCCACTTTCCCTTTTTTTTCTCATTCCCCCCGCCCCACTCTACGTTCATTAAGGATATCCACAGGACTATGCATATGTGATAAATGTTCTTTTAGTGGCTTTCCGATCCTAATGTAGACTTGTACAGTACACTCAATGGACATAGGTTTTTCCTGGCTTATGTTTAGTCGATATGTTTTACAAATGATTGAAACTCAATAAAACAGATTCAACATAATCTTGTGTGCTCACAGCTACTTAATGTATGTAAATGTCAACAAATGCCTGTGACTTTGTGGTGATTTGCAGGTCCGCCATGTGAACATGTACAAAGGCATTTCTAAAACACATTATAATCAAGAGTTTGATGCCGCCAATCTGATGCGTTGCTGGGATGAATGCATGAAAAAATCCGCCTATGTCAATAGAAGAAACGAAGTGCAAAGATTTAACAAGGAAAATTACTGGAAGAAGAGAGGACTGGCTATTATTCCACTAAAATTCACAGTTGGCTTTGTTGAGAAAATGTATCATCAGGTATGTGCATCTTTATTTAAATGTGTGTCATCTAGTTTTCTTGCATATGGCAAGCAGGTTCAAGGTTTTCTGGCTGGTATGGGGAGAACACAAGGTTTGTTTCTTCAATCTTAAAGCTCTAAAGCCTCTGGAGGAATAAAACCTCTATTCCTAGGTCAACATCTTACCTTACAGGCAGACTACGTTATTGGTCTTGGCTGTCCAAAGGCTTTTATATACATTCAAGCTGAATGATGCTATGTAAATCTCTACATGCCACACAACATCTAAAAAAAAATAAAAAATGCCAGACTTTCTACTGCACCTGCGCAGGATTGCTTTAACTCTCCATTACTGAGGTGTCAACATGAAGAATGCTCACTGTTGGACTGAGCTTATGGCACCTCTCCCTGCTGCCACTCTCTTGATATTTCCATGAAGGCTTGTGAGTTGTCAAAGGATGTTTGTGGTTTTATGTGTAAGTACCATGTTGTTTAAAAGAGAAGTATGTTTTTTTTATTTTTTTATTCATACCTCGGTGGATGGAGCATCAGACCGATGCTGCATCTGTCCCCCGACGTCTCTGCACTGAGAACCGAGCCACCGAACATTGCCGATGGCTCGGTTCATACTGATCCCCAAAAGGAAATCTGCTGAATGTCAGTCAGGGTCTTTCCTCTCTGCTTCTCCATGCTCATTAGAGCGCTGAGCTGTAGAGGGTCAGGGAGAGGCTGTCCGCTGGGACTTCCATCAATCAGGGCAGCTGGCAGATCCCAACTTGGAATTCGTGATGACGCGCTGCCCCGACTGATGGCAGTGATGTTAGCGGAGAGCGGATTTCAGACCGCTCTCCGCTGAAAACGGGTCACAGGAGTGCAAAACGAATTACACTCCTGTGACCTATAGGAAAAGCCCAGCATAAAAAGCTCAGGCTGGACTTGTCCTTTAAAGTTGTTACAGAGGTAAAGAATGGAAATAGATTATCAGCAATAAGACAGATGACCAGAGTTTTTTCAAATTTGCACGTCAAACATTTAGTACAGGCACTGGGAAATCAGGAATTGGTGCAAAGAAAAGATGGCCCTGTTGTCTCTGTACTGGATGATTGAGATAACAACCAGAAAATAACCACCAGCAGTAATGTAATGTTTAATGGCGGCCGTTCCATTAGGGACGCAGAGGCGCTGACCCAACTAATCCATGCACCCAATGTTTTTTTTCCTTTGAAGCACATGATTACAGCCTGAGGCGCTAATTGGCTTAAAAAAGGGTGGGCTTAGGGGCGCAGAGCACTGCCCCCTGAGCCCATCAATTTGTGTGACATTGGCAAAATATTATTCGCTATTGTCTTCCTGCTTCTCCTCCCGGCTACCCAGTAAGCGCGTCCTGATTAGCCGGGAAGAGAATCGACCGCATTGGCCGCTGAGGTGGAGGAGGAAACGCAGGGGGAAGCCAAAGCTGCTTGTGACTTAGAGCCCATTCACACCTAGGCGTTTTGTCGCCTGTAGCGCGACGCTCACAAACGCCAGAGGGACCAAAATACATCAAAGTCTATGGGGATGGTTCACATCTGAACGCTGATGCGCCTGACGCCCATCGCCTGTAGCCAAAAAAAGTTCCGGACCCTTTTTTGTCGCGCGTATCGGGCAGTTTGGGCGTATTTGAGCGTTTCCATTTCCCATAGAAAGTAATGGAAACGCTTGATTCAAGCGACTTGCGCGACAACGGGCGTTTGCTACGGGCGTTTCGTCGCTTTAATCAATAGAACTTGTCGCCCATGCAGAAGATTAAAAAAATCTACCAACATAGCAACAAGTGATGAAAAGATGAGTTTTTCCTATTGGCTAAAATAAAAAACGTCAAAGTACAAAAACGTCGGACAACGCTGTATGCAAACGCGCAAATAAGCATGAATACGCTCGACAAAACGCCGGGAAAAAACGCCGAACGACCGACGCTCAGGTGTGAATGCAGCCCTAAAACAGTAAAATAATGGCTGTAATGCCATTGCACATATTACCTGAATATATTACCAATATTAAGAAAAAAATATAAGAAAATCCTTTTTCTTCATATTTTTTCTTTCAGCAGCTTAGTGGATTCCCCTTACTTAGACTTATGCAGTAGTGGAATAGTGCAATACATGTTTAAACTTTAATGTGCTATTATTACAGGCTCTGGCTGAAATTGTGTTGCCGATTTAGAAATGATCAGCAAAGTAGTGTTATGCCCCGTACACACCATCACTTTATGTGATGAAAAAAAACGACATTTTCTGTGAAGTAAAAAATGACGTTTTTGAAACTTCAATTTTCAAAGATGAAGTTGCCTACACACCATCGTTTTTCTCACAATGTTCTAGCAAAGCGAGGTTACGTTCTCACCACTTTTTCCATTGAAGCTTGCTTCATAAGTAGCTTCTGGGCATGCGCGGGTGAAAAAACGTCGTTTTAAACAACGTTTTTTACTACACACGGTCAATTTCTGTGAAGTAAAAGTTGACGTTTTGAAAAACGACACATAAAATTGAAGCATGCTTCAATTTTTTTTGGTCGTTTTTTAGAAGACATAAAACAACGTTTTCCCCCACACACGGTCAATTAAAGTGACGTTTTTAAAAACGTAATATTTTTTCATCACATAAAGTGATGGTGTGTACGGGGCATTAGTTTTGATGTCAATTTTAGATTTAGTTTTAGTCATAGTCTTTTGAATAAAATGCCATTTTAGTTTTAGTCATATTTTAGTCATCCAAATTGTTTTAGTCGTATTTTAGTCGACTAAAATAGTGTTAAATTAGTCGACAAAATTAATGCTGGTGCAAAGCCCTCCTGCATTGTAACTGCAGCCTTGCTAAACAGTATGCAGAATAATGTGCAGAACAAACCTGTTTGTGTTTCTACAGTATTTTATGGATTTCTGCATGTGGAGAGATATGGCGCAGATGTGTATGTGACCAACACACTGGAGGGAGATGGTTTGGGGGGTCTGGGTTAGATGGTAGTGTAATTCCAAAACACTGTAGTGCAGCACATCTCGAGAGACTAAATATATTTTCTCTACAGTAATCATCTGAGTGTAGCAGTAAAAAAAAAATGTATTTATTCACACGACAACTTACAAGACAATGTACAGTAGTGATAAAATCGCACGTCAAATCACATGCCAAGTATCATCCTATTGTAGTGTTCAAATTGATGCAACGCCGACTTTGCGGTGCTACATCAATTTGAAAAAGTGCATGCGCTACTTTTAGCGATTCAGGTGCGACTTCAATAGACATCTGTGCATGAAGCTGCACAGATGTCTTTAAAGTTGCACTGAGATGCGGCTTTGAAATCGTGCGATTTCACCTGATTTCAAAGCCACACTCAATGTGAAAGGGGGCTAAGTGTAGCAATAGGTGGATGAAAAACAATGTAAATAGCAACTCACAGAAGTACAGGCTTAAGAGCCTTACACCATGCAGGTCTTCCACCTCATGTGGGTCCGATCATCCAGATGTAGGGCATCCAAGCGGGGTTTAGCTGTCACTTTAGCCTATGGATGTGGATGTGAGCCCTATAGAGTACTGGGAGACTATAAGATGGCCAACAGTTTCTTGTGGCTCCAATGACAGCTGAACCCTGCTTGGTTCTCCTAAATCTGGATGATTAATGGACAACCGGAACCACATGAGGCTGAAGACCCAAACGGCATAAGGCTCTTAACCGTGTTAACATTCCAGAGTCCACAGAGATTTCCCTTACAGTGTAAGTGGAGATTATGCAGACTCTGATGTAAAGGGGGCTCGGCGGACTCTGATGTAATATTCTCAGAATAGGTAAAATTGGTAAAATTCTTAGACTGTAGCTGTGGATAGGATATCTGGCACCCAGATATACTGTAGCCGTACCTAGGATATCTGGCACCCAGGGTGATTTTTTTTTTACCCCCCCTCCAAAAAACAATGTTCTGAAGAAATAAAGTAATTTGTGGGTGTGGTCACATTGCATCAGTTGGTGGGGGCTTAAAAGGGCATGGTTAAGTAAAATGTACGTCACTGTACAAATCTCCCCTAACTTTCTAAAATTCCACCCCTACTGAGACCTCTCAGTACTCATATGTGAGCTGTTTTATTAAACAACTGTCCGATGCCTAATAATTGTTTATTATACCATTGCTACATATATATTTTACTATTTTATTTGCTTTGTTCCTCAGGCGTCAGCTTTGGTTCATATTTACAGAGATGGGAAAGTCCTTGTCAGCCATGGTGGTGTAGAACTGGGCCAGGGTCTCAACACTAAAGTCATGCAGGTATTGAAGCAATTCATTACTCATTTGTACAATTTATCATCACAATATATTATGTGGTTTATAAACACCCCTGTTAAATAGCGGTTTGTGAAAAACCTTGCTTAACTTACCAGGGCTTCGTCTATAAGGTCACAGCGAAAATGCATCACTTTTCCTGTAGCCAGGTGCTGGGCTACAGCAATATGGAGGCCTTGACTTTTATTATCCCCCTCTGCTAAGATACCGATACGCCACAGGGAGTGGAATTAGTTGCAGTTGAGAGACGGGGTGGTCTTGTAGCAAATGTATTTATTTATAATCGCACACATAGGTTGGACTTGTTGGACTTTATTTTAACCTCACCTACTATGTAACTATGTAAATGACCACTTTACCCACTTCAACCAAAGACTAACAAGCCTGAACTGTAGCCAAAGTTCTTTGGAAAAGTTCTCTTTCCACTATGGCCTGCCTCAGCGTATCCATCCCAGGAAGACACTTTAAGAGTAAGCTCATCAAAAGACGGTTAGATCTGCTAGGTATTCAGAAATCCAGAACTACTCCCTATCATCCTTAAGGGGACCCCCTTAGTAGATATGCTTGGGACTCTCTTGGCCAAAACAGCAATGGAGTAGGCACATTGCAGCTGTAGTACTGAAAATTATGCTATGGGCTATTCACCGTATCTGCTGATGTTCAGGAAAGAAGTTCGACTACCTGACGATCTGGTCTGTGGCCCTTCCTTAGATCAGAGATCAATAACCTCTCACTGAGGATATGTAGATTGAGATAATATGACAATCGCATATGAAAAAGCTCTGGGGCCTCCAATGCCTGAGGTCAAAAGAACAAAAGAACTTTGACCTTAAAGTAAGAATACAGAAAGACATGCAGCCTGGGAACAGAGTTTTGCTGTGAAATCTTGGCAACAGGGAAGCAACGCCTTATCTGCAAACAACTGTCTGAAAACTGTTCAAGGAACAGATGAACAGGACAGTGAGGAAGAAGTGATGGGCATCGACTGGCTGTGGCCTTCTTTATCAAAAAATAAATAAAAATGTCTGCTGCAACCAAAGAATTTGAGATGCCAGAACTCACGCTTCAAAGTCAGGATCACATGGAGATAACAATGAAAATGGATGAGGCCAAACCTACTGCATCACAGGAACCACGAACCAAGCAAACCATTGGGCCGCCACAGAAACTGACAAATGACACCTTGGGAGAAACCTCAGAGGAAGTCACTTATACAACGGAATGAAATAATAATAGGCTGACCCTCCTTACCAAACATTTAAATTAGGGCCACCTGTACTCACTCCCTGACACACCCAGGTGGGTCATTTCTACATCACTGGCCAATAAACAATATAACCTCGGCCCCCAACAATTGGTTGGAGGTTCCCTTGTTGATCTCGGGTGTCAATGAGAATTATTTAGGTAGTTACTTGTTAATTTATGTTCATCTTAAGTTACTTGCTCCAGTATGGACGCTCTTGCTTGAAGGACTTTGTCCCATCTTGGTGACAAAAGAGTTTAATGGGGGGAGTATGTAGCCAGGATATGGGCTACAGCACTATGGAGAAGGAGACATTACCTTATTTTCTTCTTTACCTCTATTGAGGTACTAATGTTATGCTTCACTATTCTCTTCTGGTCAGCAGGGTGAGAGCCATGTATAATGGCTACAATATACAGTAATGGTTACACTACAGATCCCAATATGCACAGTGCAGTAGGAGGAGTGGAAAATATATTTTTTATGAAACTTCTTCCTCTTCGCACCAAAGGAGTTAGAGGGAGAGCCCCCTTGTCTGGATATTTGCCATACCATGCTGCATGCCATACTGCACCTATTCCAAACCTAGGCTACACCTGTACTAACCCTATACTCAGTGCTTTAAGTGGGCCAAAAGAGGTGCCGCTGCGTGTGATGGCACAGTGGCTGCGTGTGATGAGCACAGTGGTGACAATTGATGGGCACAGTGGCTGCATTTGATGGGCACAGTGACTGCGTGTGATGGCACAGTGGCTGCGTGTGATGGCACAGTGGCTGCGTGTGATGGGCACAGTGGCGACAATTGATGGGCACAGTGGCTACTACGTTTGATGGGCACAGTGGCTGCATATGATGGCACAGTGACTGCGTTTGGTGGCACAGTGAGGCTGCAATTAATGTTTTTTTTTTTTCTTTAGTCAGAGAAGGCAAGCTCAAAATAACAAACATTTTTTTAAACTGCTATTTTATATTAAAAAAATTATGGTCACCTCAGGCTGAGGTGACCATATTTTTTTAAATAAAAAATAGCAGTTTAAAAAAATGTTTGTTATTTTGAGCTTGCCTTCTCTGACTAAAGAAAAAAAAAAAAAACATTGAGGTCCTCAGCTCAGTCCAACACCCCCCCCCCTCCCCAATACACAATACTTTCTTACTTTTTGCAGAGTTTTTACTGTATACAGTAAGGCAGGCCAGGCCCAGGCGCAGCAGCAGGCTCCTCGTGAGTCACGACTTGTTCTCTGACTGGCGCCGACAGTCACTCTCGCTCCCTCCTCCCCTCTCACCGCCGGCGTGACGTCACGCGGCGCACGTCGGTGGATTGAACCAAATCAATCCTCCATGGGGGGGCGAGGAGACGCACAGGAGGAACAGGAGCCAGCCAGGAGTGCACGCGGCAGCCAGTGAGTCGGCGCCAGCGGGCATATAGTTTAGTGACTGCGCTGTCACATCTGGGGGGGATTTTACCATACCCGTCCCCCCCGCATTATTTCCTGGGGGGGATGCGTCCCCCCCGTCCCCCCCGGTTCCTACGCCCGTGCCTGGGGCTGCGTTCCGGTACGGGAAACCCACGTACTGGGCGCACGGAGAGGTGCTGGTACTCTCCAGGGCCATTTTTGGAAGTGGCGGTACTGAGTACCGCCGCGTTCCGGCCCAGTTAAAGCACTGCCTATACTGCATTATACCAAACATTTACTGCATCTGAACCACATCTACCTTGCACCTGTGCCAAGGCTACACCGTACCTATACTGCATGCAGGTTAACTGGGACTGTTGTTAAATCCACAAACGCTCTTAAAGATCTTAATGATAGCCGGCAAAAGAACATCTTAAAGGACTGCCCCTCCCATGCTAATTATTCTGCAAGCCCCCTTTATTTTGCAGTCTTCTCCAAAACCTTCCTCATTTTCTTTTGGGCAGTGTATACCCAATCAGTGTAGGACTAGCATCGCTGCCATAAATGCACTCTGGAATTATAGCTCCAGCACAGTGGAATAAAAAATTGTTAGGAACCTTGTGCTACAGAAAGAAAAAATGCTAAATGAATAATATTAAAGCTGCCCCCCTCAAAGTGCAATGTGCTACATTTTTGTAATTGCAGTGATGTGTGGTAAGGGCCGCTAGTGTGAAGTGCTGAACGAATGTACAATTAATTATTATTATGCATTTGTGATTAAACAAATATAATACAATATAATAATAAAGTGCATAGTGGTATTAATGATATATCAAATATATACAGTTCAGCCATTTTTGACAATTAATAATAACAATAAATCAATCAGTTTAAAGTCCATAAATCTCTTAGGCCCTGTACACACGATCAGTCCAAACTGATGAAAACGGACTGAAGTTCAGTTTCATTGGTTAACCGATGAAGCTGACTGATGGTCTGATGTGCCTACACACCATTAGTTCAAAAATCGATCGAGTCCAACGCGGTGACGTAAAACACAACGACGTTCAGAGAAAAATGAAGTTCAATGCTTCCAAGAATGCGTCGACTTGATTCTGAGCATGCCCGGGTTTGGAACCGATGCTTTTGCGTACTAACCATCGGTTTTGACCTATCGGTTACCAGTCCATCAGTTCAATTTTAAAGCAAGTTCTAAATTTCTGGACCGAAGGATAACGGACTGATGGGCCCACACATGGTCGGTTTGGACCGATGAAACTGAACTTCAGTCCGTTTTCATCAGTTTGGACTGATCGTGTGTACAGGGCCTTAGGGATGTGGCTCAATCCATGCACCGTCACCAAAGGCAAATCTTTATATATATATCACCCGATGAGTGTGAGTAAATTGCCTACTCACCAGATGAACATGAACTAAAAAGGTCACAACATGCCAATGGAGATGTAGCTGAAAACCTTTTAATTATTATCCTCCTCTCCACCACGGTAGACTGTTAAAAATGAACATAAATGGGACCATAGCATTATATAGTTTATTTAAAATTATGAATAAAACAATGACATAAGTGGCTGCTTACATTTATAGGTGCCTTTTATCAGCACTGGGGATAACAGCATAGATCACCAGGTAGGTCTGCAGCCGCCCGGCCTCTGCTCTGTACTTAATGTGCGTTTCACTGCCGTGGTCAGGGCTGGCCCTACCATGGGACCCGATGGTACCATTGTACCAGGCAGCACTTTCAGGGGGCAGCAAATTTTCTGCCCACACGCCATCCCATTCCGCCAGCTCCACTCTCCACTCCACTGTGGGGCTAATTGCCGCCCGACCGCTCCTCCCGTTCCGCTCTCCGCTCCACTGTGGGGTTAATTGCATGAATAGAGCCATAACAGGTCCTTTTTATACTCCTATGTACATGTATAGAGCCATGATAGGTCCACTTTAGTTATCATGATATAAAATAATGGATGTGGGGGCATTTTGGTGAACGTAATTTTTTTTGTGGGGGGGGGGGGGGGCAGCATTTCATTCTTGGTATCAGGCAGCACAATGTCTTGGGTCGGCACTGGCCGTGGTGATGGTGAAACCAGACGTAGAGTAGAGGAAATGATTCAGAACAATGTCTTTTATGCTACTTAATACAAAATAATACATTGAGTGTCACAGTTAAGCATGTCTTGAAAAGGGCAAATTGCTATTCCACAGCACTGTATGTTGGATACATTTTGTTATATTTACAATTTGTTTTTCTAGAGACAAAATCCAAAATGATTTTTCATTAAATTGTTTGTCTAATCCATATTAGATTGCAAGCAGAGAGTTGAGGGTACCATTAACATATATACACATCTCTGGGACCAGCACAGAAGTTGTACCAAATTCAATTCCAACTGGTGGAACCATTGGGACAGATGTTTATGGTCTGGCAGTTAAGGTAAGAGTTTGACGGAATTGTTCCAAGTGGTACTGTATGTCGTGCAACAGACAAACCATGTGAAATGTAAAGGCTGCCAGATAAAATGAAACTCTGTTGCTTCTTTGTTACTGTAAGGCCGGGTACACATGAACAAACATGTACGGTGAAAGCGGTCCGGCGGACCGTTTTCACCGTACATGTCTGCCAGAGGGCTTCTGTACGATGGTTGTACACACCATCGTACAGAAGTCCGCGCGTAAACATTACGCGGGGCGTGTCCGCGTCGTCGCCGCGACGATGACGCGGCGATGACGCGGAGACGTGGGCGGGCCTGCCATTTAAAGGCTTCCACGCATGCGTCGAAGTCATTCGACGCATGCGAGGGACGGCGGGCGCCTGGACATGTACGGTAGGTCTGTACTGACGACCGTACATGTCCGAGCGGGCAGGATTCCAGCGGACGGTTTTAAAACACGTCCAGGAATATTTGTCCGCTGGGAAAAGGCCCGGCGGGCAAATGTTTGCTGGAATTCGGCCCGCTCGCGCCCACACACGACCAAACATGTCTGCTGAAACTGGCCCGCGGACCAGTTTCAGCATACACGTTTGGTCGTGTGTATGGGGCCTAAGGCTGGGTTAACACCTATGCGAATTGGGTGCAGGTTCCCCTGCATCCAATTTGCATAGTAGGAGAATGTGACCGGCTCTCTATGGAGCTGGTTCATATATCTCTGCAGCAGGTCAGGTGTGATTTGCTGAAAAAACATGTGCTTTTTTGGTCCGTTTCAGGTCCGAATTCAGCACCAAATTTGGGCTGAAATCAGACCTGAAACTGTGAACCAGCACGCACCAGACCCCTGCTGTGCTACGGATGTGGTGATGGTGTGAACCCAACCTAAATGTTAATTTTTCTTGCATGGGTTGGAGCCAGCAAACACTTGTCCTGAAAATGTCCTCATAAGAAGCAAACATTTCAAATGTTCAAAAAGTGTGAGGTGGGCTGTAACAACCATTGTATAAATACTGCCTTTTTCAACCATATTGGAAAGGTCTAAACCTTGTGACTTTTCTTGATCCACATTGCTGCTATCTGGAGCTGAAGTTGGTGCACAGACACACTGCGTTGTCTTCACAGTCTGCCACCAAATTATTGGTTCATGGTCTTATTGTTGTGAATAAAAAAATTATAATTTAAGAATTTGTGCTACCCTTTCTGTAAAAAAAAAATCACAGAGCAAATGAACAAATAAAAACATTGGGCCATATTCTCAAATAATTTACGCCGACGTATCAGCAGATACGCCGACGTAAGTCCGATCCTATGTTTAAGTGTATTCTCAAACTGAGATACACTTAAACATGCCTAAGATACGACGGCCTGCGCCGTTGTATCTTAGGCTGCAATATTTACGATGACCGCTAGGTGGCGGTCAGCGTAGAATATGCAAATGACTAGTCACGCCGATTCTCTAATGTACGCTTGCCCGCCGTAGTGTTTTAACGTTGTTTCCGTAGCGATACGCGGCGTAAAGATAAAGATGCCCCCTAGGTGGCGTACTCAATGTTAAGTATGGCCGTCGATCCCGCGTCGAAATTTGAAAATTTAACGTCGTTTGCGTAAGTCGTCCGTGAATGGCGCTGGACGCCATTTACGTTACAGTCAAAACAAATGACGCCCGTGAGACGTCATTTAGCGCAATGCACTTCGGGTAATTTACCTGACGGAGCATGCGCATTACGATCGGCGCGGGAGCGCGCCTAATTTAAATGATCCACGCCCCCTACCAGGATCATTTGAATTAGGAGGGCTTGCGCGGGTGGACTTTACGCGACGCAGCCGCAAGTTTACAGGTAAGTGGTTTGGGAATCAGGCACTTGCCACTTAAACTTGCGGCGGCGTAACGTAAAGGACATACGTTCCGCCGCCTCAGATCTTTAAGAATATGCCCCATTATTTCAACATGAAATTAAAAAACCATATCATCACAGAGTGGAACTGTGGATACGAAAACAAAATAAAACTGTAACGGTCACCACCGTTTACGATATTCCCATTCCATCAACCCAAGACAGCTTCCGAGACTCCACAATCCAGCAGACCTGATCCATAGGAATTCCCTCGGAGAGACGAGACATACGCTCTGTGATCTGAGTCAAATGAATGAACCTTTAATGGTATCTTAGCTTTCTTATGAATAGTACAAACTTGTTACAGTTAAGCATAGGGACAAAGAAACTCTCCACCCACACATCACACAATGGGGCTTCAATCACATTCTTTTAGATAATGACATTCAGAGGAGTTAATTATCCCCCAGACGTTCCGTCTTCAACAATAAGTGATTCACCTGCATAATACACATTCCTTTACTAAACATAATTGATATGCTAATTCCCTACCCCTGAAAGGAGACATCTGACCTTTAGACTGCTAACTCACAACACCTCTATCATCAATAGACTTTTCACACAAAACAGTATTAACATTGAACTCTTATTGACCAGTTGGGGGTCAGAATGAAATCCATATCTCCTGCAATACATGAATTATCAGTAATGTCCCATCTCATGTAATTTATAATTAACTAGCTGAATACCCGGCGTTGCCCGGTCTTCCTATCTTAACCTTTTGGGGAGGAAAATCATAGTAATATAAATATACCCATCTTTTATATAAGGGTGTAGGTAAGGGTTAATTTAACTGTCATATATTTTTATTTGGCATATAAGTAATATGTGTACCAGGTATTATTGAAATATCTCCAGGCGTACAGAAGTTATGTGGGAACATACATTTCCCATAGATTTGCATGGGACTTTAAACAAAAACCCCGACCCTCACAAATGGGGGTAGTTAAGGGATAAATTAACTATCCTATAGTTTAAGTGGACATATAAGTAACATGTGACCAAGTGTTATCGAAATATCTACAGCCGTTTGGAAGTTATGAAGTAACATGTATTTCCCATAGAGTTGAATGGGACTTTAAAGGAAAACCCCGACCATGGCAAATGGGGGTGGGTAAGGGTTAAACCACCTATCCTATGTTTGTTGCTGACATATAAGTAACATGTGTGCCAAGTTTCATGTTAATATCTTTAGCCGTTTGGACGTGATGCTGGAACATGAAGTAACATGTATTTCCCATAGAGTTGAATGGGACTTTAAAGAAAAACCCCGACCATGGCAAATGGGGGTGGGTAAGGGTTAAACCACCTATCCTATGTTTGTTGCTGACATATAAGTAACATGTGTGCCAAGTTTCATGTTAATATCTTTAGCCGTTTGGACGTGATGCTGGAACATACATACATACATACACACACACACACACGTTGAGTTTTATATATATATATATTTCTCAGTCACCCTATGCCCAAAAGGGGCACAGGTTGACCCTAGGCGCAAGATTCATTAGTGATGCTGGCACAGGAGTACCCCCCATCCTTCAAAAGTCTCTGGGTGTCACGGGTCATTCCGTTACAAAAACAATGCCACGTCCCGATAGATTAGGTTATATAAGAGTAGGTTGGGAGATGATGGACTTTATAGGCATAATACAGATTAAAAAATATGTACATTTATTAGAAGAGAAACATACAAAATAATTGAAAACATAGATAACAAAGTGGCCGTTCCTAGAAGGGCATAGGAACACAAAAGTTAATAACACACCACCTGTAAACCAAAAAGGTACTGCATATTGAAGAGGAGGACCAGGGTCACTTCCTACTGGTATATATATAACCGTATAATTTATGGAAGGCGATGTGTCATGTACAGCTCAGCTTAACATGTTACGTGTATTGAAATGCCGCTTCTTCAGGAGCTTATGGCGTGTTATTTTAAAAGTAAAAGGTGGGAGAACATGCGGAGAATATAATCATGATCAGGGGCACAAATGCATTCACAAGAATTTGTCCTCTAGTTGCTTCGCAAAGAACAATCTATAGGTTCAAGCTCTCAGAGAGTCCTTAATTAGGATAGTGGCAAGAACCTTGCAAAAGAAAATGAGAAACGACCCAGTGCTGGACAATTCTTATAAAGTTCATAGAGTAGTTAGGGACACACCCACTAGTTATAGGATTTCATTTGTCCAGAAAATAACATTTCCAGGAGAGGTATCATTCAGATTGAAAATGCCCGGGGTTCTCCGCCTGTGATGACAGTCTCGGGAAATAGGAGATGGCTGTCATCACAGGAGGAGACCCCCGGGCACCGCCTCTGAAAGTACAGAGCAGTCACCTGAACCTCCATATGTTCTCAATTTGTTCCTCCAATCATTCGGCCTTCTTGATAAGAAATTATGAACCACCAGGGCTTTTTTTCAGCGGGAACGCGGGGGGAATGCAGTTCCGGCACCTCCTGGACTGACTGTATGTAATGACAAGGGGTGCTGGGGTGTGCTGCAGGGTATTGATGATCACTGCTGGGGCATCTATTCTAGCTGGAAGGCATCTATTTTTGCAGGGGGTGGTTTGTTGTTGCTAAGGAGGTCTATTGTTGCTGGTGGGAGATCTTAAGTTGCTGGGGGGGTCAGTTGTTGCTGAAAGAGATCTACTGTTGGGGGGAGGATCTATTGTTGGCTGATGGCTGCCGGAGAGTCTGTTAATGCTGGCTGTGCAGAGATCTGTTGATGCTGCCGGGAGTCTATTGATGCTGGGGGGGGGGGGGGTATTGTGGGTTGATCCTTTGCTGTTAGCAGGGTCTATTGTTGCTGGCTGCAGGGGATCCGGATTTTCTTGATATCATTACCAAATTCCATACAAATTACTTAAAAAAAAAAAAAAAATGATACTTGGTTCTGTATTGTCTAAAAGGGGCGGTACTGGGAGATGGGTAGGGGGATGGAACCATGGGATGGTGCTCGGATGTGGGTAGGGGGCAGAGAAAAGGGGTGACCCGGGGAAGTTCCTGCACCTATTGTCTGAGGAAAAAAAGCCCTGTGAACCACTATAATTAAGGAATGACCTCAACAGTGCATAATAATCCAACTCTATACAATGTCTTCTCCACATTTCTTCATTCATGTGACATACAGAATACAATTCCACTCAACAGTGTAATATTAAAACAAATTTCTTAAAAACTTAAAATCAAAATCCACTCCCATAAACAGTGCTTCCAATTGCACTGATTAGTATTGCCATTGTGGAATAGCACCGCAAAGGAGCTGCTGTCATCAATTATAATGTGTGTGTATTTATGTGCATACAGTATGTATTTGTGTGTATATACGTTGTGTATACAAGCAGGAGGAATTCCCCATCCTCACACTCCTTATGTTATACATTCTCACGTTAGACTTTTTAAGTTCTCTAGAGACACTCCATACAATATCTTAAAGCAGATGCATAGACCTGAAAATTGGTTATTGGTATCCTCAAGTTTGTATGGGATTTACATGAGGACATTCATAACATTATCAAAGTCACAAACTTGATGGATAAGATTAGTCTGATTTGTCTGGAACAGTTGTAAGAATAGTTGTAAGATGGTGCTGCTTATGCAAGACCTCTATTTCCAGTATCTCTCATTTAGAAAGAAATTTGGTGATCACTTGACCACAGCTGCTTACACAAGCCTGCAGCATATGCTTTATTTATTTGTTTATTACATGTTCTTGTATAGCACCATCAATTTACCCAGCACTTTACAGATATATATTGTGCATTCACATCAGTCCCTGACCTCAAGGAGCTTACAATCTAAGGTCCGTAACTCACATTCATACATACACATACTGGGGCCAATTTAGATAGGACCTAATAACCTACCCAGACAGGCACATGGAGTACATGCAAACTCTAGGCAGGTAGTGCCTGGTTGGGATTCAAATTGACAACCCTAATGCTGCTAGGCAGAAGTGCTAACCACTTAGCCAATGTTCTGCCCATATATGATATGGTACTGTTTTATTTATAGTTCTATTTATCGAATAGCAAATTATCTGTAAAATAGCAAATCTTCCATAAAAGATCTTGCAACAAAAACTGCTTTGGTCTTGCAAAACTCTGCCTCTCCCCCCTATACTATACAATAATCTACTATCTTGAGAAACATAGGTCACTATTCTTGGTCTCATCACATAACCAGTGCCATTTACTACATTGAGAAATATACAATTCAGTAATTTTAATTGGCTATGAAATTATTACTGCATGAAAAAATGCTCGGTGTAATGCCGCGTACACACGACCATGTTTCGGGTTCTAAAAAATTACATTTTTTTTAATGTCATTAAAAACGATCGTGTGTGGGCTTCAGAGCATTTTTCGGGTTCTAAAAAATGGGCAAAATTTTTTTGAACATGCTCTATTTTTTCATGACGTTTTTAACGTTGTCGTTTTTAAGGTTGTAAAAAATGGTCGTGTGTGGACTTTAACAACGTGAAAAAAACGCGCATGCTCAGAAGCAAGTTATGAGACAGGAGCCCTCGTTCTGGTAAAACTACCGTTCGTAATGGAGTAAGCACATTCATCACGCTGTAACAGACAGAAAAGCGCAAATCGTCTTTTACTAACACAAAATCGGCTAAAGCAGCCCAAAGGGTGGCATCATCCAAATGGAACGTCCCCTTTATAGTGCCGTCGTACGTGTTGCACGTCACCGTGCTTTGCTAGAGCATTTTTTTTAAGGATCGTGTGTAGGCAAGGCCGTTTTAATGATTGGGTTAAAAAAAAACTTCGTTTTTTCTAGACCCTTAAAAATGTCATTTTTTAGAACCCGGAAAACGGTCGTGTGTACGCGGCATAACACTTGCCATCCTAAGTGAAAACTGGCAAATGTGGTAGCAGAGGAGGTGGACTATAAAGAGAATCTTACTTGACCTGAATAGACAAAGGCATATTATCATTATTTCAGTTTTGAATATAGAAGCTTTAGATCCTTTAAGTTGTTGCTGTTTATTTTGTTTGTGTGTAAATGATAGAATGGTGCAGCATTATTCCTTAACCACCCACCGTCAAATGACAGAGGGATGGTGCAGCTCTCGTTCTGTGTGGAAGTCCTATGACGGCGTACCCGAACAGAAGATCCCGCGCCATGTTGCTAGGATACGGCACGACCCCGTATACACTTACGCGGCTCTTTAACCAGGTGATTGGCTGTGTCCAATCACAGCTGGTTACATGTAAATACAGGAAGTGCCAGTAAGCAGCTCTAATCACCTCACTGACAGAGTGTGTGACGAGGATAGTCGAGCAGAGGGATCTCTTCCAAGGGGACATCAAGACAAAAAAGCGCAATCCGTGCCCACCAGTGCCAGACATCCATGCTCACCAGTGCCAGCAGTCAGTGCCCACCAATCCCAGCAATCAGTGCCCACCAGTGCCATTAGTGCGCAATTGTCATTCAAAGTGTGACAGTGCTGAAAGATGAAAAATGGCCTGGACAGGTAGAGGGTGAAAGTGCCCTGTATTGAGGTGGTTAAAGTCTCCTCTATGCAAGGATTTTGCACAGAGTGGCCACAATTTTCCTTTTCTGGGGTCCCCTGGTGGCACTCCTGGCTCCTCTTCTTAAGTGCCCCCACAGAGGGCCTCATTAAATGGGGGTACTCGTGCGGACACTGCTTCTGCATCTGTTGACACAGACAGCAGGATTCTGCCCCTCTCCCCCCGAGTCCCATGTCACTGTCTACAGATTACAATGTATTGTGTGTGTTATGTTTTTTGTACTCTTTTGAATTTGCTGCCGGACTCTGCCCCCATGCATCGCTAAGCTTGCAGGGAACAGAGCCCGGAACATTGATGCATCGGGCGGAGGATACCGTGGGAGGACATCTCAGGATCCTGGGGACAAGGTAAGTAACCGTACCTGGATACTGCAATGCAATCCCGAGTGTGGCTCGGGGTTACCGCTATTGGTACTGAAAATTAACCCCAACCCACACTCTGGATTACCGCTAGGGAGGTTAAAAACTAAATGGACCAAAAACGGATGTTAGCGGACGACATCCCCTTATATCCGATCGGCTAACATCTGTTTTTCTCCCAAAAAGACAGGCGTTCAGTTTTTTACTGTAGGTCAGTTCAGTCACAAAATGGATGAAAAACGTATGTCAGCAGACATGAAAAGGGATGTAAAAATTCACATCTGTATCCGTCTTTGATCAGTCACTTTTTTTTGTAAAAACGGAACTGAACAAAAAAGCAGAACGCCCGTGTAAAAGGACCCAAAGTTGTCGCTTTGAGATATTGTTCACACATGCCATGGGTATATGTGAAATTACACCCCAAAACACATTTTGCTACTTCTCTATGGGCATACCACATGTGAGAGATTTTTTTGGGACTACCAATCACTTTTTTAGAGGCCGTAAAATAGTATAAATACTTCCCAAAAAGTAGATACTCCGGTATTTGATAAGAAACATGGTGAGTGGTTCAAGGTTTTGAAAAATTAATACATTTTCGTTTCATTCTTCTTTTTCCAAAACCTTGTGGCAACAAATGAGACGTTCAAAATACTTGGCATGCCTCTTAGCAAATACAAATACCTTGGAGTGTCTACTTTCCAAAAAGGGATAATTTGGGGTGCTTGTATAATCCTGGCATTTTGGGGCCTCCAAAATTGTGATTGATGGTCATGAAATAAAATGTGCAATTTATGCCCTTTAAAATCTTGAAGGTGGTTGCTGGATTTTGGGCCACCATAAAAAAAAATCTTTATCGTACATCATGGGACATAGAGCCTTAAGTAATCACTTATTGGGTTATAGACCTCCTTCAGGTGATGGTTATACCCAATCCAGGAAGTTCACTCCCTATATAGCCCCTCCTCCTTCCAGGAGCGCATCAGTTTTTTCACCAGTGTCTTCTAAGGTGTTGGTCACGAGTGAAGATGTGCTCTGAGGAGCTCCACGGGAGGGATCCATGCTGGATTTAAATAGCCTCTATAAAGACCAGATCCATCCAAAGTGCCACTAAGGCCTAAAAGGATGGTACCTGGGGCCTCGTATCCGAAGCACAAGGTTTTGCCTCTAACACCTCTCTTTGAGATTCCTGGTGGAGTGCTTTCTACAGGTCCAAGGGAGTTGGAACCCTACAAGGGACCCAGTCCTTGAAGGTATGCTAAACGGAGCCCGCCGTGATGGGTGAAGGTTGGATTGTCTGTTAATTCAGCAAATCCTGCGGCGGTGATAAGTAAGGGAAGAAACTTAGGTATTAAAAACACCCATGTATTCTTCCATTATGGTAAAGGTGTTGTTATGCCTTAATCTCCACTAGAGAGAGTCTATGCACATACCTTACTCTGTTGTCTTCACTGTAAAGCTCAGTCTGTGTGTAGAAGTGTGTGCAAGGGGATTCCTCTCCAGTAAAAGAAGTCTGCCAAATGTCTTTCTTTTTTCCTCCCTGAAGGGACCAGAGGATAGGGGGACATCAGCGGTGTACCCACCTTATATTACCCCCCCCCTGTCGTGGGGGGTGCAGAGGTCCCGCTGGTACTGCCAACGTTATTGACTGCTGTTACTGTTGTTGTATGCCTGCTACTAAACAGCTATCTGCCTCCCCTCCCCCTCTCCCTACGAACGCGGGAACATTTAAAAAAAAGGATGGATTTTTTTGGAGGGGGTGCGGCCGTGAAACGTCCACAAGGATGCACACCAGGCAAACAGATAAAACTACAGCTGTGTCAGTCTCTCCTCGGCTGGGAAACAAGCAGTCTGCACACAGGGACACAGGAGCTGTGGGACACGTGAGGGTTGTAAACTGGCATTCCTGATACAGGAAGGACAGTTTTTTTTCACAGCACTAGGCTGAACTTTATAGCAGTTTTTTTTGTGTCATGACTATATTCAGCAATTAAGTCCAAACATAGTGCCTCTGTTTTTGTACTTGGGACTATGCCTACCAAAAAAGACACCACAAAAACCAAAGGGGTTCCACCCCCAGGCGTTGGGATCTCAAGTCGCATTTCCACGCTGTCATCCTTGCCTGAATTACCAGTTATGGCAAGCCAGGGTGAGCCATTGGAACAAATTGTTGGTGCAACTGCTTCTCACATCTCAGCCCCTGTATACGTGACTGAAAATGTCCTTTCTTCCTCCCTGCAGGGTCTGGAGGAGAGATTAGCGGCTTTAATCGCATCCTTCATTCAAATTAATAGGAAGCATGCTAGATTTCCCTCCCCCACTGCAAAACCTTTGCAAAGGGAACAGTGGGCACAGGATGAGATGTTACCCTCAGGCGATCAGGAGGAAAAGCAAACCGAGGATTCATCTGCGGAAGAAACAACGGTGGATGAACCTAATTCAGCCTCTTAATCTGAGAAATTGCAGATACAATCTCATACGGAGATGGTTCTCTAACAGAGTCTCCTGAAAGCTCAGTCTCTTCCTTGGGTTCCTTAAAACCTTCTCAGCCTTTGCATGCGTTTCCTGCACATGCACTACTAGAACAGCTGATTTTTGCTGAATGGGATCACCCGGATAAGCATTTTCTCCCTCCTAAGAGATTTTTCAATTCTCTATCCTCTGGAGGAGAAATTCTCCAAAAAGTGGAAAGTACCAGCAGTTGATACTGCCTAACCTGTTCTGTAGACAATGCACAAATGCTTAAGGATCCAATGATAAAAAGTTGGAATCCCTGTTAAAAGATACCTTTTCCATGGCAGGTGCCGTTACTCAGCCTGCAGTCGCTGCAATAGACATCTCAATCCTTTAAGGACCAATTTAAACAGGACCTTAGAGAGCTTCCTGCACAACAAGCTCAGGTTTTGGCTGAACTACCCAAAAGCATTATGTTTTGCCATAGATGCTTTTAAAGACTCTATTCACCAGCCGTCCCGCCTTACGCTTATTCTTGTGCATATACGTAGAATCCTGTGGTTAAAAAATTGGTCAGCTGAAGCACCATGTAAAAACCTCCTAACTGGATTCCCTTTTCATGGAGAGCTACTATTTGGAGAGGACTTGGACAAATATATCCAAACAATTTCTAGTGGGAAAAGTACTCTTTTGCCAGTCAAAAGAAAGTATAAACGCCCTTTATTTAAACAGGCTCTTTCCCCCACACAGGGGCTTCCAGAGAAAAGACCATCTCTGTTTCAGGCACTAGACCGATTAATATCTCAAGGGGTGATCATACAGATCCCCACAAATGAACAAGGTTTGGGGTTTTATTCAAACCTTTTTATGGTACCAAAACCAAATGGAGTTGTCAGACCCAAATTTGGGGTCTAAAAAATAAAAAATAAAAATACATGTAATGTTCTGGCCAGCGGAGCTGTGAATGGGGGTATAACGGGTTTTAGCAGAGACCTCTTGTACATCATCTGAGCTAAATATCAGGGTGTCACTGCTTTTTACAGGTTCATATTCTGAGCTTTATTCTGACTGAGGTTTTGCCTTTGTGATAGTTCTGTTAACCGCAAAGGGGTTAATATGGATTCTACTGCTGTTCCAAATTCCAAGTTCAGATAACCATGCATGGCTAGGAATAACTCACTGATACAACCATCTCAGTTGAACTACACCGTTATATCTGCTTTATTGCAGACAAAACAAACTTCTACATACAGCATGATACGTCACTATTATATTAATGTGAACTAGAAAGCGCATCTAATTGGCCGATATACAAGAAGAGTACAAGATGGGGTGTCGATCTTAGCCGGCCCTCTGATGTGTCTTCACCTCCGCATTCCTAAAGCTGTGTGGGAGGGTATCCGCCATCTTTGATCTTCTCCAGTGTTTGGGTGGGATCGGTATTATTAGAAGCTGATTTGAGTAATGAAGGATTATAGCAGTGGTATAGATGAAAAAGCAATATAGACTTTATATTATAATAAAGATGCATAGAGGATAGACATTTTCTAATTTATCATTATGCTCATTGCATTCCTTCACAGACCCCCCTAAAATGGCTATTTTCTATCTGTCCCTCAAACTAAAGGACCTCTGCAGACGGACAGGAAACGTGAACCCTAGATTCCCCAGGGCGTGCAGAGTCTAAGGTCCAGCAGGTGTTCCCCAGAGCCGCTAGTGGTGAGGATGGCTTTCGCTGCAACTGAACCCAGATCGCGGCCACTGGGGTTCCCTATCCTATCCCTAAATCCCTATAGGACTGTGAAATTATGGACGGGGAGTGACTGTAAAGGAGTGAAAGGTTTATCCTCTTCCTTCATAAGGGGATCCTCTTCTTCTTGGTGGAGAAATGTAGGTGTTCTGTTATCTAGAGCCTTGCTCATTAACTTCTTTACAATGGGCAGAATACAGCATACAACCAGAGCTAAGAGAACTAGGAATATTAATACCGTTACCCCTATCTGGGCGAGCACCTTTTGCCACCCACTCATCCAGCTGAAATATTGATCCCACGGGTCTGCAATACCTGAGTTCTTCTTCAACTCCAATGACAGATCTTCTAATTTCTTTATAGCTAGAGTAACCCTACCATTTGGGCCGGTATTGTCAGGAATGTAGGTGCAACATGTTCCCGTTTTCTTTATCATTTTACAGACACCTCCTTTTTCAGCTAACACCATGTCTAAGGCCATACGGTTCTCGAATGTCATATAGGAAGTGGGGGCTAACTGGTCAGCAATTCCCTGGAGGGTGTCTCTAGTGTAATTTACAAATCTCTGTTGGTTGCAGTATATGTAGTTAATCCAATCTACATTCTTGTTGACAGTAATTATGGGGATCAAAGACTCAAAAACAGCATTTACCTGGTCCCTGGCTTTGAATTGATCAGGAACCCCCCTTGGGACCCCTATGGCATCTATGTACACATGAAGGTCAAAGCTTCTGGAGGGAGCTGCTTGCTTCCTCCTGTGACTGGGTGTGTCACGGTATAAGTTACATTGCCAGGGAACTGGAGGACAGGAGACTATGTTACAGTAATCAAAGATAAAGGTGGCCACGTGTGTTTTAAGAGTTATACTAGAATGTGGTGAATAACTTGTCATTTTGTGTAATGGCTACCTGCTGAGCCCCCCCTTGGACCAAACAGAAAAAAGGATATGCAGCATAGTCAGCACAAAGTGGGCGGGATCTTTTCCTCAGGGGTTGGAGCTTTCTTGCAGTGGGAAGTGTGTATCCAGATGTTCTTCACAGCCAATTTGACTGAGGTGGCTGTGGTCAGCAAAACTTGGAACGAACCATCATATCTTGGCTCAAGAGATCCTCACATACTTCTTTACTAGCACCCAATCTCCAGACAGTAGTTGATATGTTCCTGTATCTAATTCAGGATCGGGAATGGGAGAAAACACTCGAACGGATATTAATTAATGATCTAGACAAACGTGTGACATAGCTAAACACATCAGATTGTAACTGAAACTACTGTGGGAAGCCAAGTCTGGGGGCTGAACCAAACAGAATTTCATAAGGGGACAGAGCATGCCCCCCCCCGGGGGGGGGTGTCTGACACTGAACAGGGCAATGGGCAAACTGTCTGGCCAACTCATGTTAGTCTCTTGGGCAATCTTTAACATCCTGTCCTCTAGAGTCCCATTCATCCTTTCTACCTTCCCGCTACTTTGAGGGTGGTATGAGGTGTGTAGAGCTAACTGAACTCCCAGTGCTGCCCAAATGTCTTTTATAAGGGTTGCTGTGAAGGCTGGGCCCTGATCGCTCTCTATCACCTCTGGAACCCCAAATCTACATACTAGCTCACTCAGTAGTTTCTTAGCCGTGGTCTTGGCTGTCATGTTTGTAACAGCGTAGGCTTCTGGCCAACCAGAGAACATGTCCACCACCACTAGGACATATTAATGGGACAGGTAGAGGACACTGCCATAAGGGGTGACACAGGTTTGCCCATTTCCTAGCGAGAGTTGGGGCGTGGTGGTTGCTGATGTCCGCGTTTTGTCTGGGATGTCTTGGGGCTCTACATTCTATTCATCATGGTCCACCATGAGGGGCGCTGATTTTCTATACCTCTGGAGACCAACAGTGTATTGGACATCTACATAGAGCGGTATTCGGGGCGAGTCACCATCAGGCCTTTTCTGGTATCCTCTCTGAGCCCTGAGACAAAAACAGTTGATAACGTGTGTGTGTGTGTGCCTTTTCATGGTGGTGGTTTGATCTGCCAATTTCTCCTTTGCCCATTCGTGGAGCTAGGCACAGAACTCCACACCCGAGGAATAGGAAGTGGTACTTGTCAGGCAGGCATCATTGAAGGCCGCTTGCATGACCAGTCCTGCTTTTAATTTGGCATAAACTGATCAAATCTCTCCAAGCAGCTGAATAAGTTTCTTGTATTTGCACCATCCTGTGGTAGAATGGCATTGGTTGTTTCTCTGGGTCAGGCAGACTTGTCACTAAGGCCGCTGCTTGTGATGGGGTAAAAGTGACATACATCACCGGTGCCCCTTCTGGCAACTGAGATTGTTGTTGTTGTGGGGACTGACGAGGGGTACTGTTCTTTATGGTTGCTAGCATATGTTCGAGATCCACTCGGAATTGTGAGTCTGGAGCTGGATTGGGTATTAAATCAGTGGCTGGCCTCGCCGCCTGTTTAACCTCTCTACTCACTGCTTCTTCATCATTAATATATCCGGCCTGTGAAGGTGAAACTTCTGTATTGGGGAAGACAGGAGTGGGGTAGGAGCCAGGAGGAACTGCACTGGGCTGGGCAGGAAATGAGGATGTGGGTGCACTAAGATGGCTGCCAGGAAGAAGTGCATTGGGCTGTACAGGAAATGAGGATGTGGGTGCACTAAGATGGCTGCCGGGAGGAAGTGCACTGGGCTGTACTTGAGCTTGGGTAGTGGGGAAAAAATGGGCTTTAGGTGGAGGGCTGGGTTTTCCCTGTCCTTCTTTCTTCCAAATTCCATAGGAGGGGGGGTGGTTTGGAAACATCAGGTTTGTGATAAACATATACAAAACAATCACCATCTTTCTTCGCCTCTTTGTGCAATATTCTTGCTGCACAAAACCAACATTCTGACACTAAGCACATAGAATTCCTTTATCTTCAGTCTGGCAGTCTTCCAATTCACAAACTTTCATTACAACAACCAACTCTTGACTTCTGTCCTCTTTACAATGTACTTGTTTCACATCCGACAGACCTTGTTCATATCTCTAACCTTCTGTCCACTTGCATTCCACTTCCAAATTCTTTAACCATTTCCTTGCTGATTCCTTACATCTCATCCCATGCTACACTAGTGATTTCATATCTAGTCAAGGGTGAACATTTATTATACACAGGAATCTATCCAGGAGACATTCAAACCCATCCTCCCCCTCCTTCTAAAACAAGAACGCAAGGGTGGGGGGGCTCCTATATCAAGTTTCTTTCCTATTCCCTATTTCACTGGGAAATGTACGTTTAATCTCAGAACACACAAACACAATGAGAACAAAACATGACACCTGCTGTCTGTCAAGTCGCAAAAGCATCAACAGCTGAGATACACCCTCATGGGTTAACCATTAACCCGAGAAACTTGTCTAAAAAGACATTTGTTGCAAAGTTCCCTGTCCTGTAAGGCCAAGCTTTCTGGACAACCTACCCATCTTTCCAGAGGCAAATGAGCTTTTACCTCCTGGGTCAGAGTAATCATCAATTGCAACAACTTTCAGCTTTCTGAATTTGCAAATTTAAAGGACAGCAGACACTGAACAATACAAACATTAAACAAATACACAGTCAGTAGAAATCGATAGCAGATTCGTTAAAACAGCCCCAGGCGAGATATAAAAATTACCTGCCTCTTTGTTGACTTTCAGGAAGCCGACACAAGACAATTTAGACAGCGAATTTCTGTACAGTGGTAAACATATAATATATATATACACTCACAACAGAAGGGGTGCGCAGTCCCTGTATTCGTCTGTCCCGATCGGCAGCGCAGCCTTTAGATTGCGGACTTCCTTCAGTCAAAAACCTAGAGCGCCACGTTGAGCGACATTTGTGATAGTTCTGTTAACCGCAAAGGGGTTAATATGGATTCTACTACTCTTCCAAATTCCAAGTTCAGATAACCATGCATGGCTAGGAATAACTCACTGTTGCAACCGTCTTAGTTGAACTACACCGTTATATCTGCTTTTTTGCAGACAAAACAAACTTCTAAATACAGCATGATACATCACAATTATGTTAATGTGAACTAGAAAGCACATCTAATTGGCCGAGATACAAGAAGAGTACAAGATGGGGTGTCGATCTTAGCCAGCCCTCTGATG
The DNA here is from genome assembly GCF_905171775.1 of Rana temporaria. NCBI lineage: Eukaryota > Metazoa > Chordata > Amphibia > Anura > Ranidae > Rana > Rana temporaria. Next base: position 113,892,455 of record NC_053494.1, read on the forward strand.
TGTCTTCACCTCCGCATTCCTAAAACTGTGTGGGAGTGGGGGGGTATCCGCCATCTTTGATCTTCTCCAGTGTTTCTCGATGGGAGGGGTAATATTAGAAGCTGATTTGAGTAAGGAAGGATTATATACATGAAAAAGCAATATAGACTTTATATTATAATAAATAGAGGATAGACATTTCCTAATTTATCATTATGCTCATTGCATTCCTTCACATCTTCACTGTCATCCATCATGCTCAAAATCCTGTAGGCCTCCCCGCTAGTGTACCTTTTTTTTAACATTTTGGTTTACAGGTACCTAGTGGCGACTATGGGAAAAAGAGCTCCTGGCTAGCAAAATGAATAGTGCTAGCAGAGACCAGGCCTGATCTTGTTAACACTGTGGTTTTGTTGATAATGCATCAGAAGTGGCAGTGATCAGAAAAATGACACGGACACTGAATTTGTTGGGGGGGGGGGCTAATGCAAGTGTTGGCAGTGATCGGGGCTGATGCTGCTAAAGCTGTGTTTTTTTGGGACACTATATTAATGTGGACACTAGTATAGTTCTGGTCATGATCAAGATATTGACCCGTATAGACACTATACTAGCAATGGTGGTGATTAGCGACTTATAGTGTGACTGTGATGGTGTAGCGAGCGATCTAGTGCTAACTGGTACTGGCTGGGAAGGATGTTAACTGACTGACGCTATCTGACGTCGCTAGTGACACTAATAGTGATCAGTGATAAATATTGTACACCGACACTGTACTAATGGCACTGGTTTGGTGATGGGCCAATAAAAGGGTTAAATGTGCTGAACAGTTGTATGCAAGTGTAAATGTGCTGTTTCTACTCGCATAAGTCTGGCTTTCTTCTCTTCCTGAACCGAAAAGGACTCAAGAACAGAATAATTGTCTAGATCCTGTGTCTGTGTTTACAAACAAGATGTAATGGAGGGACTGTGATGTAAATTTAGGTGGCTGACTCTGAAGTGATGGGTGGAATCTGAAATGAAAGGGGAACCTCTCCAATGTAGCATCAAGACGTGTGTCACATCATCATCCAGTACAGATGTTATTGTTCTTAAGCCCATTATATACAGTTCAGGACTGGGGTGTCTGGGAATTTTGCATACTTTTAAAGGGTGCCGTGACTAAAAAAAGGTTAAGAAAATCTGGCCTAATACATGTGCTTTTGATTGCAGTCACATGAAGATGTAGGGAACTAAGAGAGGAGATGATAATTGATGGTGTATTGTCAATATGCCCATCTGACTTTCTTTTACTGCACCCCTAGATAGACAGCCTAGATCCGCCCTGCTTTTAAGGCTGGGTTCACATTGTTGCACTGCAGTATGTAGATTATCCAAATGCATACAATACTGCAATGCATGTTGGTTTGCTGTTGTGTTATTCATTTCTAATGGCACCTCAACACACCTGCATTGCAGTGCACCATGATGCACAGTAAAGCACATTATGATGCCTTTTTAGTGCGTTAGGCAGGCCATTCAAATGAATGAATGCAAACAAATGAATCTCAGTGCCAACACATCTGTCAGATGGAACCGGTCGATAATACACCTGGTAGATGGAACCAGCCAATAATACACCTGGTAGATGGAACCAGCCGATAATACACCTGGTAGATGGAACCAGCCGATAATACACCTGGTAGATGGAACCAGCCAATAATACACCTGGTAGATGGAACCAGCCGATAATACACCTGGTTGATGGAACCAGCCGATAATTCACCTGGTTGATGGAACCAGCCAATAATACACCTGGTAGATGGAACCAGCCAATAATACACCTGGTAGATGGAACCAGCCAATAATACACCTGGTAGATGGAACCAGCCAATAATACACCTGGTAGATGGAACCAGTCGATAATACACCTGGTTGATGAAACCAGCCGATATTACATCTGGTTGATGGAACCAGCCGATAATAGAATCTTGTGCCACCAAAAATTAATATTTATCACCCTGTAGCGAAATGCAGTCTCAAGGGTGGACAATACGCAGTCCCAGCAAACAATTTCAACTGTCACTGGTGTGCAGTAATGTCATATAGACTGCTCCATGCCAAGTCCAGATGAGGCAATGAACAAAATAGTCACCAAGGAGCTCAGTAGGAAATTTACTCTCAGAAAAAGTCCCAAGTAAAAGCAATCTTTTTTTATTGTGAAAAAGCAAGCTACCACTTAGTCAGGTCCATAAATATTGGGACATCGACACAATTCTAGTCTTTTTGGCTCTATACACCACCACGATTTGAAATGAAACAAACAAACATTAAAGGGGTTGTAAAGGTTTGTCTTTTATTTTCTAAATTGGTTCCTTTAAGCTAGTGCATTGTTGGTTCATTTACCTTTTCCTTCGATTTCCTTTCTAAATGTTTTTTTTCTTTGTTTGAATTTCTCACTTCCTGTTTCTCCTCAGTAAGCTTTCCACTATCATCCGAGCGGTGGAAAGTCATTTAGAACAGCTTACTGAACATCTTACTGAGGAGGAACAGAAAGTGAGAAATTCAGACAAAGAAAACAAAAAAAAAACATTTAGAAGGGAAATGGAAGGAAAAGGTGAACCAACAATGCACTAGCTTAACTACTTGCCCACCAGCCCCCGTATAATACGGCAGCAGGTCGGTTCCCCTGCGCGAGGTCACGTAGATCTGCGTCACCTTGCGAATCAGCCACTAGGGGTGCGCCGCCCGCCCCTGATCCCGACGCGCGTGCCCGGCGGGTGCGATCACCGCCGGGCACCCGCGATCGCTCATTACAGAGCGAGAACCGGGAGCTGTATGTGTAAACACACAGCTCCCAGCCCTGTCAGGGGGGGAAATGACCTATCGTCTGTTCATACAATGTATGAACAGCGATTTGTAATTTCCCCACGTCATTCTCACCCCCCCTTCAGTTAGAACACACCCAGGGAACATGATTAACCCCTTCCTCGTCCCCTAGTGTTAACCCCTTCACTGCCAGTGTCATTTTTATAGTAATCAATGCATTTTTATAGCGCTGATCGCTATAAAAATGCCAATGGTCCCAAAAATGTCAAAAGTGTCCGCCATAATGTCGCAGTACCGATAAAAATCACTGATCGCCGCCATTACTAGTAAAAAAAAAAATATATTAATAAAAATGCCATAAAACTATCCCCTATTTTGTAGCCACTATAACTTTTGCGCAAACCAATCATTTTTTTTTTAAGAAAATGATGTAGAAGAATATGTATCGGCCTAAACTGAGGAAATTTTTTTTTATATATTTTTGGGGGATATTTATTATAGCAAAAAAATATAATTTTTTTTCAAAATTGTCGCTCAATTTTTGTTTATAGCGCAAAAACTAAAAACCGCAGGTGATCAAATACCACCAAAAGAAAGCACCATTTGTGGGGAAAAAAGGACGCCAATTTTGTTTGGTAGCCACGTCGCACGACCGCTCAATTGTCAGTTAAAGCGACGCAGTGCCGAAATCGCAAAAAGTGGCCCGGTCATTGACCAGCAATATGGTCCGGGGCTAAAGTGGTTAAAGTAACCTATTTAGACAATAAAAAACGAACCTTTACAACCCCTTTAATTTGAGGGTATTTACATCCAAATCAGGTGAACGGTGTAGGAATTACAACAGTTTGTATATGTGCCTCCCACTTTTTAGGGGACCAAAAATAATGGGACACTTTTTAATACTTTATAATGAAAGGGCTCTCGCGCTATCGGTGCTATAAAACTAGGGGGCACTGCTGCAGTCACCTGAAATCGGTCCTAGCCGGAAAGGGATGAATGAAATAAGTGATAGTGACTGCGCTGTGTGACTGGGAAGGGGTGAATACAAAGAAAAATCCCACCAATTAGGCAGGGTGATCACTGAAAGCAGTATCCAATCTAGGCAGTAAGGGTGAGTGGCCTGAAAGTAAATGACAGTGTACAAAAGGTGTATATTACAAAATACAAACACAAATGTAATAACACAATACTATAAATACATAATTAGTGTATATAAGTCCAAGGTTGGTACCTTTCTTTCACTTTTTAATACTTGGTTGCAAATCCTTTGCAGCCAATTACAGCCTGAAGTCTGGAACGCATAGACATCATCAGACGCTGAGTTTCATCCCTGGTGATGCTCTGCCAGGCCTCTATTGCAACTGTCTTCAGTTCCTGCTTGGGGCATTTTCCCTTCAGTTTTGTCTTTAGCAAGTGAAATGCATGCTTAATCGGATTCAGGTCAGGTGACTTGGCCATTGCATAACATTCCACTTCTTTCCCTTAAAAAAACTCTTTGGTTGCTTTTGCAGTATGATTCAGGTCATTGCCCATCTGTACTGTGAAGCGCCATCCAATGAGTTCTGAAGCATTTGGCTGAATATGAGCAGATAATAATATTACCCGAAACACTTCAGAATTCATCCTGCTGCTTTTGTCAGCAGTCACATCATCAATAAATACAAGAGAACCAGTTCCATTGGCAGCCATACACGCCCACGCCATGACACTACCACCACCATGCTTCACTGATGGTGGTATGCTTTGTATCATGAGCAGTTAATTTCCTTCTCCATACTCTTCTCTTCCCATCACTCTGATACAAGTTGATCTTGGTCTCATCTGTCCATAGGATGTTGTAGCAGAACTGTGAAGGCTTTTTTAGATGTTGTTTGGCAAACTCTAATCTGGCCTTCCTGTTTTTAAAGCTCACCAATAGTTTACATCTTGTGGTGAACCCTCTGTATTCACTCTGGTAAAGTCTTTTCTTGATTGTTGACTTTGACACAAATACATCTACCTCCTGGAGAGTGTTATTGATCTGGCCAACTGATGTGAAGGGTGTTTTCTTCACCAGGGAAAGAATTCTTCGGTCATCCACCACAATTGTTTTCAGTGGTCTTCTGGGTCTTTTGGTGTTGCTGAGCTCACCGGTGCATTCTTTCTTTTTAAGGATGTTCCAAACAGTTGATTTTGCCACACCTAATGTTTTTGCTATCTCTCTGATGGGTTTGTTTTGTTTTTTTCAGCCTAATGATGGCTTGCTTCACTGATAGTGACAGCTCTTTGGATCTAATATTGCCAGTTGACAGCAACAGATTCCAAATGCAAATAGCACACTTGAAATAAACTCTGGACCTTTTATCTGCTCCTTGTAAATGGGATAACAAAGGAATAACACACACCTGGCCATGGAACAGCTGAGCAGCCAATTGTCCTATTACTTTTGGTCCCTAAAAAAGTGGGAGGCACGTATACAAACTGTTGTAATTCCTAAACCGTTCACCTGATTTGGATGTAAATACCCTCAAATTAAATCTGAAAGTCTGCATTTAAAGCACATCTTGTTCATTTCATTTCAAATCCATTGTGGTGGTGCATAGAGCCAAAAGGATTAGAATTGTGTCGATGTCCAATATTTATGGACCTGACTGTATATGAAGGAATGGCAGCCAGCTGCTAAGAGATCAGCTGCTGTATCACATACTCACTGGTGCCATCACCATCACTTTTTTTTATTCTTTCAAATAAATGGGCAGCCTTAAAACTCATGGTACCACACATGCATTAATGCACTGCAACAGTGTGAATACAGTCTTGGGGCCCATTCTCACCACACAGCATGTGCTCGAATTCACATGTGTTCTTGTATTGGGAAGCCCATTCATCTGGACCTTGTATTCTTCCTGGTATTTACTAGATAAAATACATTTAGAACAGTGGAGCATAATCTAACCTTTCGCCATTCTTTCTCTTACCCAGTATGCCTGTGAGACACTTTGGAAAAGACTGGAAACTTTTATCAAAAACAATCCTAATGGCAAGTGGGAGGACTGGGTAAGTGCAATGTAATTCTATCAAACTGCAAATCCAGTACCAATTACCTTGTACAAACCTGAATGTTTGTTTTAAATGGAAATGTAAATTTTCAGTAGGCCTTGCCTGTTCCCAGTGAAGTGACTGGCCTCAGGCAATACACATAGATTAAACAAATCCTCCTACATAATTTGCACATGTTTATTTGCAGCCTTTCTTCTCTACACCCGTTCAAAGTGCAGCATTTATAAAACTTGCCTGAGCAGTCAGAAAAAAGGGGGCAGAGAACTGAAATTACACTCTGTCGAGCTCAGTGAGGAGACCTCTGATATGAGGGAAGGAACACACACAACCTTCACACAGCACACACGAACAGATCTGAGGCTGTCAATCAGCTGGGGCTCCTGTCACCTGTTTTCGTTTGGTGTCAGGAAAAGTTGTCAGAATTGACTCATGCTGATAGCAGAGGAATGAGGCAACAGACAGAAAATTACACTTAGTCCTCTGGAATGAGACAAGTACACGCTATAGAGGGACATGCTTTGTTCATATTTCATGTCTGCAGTTTACAACCACTTTAATTTGAAAACATTTCTTTTTAGCAGTTTACAGGCGCACGTCAAATTATTAATTTAACATAGCAATCAAGTTTACGATTTTCCAGCAGGTCTTAAGAGTAAGCCTTATTTCCATGTATGTGATTTGAAACAAAAGTGCAATAAATTGGTGACATCGGTGTAAATAACCAGCTGCATGTGATAAATATAGATATACCATGCACCTAGGGTTGCCACCTCATCCCTTTAAAAAGGAACACATATTAATTACACAGGTTCTGTGGCTAATTAAGGAGGTAATTAGACTCATTTGGTGCCTTTCCTGCATTAAATTAACCTCAGAACCTGTGTAATTCATATGTGTTCCTTTTTAAAGGGATGAGGTGGCAACTCTACATGCACCCTCAATAAAAAAATATATAAAAGTAATTGCAGCTCTTAGTAACTATAATATGTGAATTATTCACAGAAAAAACTGTGCAAAATGTGTTCTGTGTCTATAAATAGAAATATACATGGATGACAATTGTTCAACTGATGTGTAACTACATCACATATACGTCTGGTGAACTGATAAATGGTCCAAGTGTTGCTTCTTCATACGTTCACCATACAACAAGAAAACACCTGCCTATGGATAGAACGCTTGTTAATCACGATCTTTATCTCACCCAAAGATGTGTCTTTCTCTTCCATCAAGGTTTAAAACCAGCACTCAGTTGTAATTGCCGTACTACTGTGTCGCATTAGTGTGCATTGCATGGCAATCATTAAATTAGGTGGTGGGGATGCAACATATTGCCTCCTCCCCACCTGTCAAACACATTTAGATTGGTTTTCAAAAGAAGTTGCAGTGCCGGCTGCACCTGTGAATGAGCCCTAAGTTGCATTTAACCAGCAGCACCCTTCGCGCTCATTCACACATAACATTGGGGGGTGGTACAGTTTATTTACTGTTTCACTGCCCCAAACTCTCCCCTCTTTACCTGCTGAGGCAGCAGCAAAAGGTGAACACATGCTGCAGCAGGAATTAACCCCCCTGTTGCTTTTGATGGGCATAAACTTTAAGGCCATGTACACGCGGCCGGGAATCCCGTCGGCGCTCGTCACATTCGATGCCGTCGCCGCCATCTTGCTACATCCCACACTAAGCTTGTATGCTACCGCGCATGCGTCGAAGTGTTATCGAGCATGCGCCGGGTTTACCATGGACAGATAAGCATACAGACGACCGGTTTTCTCAGCAGGAAACACTCTGCCAGGAATCCCGACGGGAAAATAGAGAGCAGGTTCTCTATTTTTCCCGGGCAGTTTACCTGTCAGGAAAACTGCTAGGGTGCATACACATGGCCCAGGATTCCCGTGTGTACGAGGCTTCACACTGATGTGCTGCGGTTTGCCTGCACTGCGGGGGCAGAGCAGTGCATCTGTGACTTTCCTGGGTTAGCTGTGCTTTGCAAAAGACTTGTATTATATCCTGCAGGTGTGGTGCACTTTCTGAAAATGCACCAAAACTCTTGCATTCAGAAGAAGTCTATGGCTAAACTCAGCAAACCAGCAGGAAAGCTGCAGGTACACTGCACTTCACCCGCCGTGTGGGTAAACCACAGTACATCAGTGTGAAAGCAGCTCCATACTATTATGACCCATGTATTGCTTCACAATAAACTGAAGATCTCCTCTTTCCTGCTGCTGGCACCACTCTGGAGACCGCTAGCCGGGATAAGAGATGGAGTGCAGTTTGTATCACTCTGCATGGGACAAGAGCCAGCACTACAGAGGACGGAGGCATCGGCTTATGTGGCTCTTGCTCCATACTACAGCTCCAACTTTACAAATATGTTTTGAGATTTTTATACAATCTTCAACGCTAAAATGATTTTATAAACGTGTGCAAAAACACAGCTCTGGCAGTGAAAAATGTAAAGGCCACCCCTGACCTGGTCAGGCAAACACAGGCAGGGGGTGGCAATGATAAAGCTGCTGGCTCAGACACTTCCTAGATTTATGACCAGGAAAACCAGAGCACAAAGAGGAATGTGGGCTCAAACTTCTGCAGTGCAAATAGGACAGATTAGGTCACGTGGCCAGGGCAAGGCAAAAAAACGGTGGCTGAGCCATGGTTTGGCTGCCCACTGGAATTCTAACATTGTAGCCTGACAGGGCAGTACACATGCTGCAGCAATGATGCGAACTCTCCTATTTAGATTAATGGGGTCACACTACAACTGCAAGTCAAATGCTTTGTTTGCATTTGTGACATGGCCCAACAATGTAAAATTGATGTTCAGCAATTAACAAAAAAAAAAACAGAACCGGCCTCTGGAGGTGGCAGAAGCACCACCTGAATGGCTGCAGGACACTGCTATACCATCCTCTGAAAAACAGTCTACCGCAGATAGCTTTTCAGAGGGCTGTAAGGCTTACCACTTGGTCAAGGAGGCAAAAGGTCTCTGAAACAAGATAAAGGGCAGAAGCCTGACCTTTGATAGTGCTGACAGTAAAATTATGGTCCAGACCCAGCCATTTTCTCCTCGCCATCACTAATATCTTTCTTTTTTTTAAAGATTTCATTTGTTTTCCTTTTATTCTTTTTTCCTAAAGGATAACTCCACTTTCATGGCAAATAATATATCAAGCAAAATATTCTATATACAGTTGCTGCACAAGTTATAGCCCTTAGGCTCCAGTGGAAGTGGTTATACCAGGATCATGACTGCAGCCATGATCCTGGTATTTAAATTTTCAGCCTGTGACCAGCATTTATGTACTAGTGATATGAGCAGCTCTACAGCCACCCAATCACTGTTACAGGGTGAGGAATGGGGGCCCACTCCTCTGCTGCCATTGCTGGGCTTTCCTGTGCCATCAGGTAGCAAGATACCAACAGCAGGTACACATGGGTGGTTTGACAGGCTGAAATACCCTGTGGCTGTATACTGTTACAAGTGGTACTTTCATTTAAGGACATATGCCCCAAATTTCATGTTCAGGGCATATGTCTGAAGTATATGGCCATAAATGTGAGTAACACTTAAAAAGTCACTTTAAAAAGTCACTTTAATTGACCGTGTGTGGGGGAAAACGTCGTTTTATGTCTTCTAAAAAACGACCACAAAAAATTGAAGCATGCTTCAATTTTATGTGTCGTTTTTCAAAACGTCAACTTTTACTTCACAGAAATTGACCGTGTGTAGTAAAAAACGTCGTTTAAAACGACGTTTTTTCACCCGCGCATGCCCAGAAGCTACTTATGAAGCGAGCTTCAATGGAAAAAGTGGTGAGAACGTAACCTCACTTTGCTAGAACATTGTGAGAAAAACGATGGTGTGTAGGCAACTTCGTCTTTGAAAGTTGAAGTTTCAAAAACGTCATTTTTTACTTCACAGAAAATGTCGTTTTTTTTCATCACATAAAGTGATGGTGTGTACGGGGCATAAGAATAGTGTCCAGTCACTGTGTATTTCAGCCTGTTATTGATAATTCTTTAAATATAACCAATTTTGGATACTCTGTACAGGTTTACATCTAATGTAAAATCAGCGCAGTGCAAAAAACAATCAATAATAAACAGCCGAAAAGTTCATTAAAAGATTGGATCATAATGCATCTGAATGTCTGCCACTGTAAGGATATGTGTCCAACAAAGACATGCAAGTGTCAGAGTGAGACATCAGCAGCCACTCACCTCCTTAATAAGACCAGATTGATCTTAATACACTTTCCTACTCAGTGGGTATATAGGGCCAGATTCACAAAAACCGGGCGCAACTTAACTTTTCCCATTTAAGTTACACCGCCGCAAATTTTCTGCCTAAGTGCCCGATCCACAAAGCACTTACCTGGAAATTTGCAGCGGTGTAACTTAAATCCGTCTGGTGCAAGGCGGGCCCAATCGAATGGGGCGAGTCCCATTTAAATTAGGCGCGCTCCCGCGCCGGACGTACTGCGCATGCTCCGTCGGGTAAATTACCCGACGTGCATTGCGCTAACTTATGTCGCTCCAACGTCATTTGCTTAGACGTTAACGTAAATGGCGTTCCAGCGCCATTCACGGACGTCTTACGCAAACGACATTGATGTTTAAATTTCGACGCGGGAACGACGGCCATACTTACCATGGCTTAAGAGAACTAGGGCTAAGCCCTAGTTTTACGCGGCGTAACTCGACGGAAACTACGTAGATTTAGAGCGACGGGCCGTTCGGGACATTCGGGGATCGCCGTAAGTCTTCATTTGCATATTCTACGCCGGCCGCAATGGCCTCGCCACCTGGCGGCCGGCCTAGAATTGCATCCTTAAGATCCGACGGTGTAATTCAATTACACCTGTCGGATCTTAGGGCTAGCTAAGCGTAACTGATTCTATGAATCAGTCGCAAAGTTAGAAACAGAGATATGACGGCGTATCAGTAGATACGCCGTCGTATCTCGTTTGTGAATCTGGCCCCTTGGTCCTCCGATGTTCAGCCAATGGCACATATGTAGATCAATCCATCGGCATATACCGGTCTATGTGTGTGTGTGTGTGTGTATATATATATATATATATATATATATATATATGTATAAAAACAGAACAAACTACTACTCTCCATATGAATGCAAATTTTATTTAAAATGGTTAAAAGAACTTACAAGAAAAGCACTTATAGTAAGTGCATGCATTGAGTGTTCAGGTTACAAACGGTCAACCATAAAGATGGCTGTGGGTGATGTCATACGTAGCTCCTCCCCTGTGTGCGTTACGTCCATAGGCGGGACTTTATCAGCGGAAACGGAGCCAAGTAGTCAACCGTCATTTAAATGCACTTAGTAACGAGCGCCATGCCAACCAAATGCTGCCCAATTCATCTCCGGGATGGGCGGCACAGCTGCAGTCTGCACTAAAAGGGATCATTCCACCCCATACTCAAAATAATATTTAAAAATAAGAGGTTTTATCAAAACCTCTCATACTCGCAGTAGCAAATAAAAGCTTCATAATTATGTAAAGTGTAGTTGCATCAGTCACACCGAAGACTTGCTACTTTTCTTTCATAGCCAGCCTCAATTAAGTATAAAGGGGTACTCCAACCTCAAAAATACGAATAAAATCTCCAAAAAATTAGCAAAAAATTCCTTGACAAAAATTTGGCAAAAATTGCTAAGTCACGTCACAGCCATCTCTTCACATAAACAATAAAGGCATTAAGCAATAAAATACAAACTCCTCTATCGGATATAAAACAATTGAGGTCAAATTCGACAAGTAAGCCAGCAGGGCTTTGTTTCATAAATCCAAAATGACTCCTTGCGACTCAAATGTCAGCCAAAGTTCCCACCTCTTCAGTTTCTCAAGACCTTCTCGATGTCTTTATTATTATTCTCTGACCTCACAAGAAGAGAAGAAGAGAAGAGACCTCACAACTATGCACATAGCAGTATAAACCTAATGGTGCCTCTAGCCCTCCCTGTGCTATCCAAAACCAGGAAAATGGTTTGACTGAAGTTGGGTTTAATTACACATAGCAATTATGCTTTACATTTGCAAGTTCTATTGGTCCCAGACCTTTCCAAACCTGAAAAAAATTGGGATTATTTTTTGTTTTTTCAGGTTCAGCAAGCATTCGCTGAGAGACTAAGTTTATCAGCTACTGGATTTTACAAGTAGGTAACACATTAAAAGACATTACCCTTTACCTACCTCAGGCACAGCAAGCTTAAATTCAGCTAAAGGCCAAACTGAAGAGGATAACTTGGTAAAGAGCTTGGTTTTCTTTTTATTTTAAGATCAGAGGTCTTTCTAAGCCTAGGTTCACATGGGTGTGGGGGTGCATGTAAATTGCATGTGTCCTCTCTGCCACACTAAAAGCACACCGCTTTAAGAAAAAGCACAGGGGTGCAAGAACAAGAACTACTATTTGTAACAGTGCATTACAATGCATAATGGTGTGCTATCACAGCGCAAAGGTCTGAACTCTGTCTTAAGAGTTTTGTGATATCTGTTAGCTAGTCATGTGCTAGCCAAAATTTAGTTTTTTATTTTCCTTGCACATGATTTGGTATTCTTTGAAAAATACAATTTGGGCCACTTTTGCTAAGCTCGGGGGAAAGTTTGCTTGCAGGTGCAACTCCCCTTGCAAAGTGAACAGCCTATTTGCCTTTACTGAATCAAGCCCTATGTCTGCAAATCCCAGATTCAGGAGCAAAGACTTAGAAGAACAGGTTTTAATCCTGAATAAGGCCAGGGCCTGGGTATGGACGCCATAAAGTAAGCAATACTAAACCAAGTCCTGGTATTGCTGTTATTAATTATCTCCATTCAGTGTCCGGATACGTTATGGCTAAAGCAAATGATCTATGTTATGCTATAGAGTCAGAAATGTAAACTTAAAGGCCTCAAAACCTGACATTTCATTGATTATTGCATGGTTGCGCCACCATGAAACCACAACATAAAAAAACATTTCTTTTACAATAATTTTTATTGAAAATTGTACATATCAAATTTTAAAGGCAAAATATTGTTTACATGAGATAAGCATTCCATATATAAAATAATGTCTTGAGGTAATAGAGGTATGAGCAAAATGTTATACCCTATCAAGGGTGCTTGTTGTATCTCTTATCTCTTTATACTTCAACTTAATGAACTACATGAGAAACCGGTAACAAATAAAAATAACAGACAAAAAAGAAAAAAGGGATGAAAGGATTAGCACTTTCTTGGATCCCTGTGATTCCTTTAGGCTTCATGAAAATGGAGAGAAGGAATCCATATCATGTGACCAAGTGGCCTATGTCCGCTTACTCAGGGCCGATCCGCCCTATAGGCTCACTATGCAAGCCGCTTAGGGCCCCACAAAACTGCAGAGGGCCCCCCAAATTACTAGAGGCCCCCGCCTGGTGAGAAGTAATTTTCGGCCCCTCACCCCTTTTCTCAACTCGCTGGCTGCATAGGAGAAGAGGTAAGAAGTCAGAACCCCACCGCTTCTCACTTTAATGTAAGATGTCTCATTTCCGACAGCAGAACACCCCCTCCCCCCGCTTCTCAACTGTCACTGTCGGCAGCCATACTGGTATACTGGGTCTTCTATGCCACATCCCCTAAAACATAGAGGGGAAGTGCCTGGGACATATGTCGCCAATCTCAATGGTACCATGTACCATCATAGCAAAACTTTGTAATTCGCCTCAATCAGTGAGGTATTAATGTATGATTTTGAGGCGGATTGTGCCATTTTAACCCATTTATCAATTTCCAATGTTGCCTCTATATCCTGTTCCCATGAAAACCATGTCATTATGTTCTGTAATTCCATAACCAGTTTTCATTTAAGTGGTTGTTGGGACCTTGACAATTCCTATATTGGGTAGGCTCTACTTAATCCCTGAATCATTAGTTGAGCTTGACTTTTCAATACTTCTCTTGTCTATTATATACATAGTAATTGCTGACTTTCCCTTCCTTTTTAGAGGATATGACACTGAGATGGACTGGGAAAAAGGAGAGGGTCACGTTGCTCCTTATTATATCTACGGAGCAGCTTGTACTGAGATTGAACTGGACTGTCTAACTGGAGCCCACAAGGTAATGGGAAAATTGTGACTTTATTTGGGGGAGGCACAGAATGTACATGACTGTAATTGATTCAACAAGACTCACATGATACTTGAGTTGTATAACTCAGTTGTATAACTGCCTTATGTTTCTAATTAGTTAATTGAATTCAAATCAAATTACTTCTGTAGCTAAAATTAGTTCTTGTGGAAAACTAACAGTATAGGATGTTTAATTTGGCAAAGTGATGGTCAAGAATATCTGTCAGCGAGCTGTCATGTTGAAAAATAGGCCATATGTTTAAAAACTATGGGCCAGATTCAGGTACATTTACGGCGGCGTAACGTATCGCATTTACGTTACACCGCCGCAACTTTTACGGGCAAGTGCTCACAAGTTGCGGCGGCGTAGCGTAAATCCCTCTGGCGTAAGCCCGCCTAATTCAAATGATCCGGGTAGGGGGCGTGGATCATTCAAATTAGGTGCGTTCCAGCGCCGAACGTACTGCGCATACTCCGTTTGGAAATTTCCTGCCGTGCTTTGCACGAAATGACGTCGCACCGACGTAATTTTTTGAACGTCGACGTGAGTTACGTCCTTTCCTATTCACAGACGACTTACGCAAAAAAAAAAATGTAAAATTTGACGCGGGAACGACGGCCATACTTTAACATGGCAAGTCGAAATATAGGCCACAAAATAGCAGCTTTAAGTATACGCCGGGAAAAGCCGACTAGTGACGACGTAAGAGAATGCGACGGCCACGCGTACCTTCGTGGATCGATGGAAAATGCTAATTAGCATACCCGACGCGGAAAATGACGCAAACTCCACCCAGCGGGCACCGAAGTATTGCACCTACGATCCGAAGGCGTACAAAGCCGTACGCCTGTCGGATCGAAGCCAAAAGCCGTCGTATCTTGGTTTGAGGATTCAAACTAAAGATACGACGTGGCAAATTTGAAAGTACGCCGGTGTATTAGTAGATACGCCGGCGTACTTGTACTGTGAATCTGGCCCTATATACTTAGGCTAAAATGTTAAAATGAAAATAAAAACACTTCAAACATAGGAGTAAATAATATCATCTGCTGTAGGGAAATTCTGTCCCATACAAACTCAGTAATTTCTACTCGCTGGGGTGACCACAACTACCTGAAACTTGGCACTGTGTCTAACAATGGAAACAGGTTTGTAAAAAATTGAATAACTTTATTTTTGAATATATAAAGCCAAGTTCTGCCAAACGCTCCAGTGCCACCTAAGAGGCATCAAAAGGCAGAAGAGTAGGGTTATGGATCCTGGGACCTCAAACCGCCTTAGTGCTCACAAGGTAAATGCCAGTAAATTATGGGGTTATCCCACAGTATTTATTTCCACAGCTTGATTTAAAAAATAATTATTGCTCAGAATTGTATGCATTTTTTCAAGTCTTACCAATTTAAAAAAAAAGTGATCTCTTAGATGCTTAAGCAAAAAACTGTATTATTCTAAATAGTCCTTCAGCCATTCATGCATCCCTGAAATCTTATAATCTTATAAGGGTAAATGATTTTAATTGAAAAATAATCCTTGATGAGTACGGTAAAGTAATTACAAGTGTGTAGTGAATGGAAAGGGAACAAAAGCTGGTAAAGCAGATGTTTTTTGCCATGTTTTTTTTTTTTGTTTTTTTTTTGTTTTTTTTTCCTCAACAAGCCAAAAAAAGCCATCTTAACGCATTAGGGCCAGTTCAAAAATGGAACCTCCTTGCACAGATTGAACTCGACAGACAGAGCTCTTTATCCAAACTATGTAACTACTTTCTAGTACAACAACATTTTTGGAAAGAGGTAAAGCAGAATTCCATGGAGAACTGTGTCCACATCCTCTTTATCCATAGATAGGCAATAATTACCCTTAATCAGATTAATTCCCTGGATCAACATGATCCTGTGTTATTGCTGAATAAGGTATACAAGAAAAGATAACAATGGGCCTCGTAGAGTTTTACACCATATCAAGTTCAACTAAAAGTCAAAAATACATTTCAAAATGCTTGGAGAGAAAGAAACAAAAACCCTTATTAAAGCATTGCCTGATTTGCTCCAGCACTGGAAACATTCCTTTCTGATCTTTTAATCCCTGGATCTACAATGGTTTTAACTTGTGTAGTGATGTGATAATTTTTTTGCCTATTTATGTAGTGCATCTACTGACCTGTGATGATGTTTGTTTTGCACTGCGCTCTGTAATGAGGTCACAAAGTGTGACCTGCCTATTGCACGGCATTATTGAATAAGCCCTCTAGAAGAGCACAAGGACAAAGAGATAGAGGAAAATGGACCTCTATTCACAGAGCACAGACTCAAGCATCTAAAATTTACAACAGTAAGGCTTCATTTCCACTGACGTTTTTACAGCCACTTTTCTGAGCGTTTTTTACAGCTTAAAAACGCCTGTCCATGTTATTCTATGGCATCATGCCCACATAGGCGTTTTTGAGCTGCAAATGGCATAGGCGTTTTTGAGCTGGACCAGGGCGTTCTGAAGCTCCAGAGTAGAGCTGTAAAAACGCCAGACGCTCAAAAACGCGCAAAAACGCGCAAAAACGCTCAAAAACGCGACCGTGGCATTTTTAAAGTTGCAGCTCACAAATTTTTTTTTTTTTTTTTTTTTTACAAAATAAACATGGACAGGCGTTTTTAAGCTGTAAAAAAGGCTAACAACAGTGGCTGTAAAAACGCCAGTGGAAATGAAGCCTAAAAGGTGTGAAGCTATCTGTGGAGTAATGCAGCATTCCTTCACTGTGATACAGTATGAACTGAGAACTGTACAAGGCATTAATGTTCCAGTTTTGAGAATATATAAAGTTGATGGTTCACTGGATGTTACGTGTTCCTACTGTTCAATATTGTGCTGAATATTGTCTATTGTAACTGACACATTTTCTCAGCTGGGACAGCACTGGTGCTTGCTAGATAGGCCAATCTATTCTCATAGATATAGTGTAAGCTCAGCTCACTAATACCTCACAGCTGAAACCACAACACACCAGAGTAGCAATGTTTACTCTAATGCCGCGTACACACGATTATTTTTTAGCATGAAAAAAACGTTGTTTTTAAAAAACGTCATTTAAAATGATTGTGTGTGGGCTGCACATCGTTTTTCAGTTTCTGAAAAACAACAAAAAAAGTTTCGAACATGTTGCATTTTTTCGGGTTGTAAAAAATGATCGTGTGTGGGCTAAAACGACGTTTTAAACCCGAGCATGCTCAGAAGCAAGTTATGAGATGGGAGCACTCGTTCTGGTAAAACTACCGTTCATAATGGAGTAAGCACATTCATCACGCTGTAACAGACAGAAAAAGCGTGAATCGTCTTTTACTAACACGGAATCAGCTAAAGCAGCCCAAAGGCGAATAGAACTTCCCTTTTAGGCCCCGTACACACGAGAGGATATCCGCTGGAAACGGTCCGCCGGACCGTTTCCAGCGGATAAATCCTCTGGCGGATTTGGATCTGATGGCTGTACACACCATCAGATTGAAATCCGCGCGGAATACATCCGCGGTGACGTGACGCGGCGACGTGCGCGACGCTGGAAGGTAAATACTTCCACGCATGCGTCGAATCATTACGACGCATGCGAGGGAGGGGAGCGGACGGACTGATCCGGTGAGTCTGTACAGACCACCGGATCAATCCGCTGGACAGGATTCAAGCGGATAGATTTCTTAGCATGCTAAGAAATTTTTATCCGCTGGGAATCCGTCGGCTGGATTTTTATCCGCCGGGAAATGTCCGCTCGGACGTACACACGACCGGATCTGTCTGCTGGAACTGATCTGCGGATCAATACCAGCGCATAGATCCGGTCGTGTGTACGAGGCCTCAGAGTGCCGTTGTACGTCACCGCGCTTTGTTCATTATTTTTTAAAAACGATGGTGTGTGGGCAACGTCGTTTTCAATGATGAAGTTGGAAAAACGTTGTCTTTTGGACATGCTGAAAAACGACGTTTTCTTTCATGCTGAAAAATGATCGTGTGTACGCGGCATAAGGGATCCAGTTTCCAGGGGCATTGTCCAGTTATTATATATGCATAGTTATGCAGGTCAAAGCTGGACCAATGTAAATAAATATGTATAAAATACAGATTCCTGGAATTCCTCTTTAATAAACCATTAAAATTAATTTAACAAGGAAACAATGACTGACTGTAATTAGTAATGTTTTTTTTATTATTATTATTATTCCTTCTCTCAGAATCTGCGTACAGATATAGTTGTGGATGTGGGAGAAAGCATAAATCCAGGATTGGACATCGGACAGGTTTGTGAACCTTTAAGCTACAAAAAACATATTGGTTTGATTTGTCTTAAGTTTTGGTGTATTTAGTATATATGCATAATATACATTTACAGAAACAGTCTCATTCTGAGTTGCAGAAATCAGTGTGAGTGTGAGGTTGATGTAAAGATGGAGAGGGCAGTAAATTCCAATAGAGACCACAAAAATCTAGTGCCCTTTAATACTATGCGTACAGTTTACGCCTTTTTATATTTTATATATTGTGCATAAATGTACTTTTTTTTTTTTTAAGTCAGGTCATGTGTATTAACTACATTTTTTTTTCTCTAGATTGAAGGTGGATTTACTCAGGGATCTGGCCTGTACACATTAGAGGAACTGTTTTATTCACCAAAAGGTGACATGTATACACTTGGACCTGACAAATATAAAATACCAGCAGTGTGTGACGTCCCAACAGAGTTTAATGTCTCGCTCCTTGCATCCTCTAAAAATCCCTATACCATTTACTCCTCAAAGGTAAGCTTTGTTTTGCTTCATAATATACTTACAATTTGCATATATATGTGTATGTATATATATATATATATATATATATATATATATATATATATATATATTAGGGCTGTTACTGATCAAAATTTTTGTGTTTGATTAATCAATTTTTTTTTAATCGACTAATTTAAATTAATTAAAACGCACATACAGATCCAACTACTTTTAGCTGATCTCCTTGCAGGCTGATTCCCAGTGCAGCTACCAACCACTGGAAAAATGGATAGCAGGATACAAAAAACACACAAAGGCAGCGCTCGATGGGAATAGCATTAAAACTTTTATAGTCTTCAAGTAGGTAACCAAATAAATATTGCACTGGAGATAAAATCGATGTAGCTACATAAACTGTAAAAGTGCGAGTAATACCAAACGGTAGCAAAAGCAGTCATAAAAACATGTAGCCAAGTATGATACGGGTATAAAAATGTGTACAACGATACCACTGCTGAATCCAGATGAGAGGTTAACATCAGCCTGTTGGCATGTAGATGTCCCTTAAAGGGAACTATCACAACTCCCAGTGGATGGCTGTAGAATCCCAGGTTGATAGAGGGAAGTGTAACAGCCCTTGCTTGTGGCAGATAGTAAGGTCCTGCCGGCATGCAGATATGAAGGCACAGCAAAGGAGCCCTTCAGATGGACACAGCAAGCCCCACTGGTGTCCGTGACGTCACCGGATCTCAGACGGAACTCCCTGAAGGCCCGGAAGCCGGCGCAGAGGTGAGTACTAATGAAAATAATTTTGATCGATCAAAAAAATTAAAGATTAATCTATGAATTAATAGTTCATTTCCACAGCCCTAATATATATATATATAGGCCTGGATTCACAAAACACTTACGCCGACGTATCTACAGATACGCCGCGTAAGTGTAAATGTGCGCCGTCGTATCTATGCGCCGTGCCCATAGAACTAGATACGCCTGAAAATAGTCTTCCTCCGACCGACGTAACTTTCCTACGCTGGCGTATCTTGGGCGCATATTTACGCTGGCCACCTCATTGCAAATATGCAAATGAGGGAGATACGCCGATTCATGAACGTACTTGCGCCCGTCACAGAAATATACGCCGTTTACGTAAGGCGTACGTCCGGCGTAAAGTTATTCCACATAAAGGAGGCGCATCCCATGCAAAGGTATGGACGACGGAACAGCCGTCGTATTTTACGCTGTTTACGTAGTAATACGTGAATAGGGCTGGGCGTAGGTTACGTTCAGTGATTCGACGTATCTTAGGTGTTCGTTCCGACGTGATTCTGAGCATGCGCACTGGGAAGCGTCCACGGGACGGCGCATGCGCCGTTCGTTCGGCCCATCATTTGCATGGGGTCACGGTTCATTTAAATGGATCACGCTCACCTTCCACCTACTTTGAATTAGGCGGGCTTACGACGACGATTTTACGTTACGCCGGCGCAACGTTGGGAACATTTGCATTGTGAATTGGGTGCTTGCCTCTCTATTTTACGTCGGCGTAGCGCATATGAGATGCGCTACGCCCGCCTAAAAATCCAGGCCATAATCTCTATATCTCTTTAAAAATATATTAAATTTAAAAAAATGCATTGCCATTGTTGTCCTTAGACTTAATATACAAGTATTGTTTTATTTTTATAACAAGATAATGTGAATTTTCTTACAGGGAGTCGGGGAGACAGCTGTGTTTTTAGGATGTTCTGTCCTTTTTGCCATAAAGGATGCAGTGGATTCAGTTCGTAAAGAACGTAACTTGCCTAAGATTTTTACTCTTAATAGCCCTGCAACGCCAGAGAAAGTCAGAATGGCTTGTGAAGACCAGTTGACTAAAATGGTGCGTTCTATATGAACAAATTTTGTGTGTATTTATTTTGTTGTCTTGCGTGCAGAGTTTTTGGTGTGGGGTGCCTTTTTAACTTAAAGTGAACTGCTTCATCTAAAGTCCCAATGTCCCCTCTTTGCTCTCTTTTTAACTTAAAGTGTGTAAAATTTTAAATGTATGTGTTGCAATGACATGACATCGGTATCCTAGAGTATAGGGGCTTTCTAAAGACACAGGCCCGGATTCACGTAGATGCGCGTAACTTTGTGCGGGTGTAACGTATCCTATTTACGTTACGCCTCCGCAACTTTTACAGGCAATTGCCGTATTCTCAAAAGAAAGTTGCGGCGGCGTCGCGTAAATAGGCCGGCGTAAGCCCGCCTAATTCAAATTGTGAAGAGGTGGGCGTGTGTTATGTAAATTAACCATGACCCGACGTGATTCACGTTTTTCACGAACGGCGCATGCGCCGCCGGTGGAATATCCCAGTGTGCATTGCTCCAAAGTACGCCGCAAGGACGTATTGGTTTCGACGTGAACGTAAATGACGTCCAGCCCCATTCACGGACGACTTACACAAACGATGTAAATGTTTCAAAATTCGTTGCGGGAACGACGTCCATACTTAACATTGGTACGCCGCATGTACGCCACCATATAGCAGGGGTAACTTTACACCGGGAAAAGCCTAACGTAAACGGCGTATCTGTACTGCGTCGGCCGGGCGTATGTTCGTGAATTCGCGTATCTAGCTGATTTACATATTTCTAGGCGTAAATCAGCGTACACGCCCCTAGCGGCCAGCGTAAATATGCAGTTAAGATCCGACGGCGTAAGAGACTTACGCCGGTCGGATCTAATAGAAATCTATGCGTAACTGATTCTATGAATCAGGCGCATAGATACGACCGCTCAGACTCAGAGATACGACGGCGTATCTGGAGATACGCCGTCGTATCTCCTTTGAGAATCTGGCCCACAGTTTCTGAAAAGAAATTGCTCTTGATGTGCTCAAACTGAAATGTCTTCTTCACTTTACTAGACATGGGGAAGGAAGGGAGATGAATTGCTGTACTAACCTGTACTGACTCATATGTGTGTGTGTGTGTGTGTGTGTGTGTAGGAACTGCAGCTTGAGCTATTTAGTTCTGTAAGCTCTGAGAAATAAATTCAATTTTTTTTACTGAAGAAAATGCAAACTATTAAAAGGTTTCATATTTTAAAACAAAAAACGTAGAAACATTTTTCTTCCTCTGTCCTGACCATAACGAAAAATGTTTATACCCAAACCGTTATGCATGTTCTTTAAAGCATATATGAGGTGCTCTGCTCATGGGAGAGTGATGTCTACCTAACAGACATTAACCATGTGGAGAGAGTATGCTACGTTTCAGATTCATTTAGGTACACCGGATCTCCTCTAATGTTAATATATCAAATTGCCCCACACAACATGATCACATGCAATAACTATATCCAGCGACTTTGTGCTGTGTATAATCAGCAAATCAATACTCGAATAAATGTGAAAAATATTTCAAATTCATAAGTTGAGCTGTACTAATTTGTTATTATTGGAATAGCACTTTTTGTGTTGAACAGAGATCACAATTCACTAGTATCTCCTCTAATGTTGGTCTTCTGTCATCGAAACCTTAAAGCAGGTACCTAACTCTGCAGCTTAATTTGATGTTAAAACAATTTTTTAAAAAACATTTGCCCTCTTAACCACCTCAATACAGGGCACTTTCTCCCCCTTCCGCTGTCACAAAAAAAAACGCAATAAGCATATATTGATTGGTTTGAGCAAAAGTTATAGTGGCTACAAAATAGGGGATAGATGTATAGCATTTTTTTTTTGTAGTAGTAATGGCGGCGATCAATGATTTTTTTTTTTTTTTTTCGTGACTGCGATATTGTGGCGGACACATCGGACACTTTCGACACTGTTTTGGGACCATTCACTTTTCTACAGCGAACAGTGCTATAAATATGCACTGATTACTGTGTAAATGTGACTGGCAGGGAAGGGGTTAACACTAAAGCCGCGTAAACACGACTGTTTAAAACCGATGAGAATGGTTCGTGTGTACGGCCCATTGGTCTTTTGCCCTTCGGACCAAAATTTTAAAACTTGCTTCAAAATCGAACCGATGGACCGCTGACCGATCGGGCCAAACCGATGGTTAGTACATAAAAGCATCGGTTCAAAACCTGCGCATGCTCAGAATCAAGTCGACGCATGCTTGGAAGCATTGAACTTCGGTTTTT
This sequence comes from Rana temporaria, assembly GCF_905171775.1. Classification (NCBI taxonomy): domain Eukaryota; kingdom Metazoa; phylum Chordata; class Amphibia; order Anura; family Ranidae; genus Rana; species Rana temporaria. The sequence continues at coordinate 113,915,281 of NC_053494.1, forward strand.
TCAGCACGTCGTGTGTTTTACGTCACCGCGTTCTGACCCGATCGGTTTTTGAACTGATGGTGTGTACACACATCAGACCATCAGGCCACTTCAGCGGTGGACCGATAAAAACGGTCCGTCGGACCATTCTCATCGGATGAACCGGTCGTGTGTACAGGGCCTAAGGGGTGATCAAGGGGTTAAATGTGTATCCTAGTGAGTGATTCTAACTGAAAGGGGGAGGGGACTGACTGGGGGGAGGTGACTGATCGGTGTCACTATGTACAAGGGACACACCATCGGTCTCCTCTCCCTGACAAGATGTGGATCTCTGTGTTTTTTTCTCAACAAAAGTGGAGTTACTCTTTAATAATCTTTCAGGATGGCACAATATTGGATATTTTTATTTTAGCGACTCTAAGCCCATATTCTACTGTGTGTCGCATTTAATCCACTATTCACATTTAAAGGGGTTGTAAAACCGTCTGTGCTGCAGCAGCCCCCCAGAGACCCCCTTTTACTTACTTGAACCCATTTGTTCCAGCATGGAAGACGAGCCCAGCAGCTCCAGCTGCTGTCTCTGTCCTCATTGAATAGATTGATAGCAGCGGGAGCCATTGGCTCCCGTTGCTGTCAATCAAATCCAGTGACAAAGGAGCCAGGGGCAGCGCTGAGTCCTGTCGTCTGTGTCAATGGACACAGCAGCACGACTCGAGAGCACACACGTACAAGTGCCCCCATAGAATGCGGCTTCCCGTGGAGGCACTCCAGATGATGAGGATCGTGGCCGCTCTGTGCAAAACCCTTGCACAGATGATGTAAGTATAACATGTTTTTTTTTTTTTTTTAAACAAACCTTTACAATTACTTTAATGTGTAATATTTAATACCTCACACAGAATTTATAAAATTGCTCATTGTGACCTTTTGTGAATTTGAGGTTTTCCAACTACTTATGGTATGCTGCTCATTTCATTTACATCAATTGTATCTCTTTACAAAATCCACACACTCCCCAAATGTTACATTACATGGAAGTAGTAATATATTGCTGTTCCCCAGCTGATGGCCCAGACAGTCAGGATAACCTGCAGTCAGGCATGTACTGGTCATCGGGATTACCGGTGGACCGGTGGCTCAGTGGGCCAGTTTTAGCGGCCGCCTTATTTGCCTATTGCATCGGAGGTCTGTGGCGATCTACCCTTCAATCACTGACAGCTGGCGCCTGACGGGTAGATCGAGGTTTAGCCAGCATGCATGAGTAGCACAGGAAGCATCTGTAATATGTTCTCTCTAATGTCACGCTGCTCCCCGGCGGCTCATTCTCTCTTCTCGTCCATCTCTATTTGCTTGTGACATCATTTGGGATGGACGAGAAGAGAGGAGGGGCCACCGGGGAGCAGCGTGACATGAGAGAGAACTTGGTACAGATGCTTCCTGCTCTACTCTGCATTTCACTAGTAAACGCTGTGCTCTGATGTGTTCCATGTGCTTTAATGTGCCCCATGGACCCTGATGTGCAATAATGTGCCATGTGCCCTTATGTGTCATGTGCCCTGATGTACCTTGATGTGCCATGTGCCCTGATGTGCCATGTGCCCTGATGTGCCATGTGCCCTGATGTGCCCTGTGCCCTGATGTGCCCTGTGCCCTGATATACCCTGTGCCCTGATGTGCCTTGTGCCCCAATGTGCTGTGCCCCGATGTCCCGTGCCCAGATGTCCTTTGCCCCAATGTCCTGTGCCCTGATGTGCTGTGCCCCGGGTGCTGTGCCTCAATGTCGTGTGCCCTGATGTGCCCCGTGCCCTGATGTGCCTTGTGCCCCAATGTCCTGTGCCCCAGTGTGCTGTGCCTCAATGTGTTGTGCCCTGATGTCCTATACCCTGATGTGCTATGTGCACTGATGTGCTATGTGCCCTGATGTGCTATGTGCCCTGATGTGCTATGTGCCCTGATGTGCCGTGCCCTGGTGTGCTGTGCCTCAATGTTGTATGCCCCGATGTGCCCTGTGCCCGTATGTGCCCCAATATGCTGTGCCCCAATGTCCTGTGCCCCGGTGTGTTGTGCCTCAATGTGTTGTGCCCTGATGCCCTGATGTACTGTGACCTGATGTCCTGTACCCTGATGTGCTGTGTCCTGATGTGCTGTGCCCGGATGTGCTGTGCCCTGTACCCTGATGTGCTGTGCCCTGTACCCTCATGTGGCCTGGTGTGCTGTACCATGATGTGCGGTGCCCTGTACGCTGATGTGCTGGGCTCTGTGCCCTGATGTTCTGTGCCCTGATGTGCACTGTACCCTGATGTGCTGTGCCCTGATGTTCCCTGTGCCCTGATGTGCCTTGTGCCCCAATGTGCTGTGCCCCGATGTCCCGTGCCCAGATGTCCTTTGCCCCAATGTCCTGTGCCCTGATGTGCTGTGCCCCGGGTGCTGTGCCTCAATGTCGTGTACCCTGATGTGCCCCGTGCCCTGATGTGCCTTGTGCCCCAATGTCCTGTGCCCCGGTGTGCTGTGCCTCAATGTGTTGTGCCCTGATGTCCTATACCCTGATGTGCTATGTGCACTGATGTGCTATGTGCCCTGATGTGCTATGTGCCCTGATGTGCCGTGCCCTGGTGTGCTGTGCCTCAATGTTGTATGCCCCGATGTGCCCTGTGCCCGTATGTGCCCCAATATGCTGTGCCCCAATGTCCTGTGCCCCGGTGTGCTGTGCCTCAATGTGTTGTGCCCTGATGTCCTATACCCTGATGTGCTATGTGCACTGATGTGCTATGTGCCCTGATGTGCTATGTGCCCTGATGTGCCGTGCCCTGGTGTGCTGTGCCTCAATGTTGTATGCCCCGATGTGCCCTGTGCCCGTATGTGCCCCAATATGCTGTGCCCCAATGTCCTGTGCCCCGGTGTGTTGTGCCTCAATGTGTTGTGCCCTGATGCCCTGATGTACTGTGACCTGATGTCCTGTACCCTGATGTGCTGTGTCCTGATGTGCTGTGCCCGGATGTGCTGTGCCCTGTACCCTGATGTGCTGTGCCCTGTACCCTCATGTGGCCTGGTGTGCTGTACCATGATGTGCGGTGCCCTGTACGCTGATGTGCTGGGCTCTGTGCCCTGATGTTCTGTGCCCTGATGTGCACTGTACCCTGATGTGCTGGGCTCTGTACCCTGATGTGCTGTGCCCTGTACCCTGATGTGGCCTGGTGTGCTGTACCCTGATGTTCTGTACCCTTATGTGCCCCGTGCCCTCATGTGCTGGGCTCTGTACCATGATGTGCTGTGCCCTGTGACCTGTGCCCTGATGTGCTGGGCTCTGTACCGTGCCCTGATGTACACTGTACCAGATGTGTTGTGCCCTGGGCCAGTCTGGATGAAGTCCAGGGCCACATTTTTGTCCCAGTCCAGCCCTGCCTGCAGTGATGACCAAAAATGTATCAAACTGTAAATTTTTGAGTCTTCTCATTTGTTAAGTTTGCAGAGGATGAGACCACTTTTGAACCATGATTTCCTGGGTTCATAATTTTTATGATCTATGCAGATCAGACAGGTAAATGGAAAAAAAACATGAATGTGTGACTCAGAGGGATAAAAAATATTGCTAATCACATGGGTTTTAACTACCAAACATTACTGCTTGGGAGTCTACCGTCTACTGTTCATAGTTTGCACTAAAAATTGTTTTTAGAAGGCATCAGCTTTCTATCCTGCCCAGTTCATGTTCCCTATTGCGAAAGATCTTCCAATTGGCATCTGCCTTACCCTATAGATACGAGAGTGCCATCCAGTCAAATTAGAGATTTCTTTGGCAACTCTTTATCTACAGACTGCTTATATCAGGCAAGACCTTTGGCACCCTTTTCAGATTTGTGTACTTTTTAAAATTATACTAATTAATGCAACTAGTGATGTGGACAACGATTGTACAAAAAATTGTCACTCCCAAAGCCACTGTGGGAAGCATAAGATGTAGACCTCGGCTTGGGTAACTATTAGCAAATACCACATTCTGTCCAGCCACAAAAAGGATGCAATGCAATGTCACTTTTCTAAAACACTTCTCTAGAATACAGAAACTGCTACAGGTTGGAGTGTAATAAATTGTTGTTGTATTTCAGATCCCGAGAGACAAGGATGGCACCTTCACCCCCTGGTCTGTGGACATTACAAAATGAATAGGAAATACTGTAATATTGGTCAACAAGCGCACTTAACCAACTTGGCTATAGTACAGTTATACTATATGTAATACATTTAATCAAAATGTTTGTCTTATATCTGCTTAATGATTTTTCTGAATCATTTGGGAACATGGAGAAAAATGATTAGTGATTGAATACATTTTGTTAAACTCTCTTACATTTTGCATATCCACATTGTTGGTGTTTGTACGTATTCTAAACTGAGTAAAATAAAAATAAAAAATCTATTACTCACATAGGTCTGTTACTTTTGTATGGCTCAAAGTTTGTATGCATATATAGTAACAAATTCTAAAGATAAACCTACCCCTAAAGATTCCTACCGACATCAAAGAAGGTTTACCCCACTGGTCTTTTAGGATTGCATTAGGTATCATTAAAGGAAAAATTAACCTTTGTAAAAAAATATTATAATTGCACATCTTTTGCAGGTAAACAAATGTGCATTTTATTTTTTTACTGTGTACCTGCAAAGCATTGCACACATGATCAGCAGAGGTTTGTGGTTTCATTTATTTGGGGTGTTTTGTGGTTATGTTATATTGATAGGGCCTTTACTTTAAGCTAGACTGCTTTTTGCAGTTTAGATTCCTATAAAAAGTGAGTTTTGTTTCAGGGGGTATTTTGGGGTTTTAATTTGGCAGTATATTGGTGCTATATATATATATTTTTTTACTGCATAGCTTTCCCTTATAAAGTGAGCTTTTGTTTGGCATTTTGGATTTAATTTTATGTTGACAGAGCCTTTTTTTAGGTTTGGTGAAAGTGCATCACACACTTTTTGCTATTTGTTCTTGAAGTTGCCTTTTGTTTACAGCACACTACTACTAATTCACACAAATATAGCTTTCTTTTGGTGGTATTTGGTCACC